>NC_053496.1:91487621-91837621 GCF_905171775.1 Rana temporaria
TTCCTTTATCTAGATGGCAGCTCACTTCTTCATAGAAGGTTAATAGATTGGTTTGGCAAAAATTATTTTTCATGAATCCATGCTGATTACTGCTAATGATACCATTATCATTACTAAACTCTTGTTTATAGTCCCTTATCATCCCCTCCAAGAGATTGCATACAATTGATGCTAGGCTAACTGGTCTGTAATTCCCAGGGATGTATCTTGGTCCTTTTATAAATATTTGCACTACATTGGCTTTTCTGAAATCAGCTGGTACCATTCCAGTCAGTAGACTGTTCCTAAGAATTAGGAACAATGGTCTGGCAATTACTTGACGGAGTTCCCCTTGGGTGCAAGCCATCTCGTCCCAATGACCTTATTAATGTTAAGTTTTTCAACTCTATTTCTAATTCTGTCCTCTGTTAGCCATGAGGGTGCTTCATGTAACATTTCATAAGGATAAACATTGGAGTTTTGGTTACTGAAGCCCCCCCCCCCCATTCTCTTGTAAAGACTGATGAGAAAATTAAATTCAATACCTTCAATACCACATGATTGGATGATGGAAGTCAGCAGAGCTTCTACTTATTTACTAAGCTCTGGAGAAACTGCTCTTGCAGAGTGCAGCTGCAGTTTGCAAAGTTTACAGTCTATTTGCTTTTAGTAAATCAACCCAAGTGTCTCTTCCAAAAATGTGTTTTTTAAATCTCTCTGTTGGAGAGATTTCCCATTACTTCCTGTCCTTCTTGTAAATAAAAACAAACAAAAAAAAAACAACAAAGGTTCTAATCCTCTCCTGTTCTATCCAAAGAAAAATAAATAGATTCAACTGGAGTTGGGCTTTAAATAATAATAAAAAAAAATACTACAGCTACTGTGATGTCTAAATGCAGATGACATTTGATTTCACGTAATTACTATATGTTTAGGATTTAATTTTTTTACCACATATCTTACTGTTTAAAAGTTAATATTTATTAACATGTATTTGTATCTCTAAATAGAGCCACTGTTGGCCTGCTTGCAAATTCTTAAGAACATTGTTGCGTGGAAGTCAAGAAGACGAAGAAGAAAAGATGACAAACTTAACTTTGTTGTGAAACAAATTATTAGCAAACTTGTTTATCACCCTGTAGACACAGTCAGAAATGATGTTGTGTCCTTAGTATTTGGAGAAGTTTCCAATCCTGTAGACATTTCTCAACTGGGCAACTGCTATATCAAAGTGAGTGAAGACTTAGTAGAGAGCTGCATTCGGGAACACCTACTCTACAGTCTTCCTGCCTTAACAGTTCATGACCAAGTGCCCATTGACTCTCCCCATATTGTAATGTTTGAAGCTAAGACACCAGAGGGTGATTCTCTGCTATACGCATTTAGGCAAAGAACATTAAATGATATTCTAAATACAAACTCCACAGATGCAGCTTACCAAAGTTTCCAGGAAATGTTAAGAGCAATCAAAATATGTCAAGGCCAAGACAACATTGTAACACTGAGGAATGCCCCATCAAATGGTGTCTTGCCATTTTGTGTAGTTGAACATGGTAAATCTTTGTTGTCATTCTTGCATGAAAAAGAAAATCAGCTCAGCTGGATACAAATGATAGATATACTTATCGACATTACCAAGGCCATTCATCACTGCCATAAAAACAATGTAATCCTTCGAGAGATCACCCCAGCTAGCTTTGTAATTCTCCCCGATGGAAATGGATCTTTGCAGACCAAGTTGGCAAGCTTCCGATATGCAAAATGCCTTTTTAATGAAGAACCCAACAGTGAAGTAGTGGAGTACATTGATGACATGAATTTCCTTTGTGTCCAAGGTAAGCAAGGAGTAAACGAGAACAATAACCAATGTAAATAACTGACGTTGCATTCTACACAATGTTAGAAAATGCAATGGTACGTTTTTGTGAAATAATCAATATTTGCATTAAGAAATGTGTATCCACAGCATTAAGGAATCTGTATATATAGCAGAAACATGGGTCCCAAATGGGTGGGGTCCTATTGTGGCACTTATTGCACATATTAGGGATTAATTCAGGAAATGCTCTTTGCTGCAGCACTGTCCTTTCAGCTACAACTGTTACTACTGGCTCAGCTTCACTAAATGGGTTAATCTTGATGAGCAAGGCTGCTTTCACTCAACAGTGAATTTGACTTTGTTGCTGCTCTGTAGGGATGAGCTTCGAGTTCGAGTCGAACTCATGTTCGACTCGAACATTGCCTGTTTGCCGAGCAGCGAACAATTTGGGGTGTTCGCGGCAAGTTCGAAAAGCTGCAGAACACCCTGGAAAAGTCTATATGCAAGTTATTGTCATAAAAAGTGTTTGGGGACCTGAGTCCTGCCCCAGGGGACATGTATCAATGCAAAAAAAGTTTTTCGGGAGCAGTGATTTTAATAATGCTTAAAGTGAAACAATAAAAGTGAAATATTCCTTTAAATTTCATACCTAGGGGGTGTGTAAAGTATGCATGTAAAGCAGCGCTTGTTTCCCGTGCTTAGAACTGTCCCTGCACAAAGTGTCATTTCTGAAGGATAGTCATTTAAAATCACTGCTCCCGAAAAAACGGTTGTTTTTAAAACTTTTTTTTGCATTGATACATGTCCCCAGGAGCAGGACCCGGGTCCCCAAACACTTTGTAGGACAATAACTTGCATATTAGCCTTTAAAATGAGCACTTTAGATTTCAAACGTTCGAGTCCCATAGACTTTAATGGGGTTCTAAAGTTCACACACATTTTTGGTCTGTTCGCAGGTTCTTGTGTGAACCGAACGGGGGGGGGGGGGGGGTTCGGCTCTTCCCTACTGCTCAGCAATGAAGGGATCGTAAGCAGTGTTTCCAAACAGGAGCCTATTAAGCAGAAAGCATTATTATTTATTTTTGTTACATGTATAATGATTAGGATGGTGTTGTTAAGTCAAGGTAAAAGTGATTGCTGCATGTCAAGAGATAAAGATCTAAGAGTATATTCCAACTGCATACTAGTAATGTGCAATGATGTACAGAGAATTGGAAGCTACAGTTATAGGTGCAGAATAACAGCTTCTGCTGTACAGTTTATTTGACCTACATGCAGGAGGTGGTGTAAATGCTCATGTACTTGTAGTTTGAGCCAGATAACACAGCGTGCCCAGCAAGTGTACCAACTTGGCCCAAACAAACTATTTAAAGGGACAGTAAACATAGCGTTAGGCTTTTATTGTGCACGGCTCTTATTTAGAAAGTTAATATACTTTTCTACTCCAACTCATTGTAGTACACAGGAAGTACCTCATGCTTCAGGAAGGAAGGTTGCATAGTAGCAATTAATAATAGGTAGGAGGCAGAAATTGCTCAGACATGTTCTTAAAGTCCTAACAGTCTGGTAATATAAAATTATAAAAATAGTAATAAATGCATATACCCCTTTAAATACAACATACAAAATGAAATACAATCATATGATAAATCCCACAAAGAAAATGCACTCACACTGCTTCTTTTTCTTCATGAACCACCTCAAAAATGATAACATACAAGAATCTATCACCTGCTCTACTAGGGGATAATTTATCTCCTTTAGTGCCCATGTGGGGCTTAAAACATGGGCACTGAATGTGAGAATTAATGAACATCTTGTTAATATCTGTAAGGGATAGCCTTTCCAAGCATTACTGGTTACACCTAATTAGAAATCCTACAACTGATAGGAATAGAAAAAAATTCTTTGCATTGGAGGGGGAGTAACCTCTGCAGAAATATTTCATGGAGAGAAACTCAGTGGATATTTGATCTCAGGACATTCAGCCCATGGGGCTTGAATTTTGAATGGAACATAAACTGTTTCATCAATAACAGTGGAGTCCTCAGTACTTTATTATTCCATGTGTTTTTATTTTTAATTTTTCTGTTTTTATTTTTCATTCTTAATTTTTATTCTTTTTTTTTTTCATATGATATATATTTTCATATTCAGTTTTTTTTGTAAATGTTTTGTATTACATTTGTTATTATAATGTTTATTTTTTTACATTTTTTTTATGTTCAATAAACAGTGACAAACACACTGTTGTATTCCATCTTTCATTGAATTGAATTGGTTTAATCAAAATTTGAAAATAATCTGTTCATTTCACGTGTGGCTCAATAATGGTCTTTTTACCATATAGTGGGATGCCCTTTCATTTTGTTTTGAGGTGATTTTGTTGTTTGTCCCTCCTCTTGTGTTTCCCAGCTGCTATTTAGCTGGTGAATCTGAAGTTTCAGACCAGTCTCCTTTCCTGGAGACACCTGTTCAGGGGGAAACACATCAGGGAGAGCTGTTCTGTGACATCATCATGCATGCCAGCCAGTCTTGTGACGACGCTGTGCTTACTGATACCGTATGTTTGTTTCTACTTATATGTGAGTGTATTATATTTTAAATAAATCATGTTTTAAGCTTTTGCACTGAGGCTTCATCTTTATCTTATCTGGGTATTGCCTGTGCAGCTGAATGTAGGTTAAAGGGTGAGATACCCTTTGATGTTACCATTTTGAAGTTGGCTGCCTGGACCCTCAGTTTTATACAAAAGCATTTCCTGATCTCTTTCTGGTAAGAGCCTTAGCATGGAGGAGCAGCACCTGAACACTGGAAGATCTTTAAATGTGTTGGAATGCCACTTAAAGCACTTTAAGTCACTGGTGGACTTCTGATAAACTTTTTGGACTTATTTGCACATATATATTCTATGATATTTATATGAACTTTTTTGGTATATTTTCAGCATTGCACACATCAGAGTTTGATTTTCAATGCTGCACTTTTTGTTTATTGGATTTATTATGTAAATGCGTTTCATTTATGTATATATATATATATATATATATATATATATATATATATATATATATATATATATATATATCTTTATATAGGATATGCACACTTATACCTTTTTTTAGATTGTTAATGTTCTGTATCCTGGCATTTATGAGTGGTGCAGTCTCATACACTAAGCGCAAGTTTATGTTTTATTTTTGTCAATATAAAATTATAAAAAGTCCTTTAAGGTAAATTAAATGAAATTAATTTGGAAAAATAGCAATGTTTTTTTTTCTTAGCACTTTAATTTTTAATTTTAAAGTTACAGTAAAATAGTTCCATACTGTGTACATATATTTATATTCTTATTACAGGTGATAGAACAGAGGTTATTGCTGCTTATTTTAGCCCTCCTGAGACTCTGCGTGACAAAACATTTTCCAAGTACTCAGAAGCATGGATGCTTGCTGCAACATTTTTATCCATCCTTTTATATGGAAAGAGCCCTTTCCAAGAGCTGGCTCATCTTAGCGTGATCCAATTTGTCAAAGAGGTGAATTTAACACTTATAAAACACAGATTACTATATTTTATTATTTAACATATATATATATATATATATATATATATATATATATATATATATATATATATACATACAGTATACAGTATTGTACAACAGTTTTAGGCAGGTATGAAGAAATGTCAAGTGATAATGATTTCAAAAATATATTCTAATTGTTTATTTTTATCAGTTTACAAAATGCAAAGTGTGTGAACAGAAGAAAAATCGAAATCTCATAATCAATTTCATATGTAGGTTGAAAAACTGTAATTAACTGAAACAGAAACAGCTGTGTAGGAGGTTTATAAATGGGTGAGGAACAGCCAAACTCTTCTACTAAGGTGAGGTTGCGGAAGACAGTTTCATGCCACAGGTTATACACCATGGCAAGACTGAGTTAATTAATTAATTAATAGTCAACTCTCTGTGAAAACCCCACTTATAATGCTAAAATACCAAGCTTCCCATGTAACCTTCTAATAACAACCCTAATAGGCCTGTGGGAAAAGCCCAGTAAAGCTCTCAAAATGATTGCCTTTGCCAGTATACACATCTAAGGAAATTTCAGGCATGTGCTTTTCTTCTCTCATTGGTAGGTAAATAGACAATATACAGTAACACATTTCAGGAAATTCTTGAATATTAAAGCACTTTTGTTAAACACATTAATGCTTATATGTTTCTCATCACAGATAATTGCCGGACACAATGCCAGCATCCCAAGCTTTCTCCTCAAGGATCTGTCAGAAATTTTAAGCACCAATCTAAATGTTACAGTAAAGGAGCGCATGATGACTGAAACAATACTGAACAAACTTGAAACGTGCAAGAGTAAGCTTGGTGAGTAGAAAAGGACACACTGCTGCTCTTGACATTATTGCTATGTACTGATATTGGTAACCAGGTAGAAATAATTTAACCACTTCAATACTAGGCACTTTCCCTCCTTTCTGCCCAGGCCAATTTTCAGCTTTCAGAGCTGTCACACTTCGAATGACAATTGCGCAGTCGTGCTACACTGTACCCAATTTTTTTTATCATTTTGTTCCCACAAATAGATTTGTTTTGGTGGTATTTCATCACTGCTGGGGTTTTTATTTTTTGCGCAACAAATAAAAAAAGGCCGTAAATTTTAAAATAAAACGTTTTTCTTTGTTTCTGTTATAAAATTTTGATGGGCACTGATAAGGCGGCACTGATGGGAATTTATGAGGTGGCACCAATGAGGTGGCACTGATGATGGGCACTAATATGCAGAACTGATGAGCACTGATAGGCCGCACTGATGGGCACTGATAGGTGGCACTGGTATGCAGCACTGATGGGCAGCACTGATTTGCACTCATAGGTGGCACTGATGGACACTTATAGGCTGCACTGATGGGTACTTATGGGTAGCACTAATAGGTGGCACTGATGGGCACGGATGTAGGGCAGTGTACAGAGGTCAGTAGGATGTAGGGCAGTGTACAGAGGTCATCAGTATAATGATCAGTGTATAGGGATCAGTAGAGCAGAGGACAGGGGATCAGGAGGGTATGGTACTGGGGGGATCAGGAGGATATGGTACTGGAAGGTCAAGAGGATATGGTACTGGGGGGTCAGGATGGCATGTTATTGGGGCGTCGGGTGGGCACAGTGCAGGGAGGACAGGAGGGTACAGTATTAAGGGGCCAGGAGGGCATGGTATTGGGGGTTAGGAGGGCATAGGGGGGTCTAGAGGGTACAATACTAAGGGGCTGGGGAGGGTATAGTATTGAGGGGTCGGGAGGGCACAGTACAGGGAGGTCAGGAGGGTACAATACTAAGGGTCCAGGAGGGTATGGTATTGAGGGGTCGGGAGGGCATGGTACCGGGAGGTCAGGAGGGTACAATACTAAGGGGCCTAGAGGGTATGGTATTGGGGGGGTTAGGAGGGCATAGTACAGGGAGGTCAGGAGGGTACACTACCAAGGGGCCAGGAGGGTATGGTTATGGGGTGTCAGGAGGACAGTACAGAGGGTTAGGAGGGTATGGTATTGGGGTGCTAGGAGGGCACAGTACTGACGGTTCAGGAGGGCAAAATACAGGGATGGTCAGGAGAGCATGATGCAGGTAGGTCAGGGGGTATGGTACTAAGGGGCCAGGAGTATATGGTATTGGGGGTCAGGAGGATATGGTATTGGGGTTCCAGAAGGGCTCAAGAGGGCAGGGTACAGGGTGGTCAGGAGGGCATGATGCAGGTAGGTCAGGAGGGTACAGTACTAAGGGGCCAGGAGTATATGGTATTGGGGGGTCAGGAGGATATGGTATTGGGGTGCTAGTAAGGCACTGTACTGGGGGCTCAAGAGGGCAGGGTGCAAGGTGGTCAGGAGGGCAGGGTGCAGGGAGGTTAGGGGAGTAGAGTATTCGGGGGTCAGGAATACACAAAAGCAGGGGCGGACTGACCATTGAGGCTCTCGGGCACTGCCCGAGGGCCCCATGCCACTAGGGGGCCCCATCAGGGTTGCCAGGCTCAATGAAACCAGGGACAGCATGTAAAAATCTGTGTTTTCTTTACATTTGTCCCTGATATGTCCGAAACCGACATGTTTTTGATGTGAAAATCCTGAGATTTTAGCTGCCCTGCCTCTGCACTCCCTCCTGGCGTGGTGGCCATCTGTAAGCCAGGGGGGGCCCATAATCTTCTATTGCCCGGGGGCCCCATGAGTTGTCAGTCCACCCCTGCACAAAAGTTCTTTACTCATGCAGAGTTGTGCAGGGAAGCTGTCATGGCAGACCTGAATGTCCTGATCCCCAAGACTTTTTATGTGATGTCAGTTTTGCATAGTGAATAATGCCGCGTACACACGATCGGAATTTCTGATGAAAAAAGTCAGATGGAAATTTCCATCGGAAATTCTGATCGTGTGTGGGCCCCATCTGACTTTTTTCTGTCGGTGTTTAGAAATAGAACATGTTTTATTTTTTTCCGATAAAAAAAAACGTTAGGAAATTTCTATCCTCTGTGTGCAACTCCGATGGAGAAAAAAACCCACACATGCTCAGAATCAAGTCGACACATGCTCGGAAGCATTGAACTTCATTTTTCTCGGCTCGTCGTAGTGCTTTACGTCACCACGTTTTGGACGGTCGGAATTTGGTCTGACAGTGTGAATGCAAGACAACTTGATCGGAATCCCGACAAAAAATTCCATCGGATTTTAGGCCATCAGAAATTCCGATCGTGTGTATTAGGATTAGAATCTAGAAATGTCAATAAAAACCTAACAGGTGTTTAGAAAACAATAGACTTAATGTAATACAGAACATTTGCTTTGACAAGGAAGTAGCTTTATTATAAAACTGAAAAATAATTCTAATGTTCTGTAAAAAAAAAAAAAAAAATGTAACAATATATGTTACTTTGTTTATGTTTTATTGCATTTCAGTATTGGTTTATTTTATTTTTCTAATTCATTGTGCATATAGGAACAAGACAGGACACCGTCCCTGCAGAGAAAACAGTGTGCTGTTATATCAATTCAGAAGATGTACTAAGGGTATTGTATTTATTTAATAATAATTCATTCCATTTACAAAGTTGTACAAATGCAAGGCAATTTGTTCCTGTACATAAGGGATAGGCAACCTTTGAGAGATGGAGATCTACCTGAACATTGCAGCTCACCCCCACCTTTTTTTTTTTTAAAGAAATTTCCTAGCAAGCCCCCAATTCAAAGACGGCATGAAGAAAAACCTTGAAAAATCTACTAAAACCAATGTCACTTTAAAAATATAAACTTAGCCTACCTTAAAAGATAGGTTCAGTGAGAAACTCGGCATTCCCCTTCATTCACATTTTTTTCATGCCTGGGGAGTTGGTCATCCCCACAAATCTGATGCCAGAGTTCACCATGAAAACAGAACATCTGGTACCGCAGGCTGATTTTCTTGACTAGTTTCAGACCTGGCTATCTGCTCTGATTTCTGGCCAGTGTAAGTAGCAGGTCGAGCAGCATACAAAGGTCAGTAGGACGTGTACAGATGTCAGTAGGATGCAGGGCAGTGTACAGAAGGCAGTAGTATGTAGGGCAGTGTACAGAAGTCAGTAGTATGCAGGGCAGTATACAGAGTTCAGTAAGATGTAGGGCAGTGAACAGAGGTCAGTAGGATGTAAGGCAGTGTTAAGGGGTCAGTAGGATGTAGGGCAATGTACAGAAGTCAGTAGTATGTAGGGCAGCGTACAGAGGTCAGTAGGATGTAGGACAGCGTACAGAGGTCAGTAGGATGTAGTGCAGTGTATAGAAGTCAGTAGTATGTAGGGCAGTGTACAGAGGTCAGTAGTATATAGGGCAGTGTACAAAAGTCAGTAGTATGTAGGGCAGTGTACATAAGTCAGTAGTATGTAGGGCAGTGTAAAGAGGTCAGTAGTATGTAGGGCAGTGTACAGAAGTCAGTAGTATGTAGGGCAGTGTACAGGGGTCAGTAGGATGGGGGCAGCGTACAGAGGTCAGTAGGATGCAGGGCAGTGTACAGAGGTCAGTAGGATGGCAGGCAGTGCACAGAAGTCAGTACTATGTAGGGCAGTGTAAAGAAGTCAGTAGTATGTAGGGCAGTGTACAGAGGTCAGTAGGATGTAGGGCAGCGTACAGAGATCAGTAGTATGTAGGGCAGCTTACAGAGGTCAGTAGGATGTAGGGCAGCTTACAGAGGTCAGTAGGATGTGGGGCAGCATACAGAGGTCAGTAGGATGTAGGGCAGTGTACAGAGGTCAGTAGTAGGTAGTACTGGGGTAAGAAAGGCAAGGTATAGGGGGTTGGGGGGGCATGGTGCAGGTGGGTCAGGAGAGCACAGTACTGGGTGGTCAGGAGGGTACAGTACAGTGGGATCAGGACAACTGGGCATGGTGATGGGGCATTAGAAGGGCTGGAGTGTCAAGGGGGCATGGTGCTGGGGCATCAGGCGGGCTGGTTGTATTGAGGGGAACAGGGGTGCTGTGTGTCAGGAGGGCTTTAGGAGGGTTGGGTATCAGGAGGGCATCAGGGGGATGGGTGTCAGGAGGGTTGGGTGTCAAGAGGGCATCAGGGGGGTGGGTATCTGGGGGGCTGGGTGTCAGGAGGGCATCAGGCGGGTGAGTGCCAGAAGGGCATCAAGGGGGTGGGTGTCAGGAGGGCATCAAGGGGTGAGTGTCAAGAGGGCATCAGAGGCCCTGGGTGTCAGGAGGGCATCAGGGGGGTGAATGTCAGGAGGGCTGGGTGCCAAGAGGGCAACGGAGCTCAGGAGAAATCTGGGGCGGTAACACTGGGATGTGTTCGCAGGCTACCTGTCCCCTTTCAGCGGACCACAGGTAGCTTGCGATCGACGGGTTGCCGACCTCCGCGTGTACATTTACCAATATTGACACATAAAGCTTTCAGGCACACATCTATAATTTTTTATATTATATATTTTCGCAAATAATACTGTGCCGTCTTCTATCTAGCCTGTAGTTTGAGTTCTACTACTTGTTAGCTAACTCATAGTGCTTTGGAAATATTTTGTCTGAAGAAATTTAAACAAAATAAATCAAAATAATAAAAAAAAAGGGAATTAACATTTACCAAAATTACATTAACCTTCAGAGCCAGCCTGTGTGTGGCTGACTTTTCTCCCAAATATCAGAGATGAGCTAACCAGTACTCATGTCTTCACCTTTCACAAATTATTGTAGGCTTTGAGTAACAGAAATGTTTTCATGTTCCTTGCAAATATCATTTTTTTAGATTAACTGAAAGGATTTTCATTATGGTAGTTTGTCACAGAGAAGTAGTCCTCACACTTATTAATTGTACATGTTGTTAGAGGTTTTTCTCTAGTTTATTACTATCCAAAAGATGTTTGTTGTATGCGTGAGTATAAATTTACACATTTAGTACAAATCTTTCGCTAGACCATGAGACAAGGTCCTAAACTCTGAAGCTCATAGTGGGCCTGAGAGACCTGATGGCTATGCGGGGAATTAAAGTCGGAATTATATGGTTACATCTCAATTATTAATGAAATGTCTTTATTTTTTAATACAGGGTTATATAGATGAAGGTAAGAATTTCCTCCAGATAAGTGAACAAATGAGACAGCATTGGCATGAATGAAGTCAACACTTCTTTTCTACTTTTCTTATTGACAGAAAAATTTGTGAAAGAGCAAAATGAAGATCCGAAGGAAAAAATTTACAAGGATAATATAAAACTGGTATAGCAACAACAGCAATATCGACTTGTTTATATGTGATCAAAGACATGAAAGCTAGAGTAATAAAAATACAATGATTACTGTGTAAATGTCACTGGCAGGGAAGGGGTTAACACTAGGGGGTGCACGCAAGGGGTTAATGTGTTCCATCAAGAGTGTTTCTAAATGTGGGGGGATGGGACTGACTGGAGGAGGAGACATATCGCTGTTCGTTATTACTACTAGCAGCAGATCTGTCTCTTCTCTCCTGTCAGAACGAGGATTTGTGTGTTTACATACACAAATCCCTTTTCTGGCTCTCGTACCCGCAATCACGGGTGACCTAGGTGGACGCAGCACTGGTCCAATGCTGCATCTGTCCCTCTCTGGCTCTAAGACTGAGAACTGGTAAAAGGTCACTAATTGCTTAGTTCTCATTGCTCCCTGTGCAGAGAGCAGGTGCTTGTCAGTCACCCGCTATCTACTCTGCCCCCCCCCATGCTCCCCGGAGTGTGGGCTGTGGAAATGGTGGGAGTGGCTTGCTCAGGCTCTTAGTGGCTCACTGAGAGGCTGAGCCAAGTGTTGGTCCAGGTATCTGGGTGGATCCTGACCATATGGTCGCAATCTTTTCCCAACCGGGACTGGCTCTGTGATATCAGCTGGAAAACGGGTCACAGGAGTGCACAATCCATATGATTCTATACTGGAACAATATAACTTCTGTGTATATATGCAGGAGTTACATCTTTCTGGCCAATCAAGATTGGCAAAAACGCAGAACCTGGAAAAAGACCAGAAGAAGATGGAAGTGCAAGCAATGCAAGCCAATGCACCTTTGCACACAGAGAATGTTACCTGAATCTTTTTTGGGAACACAACTCATGACAAGTGACAACGCATTGTAGTATATTACCTGCAGCATGCTGCAAAGCAGATGCATTACTTTAGCATGTTGAGGTGCCATTTAAATTGAATGGCACTGCAATGAACTGCAATGAACTAATCCGTGCATTGTGTTGCACCATGAATACAGCAGTACACGTGTAATCCTGATATAACACTACTTGTATTTTGTTCTATGGAAATAGATTTTGTGTTCACACTGCTTTATGTTACTTAGGTAAATAACCAACTTATTGAGACAGTCACAGTGAAAATGAGCCTGAATACCAGGAGAATACTACAGCAACTAAACCATGAAAACATTCTAACTGTGAATGAAATAAAGAGTGAGCGCTACAAGACCATTCTGGTATGTCGCTATTGCTACATGTAGTATTATCCTGACGTAGTACAGTATTACAATAATAGCTGAGAGTGATCATATTTTGTTTCTAAGGTCAGTTTGTAGTGAAGCCAATGAATCATGATTACAGCTCCAGAGCAAGCAACTCCCACAATTCTGTACTCATTTAAAATTATGTTGACAGTTGGTTCTAAAATGTGAGAAAGGGCAAAGCGGGAGCTAATAACAGTGTAAGGGCTCAGGCTAAATCAGATTCAATCCCCCTTTAATAGTGTTATTTGCCATTAGTAGCCACTGTTTAAAGTTTTATATATGTGCACTGGTACTTGGATGTCCCTAGAATTTTTGGGTGTCCCTAGAACTAGCTGGACTATGGTAGCAAAATAATAGCTATGACAGTTGGGAAACTACCAGGGTCCCAGAGGTCGCACTTGCGACAGGGCCCTGGCGTTCCATCACTCTCGGGGGGCCCCAGCGGGGTTGCTGGCCGCAGGGCTCTGAGCTGAGAGTGTCTTTCTCATAAAGCCCAGAGTCTGCACAAACAGTTTCCCCTTCCTCCTCCCTCGCACGGATGGGATCGCACAATCTGCTCCTTCGTCTCCAGGCTCCCACCCCTCTCCTCCTGTGTGCTCTGTTGTAAATTTGAAGCTAAGCAGCTGAATTTGATCATTCAGCTGATGTGCTTCACACTTCCTATGGTTCCCACACAGCAGGAGAGGAGGGGGAGGAGAAGTAGCAGACCGGCTCTCTGCTCTCCCATCTGTGTGAGGGGTAAGGGAGGGGCAACTGTCATTGCAAGCTCTGGGCTGTATGAGAGAGATACTCTCAGGTCACAGTTCTGCTGAGGAGGCACTGATGAGGAGGCACTGATAGGTGGCGCTGATAGGCAGCACTGATAGGCAGCACTGATAGGCTGCACTAATGGGCACTGATAGGCGGCATTATTGAGCATTGATAGGTGGCACTGATAGGCAGCACTGATAGGTGGCACTGATAGACGGCATTGATGAGCACTGATAGGTGATACCTTTAGGCGGTGTCAGGGAAATTATGCTGTATGCAATGCGCATACCATATCTCCTGTGCTAATAAGCACATATTTCGTCTAATGATATAATGCATCTTACCAAGCACTCTATTTCCCGTATATCCCTAAATAAACAGACATCACAACAGCTAACATCTCAGCTCCATCAGCATGACTGCCCCAGCGAGCAGTGTGTTTGGCTTTTTATTTAGAGACCACAAAAGAAAACACAAACAGGAAGTGATGACTCTAACAGCCAATCCCTTCCTCCATGGGAAGTGACA
Organism: Rana temporaria; assembly: GCF_905171775.1. Taxonomy (NCBI): domain Eukaryota; kingdom Metazoa; phylum Chordata; class Amphibia; order Anura; family Ranidae; genus Rana; species Rana temporaria. The sequence goes on from NC_053496.1 coordinate 91,501,698, forward strand.
TTACAGGAAATTACCTTCACACAAAATCCTTCCAACAGGATAAGTTAATACAAACAACCAATAAATAATGGCTAAAGGAGTCCTATGGGTGTGTCTAAGCAGAGACAGGGTGTATTGCCTTTCCTGGATTCAACTACACAAAAGAAGCTGCATGGCTGAAAAAACATGAACTCTGTCTCTGACCATAACAACCAAAAGACTCCCGTATTACCACTGATAGGAATCCTTATTCTGCGTTGTTCCAGAGAACAACGCATACCCAGATTATACTACTGTTCCTGGGATTAGGAGGTTATCTGCAGGTGCATGCTATGAATCTCGACATGGGCTGATCAGACACACAGCAGAGACATAAGCGTACATCCGCCTATAACCGATAATGTCCTTGCAGAGCGAACATATCCCCCAGACAAATGTCTGTGCAATGCACAGGGGCCCTTTTGCTGGCGGACATATGTCCACTCTGCAAACACCTCTCTCCAACCTCAAGAAGTTTTCCACTACCAGACGGAACTCATCCAGCGTCAGTCTGCCCCAGTCAGCACTTTAGAGCGGGTTGCAGGAGTACTAACACTGAGCGACACCATGACAATACATATTAAATACATCTTCATAAATTGTCCACGACAGTGGCACTGATGGGCACTGATAGGTGGCACTAATGGGCACTGATAGGTAGCATTGATAAGCACTAATAGGCGGCATTGATGAACACTGATAGGTGGCACTGATAGGTGGCACTGATGGGCACTGATAGGCGGCATTGATAAGCATTGATAGATGGCACTGATAGGCAGCATTGATGAGCACTGATAGGCGTCACTGGTGATCAGAGCACTGATAGGCTGCACTGATGGCACTGATAGATGGCATTGATGAGCACACATAGGCGACACTGATAGGCTGCACTGATGGGCACTAATAGGCAGCATTGATGAACACTGATAGGTGGCACTGACAGGCGGCATTAATGAGCACGGCACTGATAGGCAGCACTGATAGGTGGCAATGATAGGCTGCATTGGTGAGCACTGATAGGTGGGACTAATAGGCTGCACTGATTGGCACTGATAGGCAGCACTGGTCATCAACACTGATGATCAGTGCCCTGATTATCAGTGTAAACAATGTACTGACAGTCTTGCCATGTAATGGCTCTCCTTTCCTCACACAGACACAGCTTGGGAGGAAAGGACTGCCGATAACCAGCAAGTCTATTTATATGTGATCAGCTGATCACATGGTAAAGGGTCGCTGTGATTGGCCCTTTACCGTGATCTGTTATCAGCTGTGTCCAAAGGTTAGAGAATTAGGTACAAGTGGAGTACTACAGGAAGCAAAGATGAAATACATGCACTCCCAGAGCAGTGACTGACCCTCTAAAATGCTTCAGCGACAATGTAAGACATGGATAAACAACCAGGACAGTCAATGAGAAGCACAAGACTTTAGTACCTGTATGCATGGAAAAGTGTGCACATGCACAGGTGAAAATGTATCCTAAAAACATGTCATATTCTCAGTTCTGGAAATGGGAGAGATACTTAGGTATCAGCTTCGGAGGAATTCATAAAACAAAATTTCAAGTGCCACGTACTACAGAACTTAGCGCTGACTGTGCAGAAAAAGAAAAGATTTCACAAGAAGGCAGCAGTACTTTTACTGCTTGAAAATCAGGCAACATTTTTTTTTCTTTTGACTAGAGTTTATGCTTAAAAGCAACATCCATTTGGAACTAATATTTCTGTGATTTGAGATTTTCATTGGAGCAGCCTCAGTTACTGTTTCTTTTTGTTTTACAGATTTCAAAACTATGTGATGGATATATGTGCCAATTGAGTAAAGTCAGTTCTGATACTGGGATAGACCAGCTGTTTTCCTACCTTGAGCAGATCACTTTGGCTTTGTTCGAATTACACAACCACAATATTGTGCACTGTGATTTAAGATGTGATCACATATACATAAATCAAGAAAAGGTTAGTGTCATGTTTTTTTTTTTTATAGAGAACTAATTACAACTTTGGAAATACTAATGCCGTGTACACACGATCAGAAATTCCAACAAGAAAAGTCTGATGTGAGCTTTTGGTCGGAAATTCCGACCGTGTGTATGCTCCATCGGACTTTTGCTGTTGGCATTTCCGCCAACAAAAGATTAAGAGCAGGTTCTCTATTTTTCCGACGGAAAAAGTTCCTATCGGAAAATCGGTTCTTCTGTATGCAATTCCAATGTGCAAAAAAACATGCATGCTCAGAATCAAGCATAAGAGCCTAATGCCCTGTACACGCACCCGGTTTTCCTGACATGCCAAAACCCAGCATTTTTCCCAACGTGATTCCTCTTAAGCCTGCCGTGCATACACATGTTCAGTCAAAAAAACGCTTGCCCAAAGCGTGGTGACGTCCAACACGTACGACGGCACTATAAAGGGGACACTGCATTCAAATGGTGCCACCCTTTGGGCTGCTTTTGCTGATCCTCGTGTTAGTAAAAGTTTGGTGAGAGACAATTTGCTCTTTTCAGCCATGTGCTTTCAGTCTGTTACAGCGTGATGAATGTGCTATCTCCATTACGAATGCTAGTTTTACTAAAACAAGCGCTCCCATCTCATACTTAATTTTGAGCATGCAGGTTTTTTTCCCCTCGGAAAAGCATACTCACAAGCGGTTTTCGCGACGAGAAAAAGACTGATGGGAAACACGATGGCAAAAAATAGAGCAGGTTCTAATTTTTTTGCCGGCAGTTTTCTCATCGGGAAAACTGCTATGGAGCATACACACGACTGTTTTTCCCGACCAATCTAAAAAATGGCAGTTTTCTCGTCGTGTGTATGAGGCATAACTTCCTATTGAATTTCATTGATCTCGGCTCGTCGTACGTATTGTACGTCACTGCGTTCTTGACGGTCGGAATTTCCGAAAAGATTTGTGTGACCGTGTGTATGCAACACAAGTTTGAGCCAACATTCTGTCGGAATTTCCGATCGTGTGTACGCGGCATAACACATTCTTTATATGAACCTGTGTTTTGCCAGTGTAAGACAAAGCACTATGTCCTACCAGTAGCACATATTTATCATCCTTATACTTCCCTGCTGGCAGTAAGGAAAAATCACTAGTACTAGTAATGGGGAACATGCGACTCCTACATGAAAAAGCTAGTGCTTGATGGTTGGTTGCACATTGCTAGCAGAGCATCCTTAACACTATGCTTCGCCCAAGTCATGACATTAACCCCCCTGGCGGTATTCCCAATCTGGCTCGGGGTGGAATTTTAGAACCAAAAGCGGTAACCCCGAGCCAGACTCAGGATTGCCTCACAGCAGCCACAGGCCTGGTTTACTTACCTTGTCCCTAGATCCTGCGATGCCTCTCCGCTGTGTGATCGAGCGGTGTCTCCTCGCTCGATTCACATTGTCCCTGTGGGCCGCCGAGCTCCGTCCCCTGCGACGTTATGACGCATGGGGGCGGAGAACAGCGCCAAATTCAAAAAAGTAAATAAACACAATACATACAGTATACTGTAATCTTATAGATTACAGTACTGTATGTAAAAAATACACACCCTCCTTGTCCCTAGTGGTCTGCCCAGTGTCCTACATGCACTTTTATATAATAAAAACTGTTCTTTCTGCCTGCAAACTGTAGATTGTCCATAGCAACCAAAAAGTGTCCCTTTATGTCGAAAGTGATTTTAGACCAGCTAGAAAACAGCGATAATAAATTATAATCACTTGCAGAATTGAGCGATAGCGATTTGTGGGGAAATTCGTCATAAAAAAATAAAAGTAATGACAGCGACAATTCTGCAACTGAGCAAATTTCAGTGATTTTAAGTTGATTACATTATTGAATAATTTTTATTATAATTATATTATAATTTGTTATAATTATTTATTATATTGTAATTTTGTGATTTTGTTTTTCAAACTTTTTCATACCCGGGATGTCTACTAGACTCTTGTTTGGACAGATTTAAGTGAGTTATTCCTAAGAATTACAGGCCTACAGTATAAAACGCCAAATTTCCATGCAAAATAATGGTACCGTTTTCAGCACCTAAAATCTGAAATAATCATACCGCTAGGGAGGTTAAGCTTAAATTAAGCCCCCTACCTTTTCTCCTGAAGTAGTAGAAGAACAAAAATAAGGTAGCAGTTGGTGGGCCACCTTCCTAGTAACATTGGTTTGGGATATTTTGCATCAGTTCATAGTGGTAACAGAAAGAGTGCGCTATTATGTAGGCATATTTGCACCTAATGTGTGCTGCATTACAGCACATGTGCAGGATCACCTTTTACTGAAGGATACAAGGAAACTGATTTACTAAAGAAGTTGGAGTTGGGATTTTTCACTAAATAGTGTGACTATTGTGTGTGTGTGCTTATGTGACTATTTACTTCAAATTCCTATTTATTTATTTCATCTGCACATGCATTTGAAGACAAAAGGGTTTTGCTTTTCATGATTGATAACTGAAATAAATATTCACACAATTTATTAAGTGTAGATTTTCAAATCCTTTAGGAAACTGGACCAAGAGACTTTATTTCAACTTTTTAGTCCCTTCTCATTTACTAATGACGTTACAACTAAGCATGCTAAGTTTCAGTTTCTCAATAATTAGTTTTACTGAATGTGGAAACATTTCAACATTAAATAAATATCTTAATTAAATATCTTATGTATTTTAACGCAACAGGGTACTGTGAAGGTCAGCCGTTTTGCAAGAGCCATGTCTCTGGAAGGTAGACAAACCCATGCTTTTAAAATGATGCCGCATGGTGCTGAAAAATGGTACTGAATCTTTTCATTTGTTTGATTTGCATGCTTAATTGTTTGGACATTTGTGTATTTTAATTAAATAACAGGAAACAAAAATTGACTGAAAAACAAATTATGAATTTGAAAATGGTACTAAAGTCAAACAATAAATGTCTCATACACACAAATATTATATTAAAAATACACATTCCGTGGTTGATTTGCTAATAGCAAATAGACCATGCATTTACAAAGTGCAGTTGCACACTGCAAGAGCTCCAGAACTTAGGGCCAGATTCAGGTGAGCGGCGGCGTAACGTATCGTAGATACGTTACACCTCCGCAAGTTTTCATCGCAAGTGCCTGATTCACAAAGCACTTGCGATGAAAACTAAGCTGGCAGCCTCCGGCGCAAGGTGGGCCAATTCAAATGGGCGTGTGCCATTTAAATTAAATTAGAACCTACTGCTCATGCTCAGTTTCGCAATTTCCGTCGTGCTTTGCGCGCCGTGACATCATTTTTTCGAACGGCGACGCGCGTAGCGTACTTCCGTATTCCCGGACGTGTTACGCAAACGACGTTAAATTTTAAATTTCGACGCGGGAACGACGGCCATACTTTAGACAGCAATACGATTGCTGACTAAAGTTAGGGCACCCAAAACGACGACTAACTTTGTGACGAGAAACTAGACTAGCGGCGACGTAGCGAACGCGAAAATCCGTCGTGGATCGCCGTAACTCCTAATTTGCATACCCGACGCTGGTTTACGATGCTAACTCCACCCATCGGCGGCCGCGGTACTGCATCCTAAGATCCGACAGTGTAAAACAATTACACCTGTCGGATCTTATGGATATCTATGCGTAACTGATTCCATGAATCAGTCGCATAGATAGAAACAGAGATACGACGGCGTATCAGGAGATACGCCGTCGTATCCGGAGATACGCCATCATATCCCTTTTGTGAATCTGGCCCTTAGTAAATGAACAGAAGCTCTGCTGACTTCCATCATCCAATCATGTGCAAGCAAAAATGCATTTTTGTTTAATATTCCTTGCACATGATTAGGTATTCTTTGCAAAGTGAAACTTTACCTCATTTACTAAGCTTTGAATCAACGGCAATTGCAGAGTGCAACTGTACTTTTCAAAGTGCAAAGTCTATTTACCTTTAGTAAATCAACCCTTAAATGTTTAACCAAATAAGTAAGGTTGAAACGATGTTACATGAAATTAGCATTCCATGAATCGCACTCTCTAAGTGATATGGTGAAATCTTTCAAAAATCAGTCAGTGTATTTTTTGAGTGAATCCACCACAATCCATTCAAGGTAATCAGTCCATGTACACCAGTGATCCCCTCCACCTCTTATCATGTAGCCTCTTACCAGCAATTGAGACCCCAAATTATAGATGGTCTCATAGGCATTTTAAGGTTATCTGGATATTGTAGTATGGATCATGGGCAGATATATTCAGCAACCAAATGAAGGCCCGCACCCATTGTTTCTGCTCAGACACCAAATACCACAGGATCATAGGAAAGATGACAATCTCCAATAGTAAAATACTGCAAGATTTATTTAATAAAACCATATACAAATCTATTCACATAACTCCAGAAACAAAGCGCTTATCATATCAAGGTAAGATACTGCCGCTAGTACTGGCTCCAGCTGGCGGTGATGTCAGCACAGACTCCGTCCCGACATATGTTTCCCCTGAAAGGATGTTCTCTAGGGGATTGATTCCCTTTGATCCCCTTAAGAACGTCCTATCAGAGGAATCATACGTTAGGGCTGAGCCTGTACATAGAGCACCAAAACAGGAAGTAGGCCAACCCAGTATATGGAAAATGTTCTTTTGTAAAGTAGGTCAATGAGTGAAAACAAAATCAGTTTAGGTTAAATCACTTTCAGCCCACGTTCACATCGGGCCGATTTGGCATGCGATTTGAGGCGCTGCCCCGATTCCCAAAAGTAGTTCCTGTACTACTTTTGGCAACTTCGGGGGCGATTTGAATAGAAATCTGTGCATGAACCCGCAGCTGCGAACCTAACCGTAATGACATAATTTGCTCCTTCCTGCTGATTAAACAAAGATTGCACTAGTGTTTGCTAAACCTCTGTTTATTCAAATGAAATAAAACAATATATTATGTACCTGTACTGCATAGCTGTATGTATTAAAAAAAAAAAAAAAAATGTTGTTTTATTTTGTTCACAGGTCAGCACCTGAAGTGAGAGCTAATCAAATGTATTCAAAAGCCTCTGACATTTTCAGCTTGGCAGTTGTGTTTTGGGAAGCAATAAGCAAACAGAACAATGAAATATATGCAAATCACCCACTGGAGCCATTCCATCAATGCAAAGTATACATGGTAAGAGATGCAAAAAGGTTGAGAAAACAGTTATCCACTTAAGTTAATAACCTTACTGTGAGTTTAAAGTAACTCTGTCATGGGAAAAGTATAGAAGCTCACAGTATTGACCTTCTTTTGAAATTCTAGTTGCCTGTCATATTTTTAAAGGATAAGTTCAGCTTTAGAACATGTTAATAACAGGTTTCAGCACAGGGATCTGTTAATGAAGAAATTACTGTCCTGTCTTCCATCGAAGCTCTCAATGGACTGAGTTTGCAGATAAGCACACTTGTAGTCCATTTACACTTCCTCCAGCTTTCTAACTGAAAGCTTGTATGGAGTTATACATTTCACCCATGATCTACTGATTGTGGGTGCAATGCTTTGCAGGTTTCTGATGTTTCTGAAGGAAAAAATAATAAATGCACATTTTTTTCCTGCAAAAATACTTTTTTTTTTTTTTTGCTTGAAGGTGAGCTTACCCTTTAATCACTTAAGCCCCGGACCATTTTGGTGGTTAAAGACCGGGGCACTTTTTGCAATTCGGCACTGCTTCGATTTAACTGACAATTGCGCGCCCGTGAAACGTGGCTCCCAAACAAAATGTAAGTCCTTTTTTCCCCACAAATAGAGCTTTCTTTTGGTGGTATTTGATCACCTCTGCGATTTTTATTTTTTGCGCTATAAACAAAAAAAGAGCGACAATTTTGAAAAAAATGCAATATTTTTTACTTTTCGCTATAATAAATATCCCCCAAAAATATATAAAAATACTTTTTTTCCCACAGTTTAGGCCGATACGTATTCTTCTAGAAATATGGTAAAAAAATCGCAATAAGCGTTTATTGATTGGTTTGCACAAAAGTTATAGGGCCAGATTCACAGACATTTGCGGCGGCGTAACGTATAGCATTTACGTTACACCGCCGCAAGTTTTACGGGCAAGTGCTTGATTCACAAAGCACTTGCCTGTAAAGTTGCGACGGCGCAGCGTAAATCCCTCCGGCATAAGCCCACCTAATTCAAATGGGGCGTGGATCATTTAAATTAGGCGCGTTCCCGCACCGAAAGTACTGCGCATGCTCCGTTTTGAAATTTCCCGCCGTGCTTTGCGTGAAATGACGTCGCACCGACGTCATTTTTTGAAGGTCGACGTGAGTTACATCCTTTCCTATTCACGGACGACTTACGTAAAAAAAAAAAAAAATTTAATTCGATGCGGGAACGACGACCATACTTTAACATGGCAAGTCTAAAGATAGGCCAAGAAATAGCAGCTTTAACTATACGCCGGGAAAAGCCGACTAGCGACGACGTAAGAGAATGCGACGGCCGTGCTTCCCTTTTGTGAATCGTCGTAAAAAAGCTAATTAGCATATCTGACGCGGAAAATGACGCAAACTCCACCCAGCGGGCGACGAAGTATTACACCTACGATCCGAAGGCGTACGAAGCCGTACGCCTGTCGGATCGAAGCCAAAAGCCGTCGTATCTTGGTTTGAGGATTCAAACTAAAGATACGACGCGGCAAATTTGAAAATACGCCAGAGTATCAGTAGATACTCCGGCGTATTTCTTCTGTGAATCTGGCCCATAGCATCTACAAAATAGGGGACTGTTTTATGGCATTTTTATTAAAAAAAAATGTTTTTACTAGTTATGGCGGCGATCAGCGATCTTTATCATGAGCGATCTTTATCAAGTTTTTTACACACCTCAAACGTTTACTTTAAGTCACAAACCAATAACAAGAATGGGCCAGAATTCTTTATTTCTTTATTTGGTCTAGATTAGAGACTCAGAAAGCATTAGCATACAGTATATACTGTATATATTTTATCTTCACCTTGTTACTTGTCTTCAATTTAATACCTCTATATGGAAATTATAGTCTTTTGAATGTTTTGTTAGATGTGAAATTTAACAATTTAAAGCAGACCTAAACATGCACTAGTCAAAAGCAGCATAGACAGCTCACTAACTTCCTGTTGCATCTTGGGAGATTAATGTTGCGACAGTTAGAGGCGTCAAACTCTTGGGCATTAATTAATTGAATTGACCGGCCATTGAAATTAATTAATGCTCAAGTGCTAAACAACACATCTAGAGTTTAGGCACATTTTGCAGCTTGTAGCAGCTTTTAGTAGACTAAGCGTTTTTTCTGCCCAAGCTCTGCTTCTCCTGGATGCGCTGGCAGTGTTTTTTTTTCCTGTCTCTTAAAGCCCCTGCCACTAAAAGCTACTAAAAGCCTATGTCTGCATGGACACATAGGCTAAAATGCAGGGGAGTTAGAGGCAGAAAATAAATGCCAGACGCCCCTAGGAGCAGCTGTAAAAATGTGCATCAGGCCGTAGTGTATTAAATAAATGCAGAGTAGAGATAACAATGCAAATATGGTTATGAATGCAAAAACTATGCCTATGTACATAAACAGTATATAGGATGCATTTAGGTGAAAAACCTTAAAGGGGTTGTAAAGGTAAATGTTTTTTCAACTTAATGCATCCTCTTTGGTTCCCAGCCTGGCCGTTGATTGGCTAGGTTGGACGGATTGATAGCAGCGCAGCCATTGATTAGCACTTGATTAGGGCAGCTGGGATGTGAGCGTTGAGGCAAGTGTAAATACAGGTCTGTTGATACAGAGTAGCAGAGGGTAGTCAGCTGTTGACCATCAAGGATGTATGGTCCCACAAAACACACTGTGTAACAATTGACAGTGGTGGGAGCCAGGTGGAAGGGTAACCGCACAGCACCGCTCAGATGCCAGGAGTATAGCCCATGGAGAGTCACAGTGAGCGCTCTCTGTTTACACTTGCCGCAATGCTCACATCCCAGCTGCCCTAATCAAGTGCTGTTATCAGCCTTGAGAACACATTTTTTCCCCCTTGTTCGCCGCCGGGGGCATAAGTGGCACGCTCCATTGTGGTCCTTGACCCTTGGTGATTACCTCCTGAAGAAGTGGTCTCCTGCGAAACCGGTAGAGGTCTCCCTTTGACTTCACCTTACAACATTAGATACCATACAGATTTCCATTTATATTCCACTGCTGTAACTAGTATGAGGTTGATTGTCATAAGTTCTGTTTTTAAATGTATATTTTTTTATGTACAATAAATGAATTTTTACTGTATCTACGTGTGTCATCAGTACCAAGAAAGTCCATATATACAAAATCCTTTTCTGAGTGATAGTTTCATTTTGGTTTGCGGTACTAGCAGCCGCGACCATTCTATCCTCTGGTGCCCCTCTTTCTATTCACATACATAACATGACCCTTAAAGCGGAGTTGCAACCACCATTAGCATTTTTTAAATGTATGTCCTTTCATCCTGCATTTTTATAATATAAATCCGGTCACTTACTATTTTACAATCCGCCGCCGATAATTGGACAGCACACTGCATCCTGGGAAATGATGACACACATTTCCCAGGAGCATTAGAGGGAGATGATGTCAGAATCCTAGGTGGTTTCAAAGGCAGATTTCGCGGGACCGCATAGCAACAGGCATTTCCAGATGAGTAAAAAAAAAAATTTTTTTTTTTTTCTTTTTTAGGTGTAAGCTACAGTTTAAAGCAAAATAGTTTTTTTTGATGGAACCTCCACTTTAACTTCAACCTGACACTTAATAATATATATATTATAGCAGAGTGCCTAGCAGGGAGCCTGTCCTGGATTTATACTTTCCAGGCTCCTCTTGCACACCTTTCAAAATCTCTGATCCTCTATCCACTTAGGGTTTTGCACCTCTCCCTTGCAGGACATTTAAACTCATCTGGGACACACAGTCAGTGCTCTGCAGCCTGGGGAGCAGACAAGTCATGTTTGTTGGAGATAAAAGCTTGGTGAAAGCTGAAAACCTGAGAATGTGGAGGCTGACAAGCGTTAGGCTTAGACAGTCTGTAAAGTAGGATTGTGGTTGTTAAGCTAGTGCCAGGAAACAGCTAGGATTTTGTTTTGGAAGTTTTTGAACTGTTTATTTTTGGAGTACTGTACAGCACTTGTATGTAGCCTGTAAATAGTACAAATAAACACACAACTGTTTATCACTTTATCATGGACTGGTATCTGTGGAGTACAAGGATAGCCGCTGCCTATCCACACACACTGTATACATGTGTGTGTGTGTGTGTATATATATATATATATATATATATATATATATATATATATATATATTATGTAACAAATTTATCAAATTGGTTTTATATGTAATTTTGTAAATTCCTGTCAATTGCACTTTTTTTTTAGGAAGAGTACGCAGAAGTCAATATTCATGATCATTGGAATGATAGCATTACCAAAATGTTAAAATGCATGCAGAAATGTTGGCATCTCAATCCGACAAAAAGACCTACACTGAATGCGATCCTGGAAGTGATTCAAAAAATTAGGGGAAAGAATGAACAAAATAGGTAAGCTGTTGTTGTTTGCATTCTAGGGGAGATTGATAAAGAGCGGCACAGGCATAAAGCTTTTGCCATTCTTCTAAACTTAGAAACAAAGGGTTTGCAAGCCCCTGTTAATTAGAAGCAACATGTTTCTTTTTCTATACCGAGGCATGACATATAGAGCTGGGGATGCTTTCTTCAGCTCCCTCTGCATTCCCATTTGCCATTTTTAGCTGAGAGTGAGGGAGGGGAAGAGCAAGGCTGTTAACTTTGCATTTGTTAGTGTTAACAGCCAGGCAAATAGGCATGGAAAGGAGTTTGGCAGTGAATACACCACATGGGCAAAGAGAGGCATGGGACCTGTGTGTGGATTACTGGCACACAGTTCACATCCTGCATGCCAGGATCAACCTGACGGAGATCTTTTGCAGTTTTACATTATGAAAACAGCCACAATCTCTTTATTAGCTGCAAAATACACACAGGAGGGCGTGAACACCCCGTACTTTACCATAGATAATTTTAATGAATCAAAAAAGAGAAATGGATACTTATATGCTGATATATGAATACAAGCAATACTGATACACTCCAAATGGTTGGAAAGCTGGTGCGTTTCACGGGCCCTCCACCTCTAACAGGTGTTCATGCCCTTCTGTGTGTTTTTTGCAGCTTGTTTGAAAGACTACCCAGTCTGTGGAAGGGTGTACCCTTGAGTGGCATGGTGGATAGCAGCAGAATTGAAGAATATCCCTGGTATTATTGCTGGAGTACTGTTTTTTTGAGAATACAATCCCTTTAATAATTAGGTGCTGAACACGCAACAATTTCTATTTCACTCTGAAACAAAAAACTTTCTCAGATGGTGCAGAAGACATGAAACAGTTCTATCTGCTTTGTTATTGTGGCGCACGCCACTCATGCTAGTTTTCTAAGCCTCTATAATAGCATAGACAATGTTGTAAAATTCTCCCATTTGCCCCAGCTGCACTCTGGGTTAGTCTAACAATGACTCTTGCAGTCCCCCACCCCCACCCTCTGCACTACATGGGACACATGCTCATTTTATCTAGGGGCATAAGCATAAGCTATAATCATTAATGGCACTCTTATCTGCTCACTGACATCTCAGTATCTGGATACTCCCATACAATGCAGGATTTTGGGTCTTGCATTGTGCTTGATGACACTGGAAAGTCTGCAACCAGTGGAGCAGAAAAGAGATGCGGTTTTGGGAGATTGGTCATACAGCGGGATGGAAGCCTACAGGAGCATAGAAGAAGGTGAGTACTACTGCTTTTTGTTTTCCCACAAGACAAAATAACATAATAAATAAAAGGCATTTAAGTGCAGGGGGGAAGGGGGAAGGGGGTGGTCAGGTGGCAAGGGTATTTTTTTATACCTACGTGGATCTAAGCTTTAAAAGTGTAGAAATAAATAACTATGCAACATTTAGTCCTGTTTTTTCTTATTTTATCTACAATATCCTGTGTTCATTGTTAGATAGTCACCTATGAAAGTTGTTTTAGTGTTTTACATCCTTAAATTGCACTGAGGCATAATCTAAGCATAACCCTTTCTTTCACACTAACTCTGAAAAAGACCCGTTTACTTAAAGTGGTTGCAAACCCTTTACAACCACTTTAACCTACAGGTAAGCCTAGATTAAGGCTTACCTGTAGATGCTTGAAATATCTCCCAGACCTGCACGGTCTAGGAGATATTTGCAAATCGCGTACGGCGATTTCTTCTGTGCATGCGCCGGAGTTAGAAAAGCCACGGTGTGCCGTTTCTAACTCGGGTCATGCCGTGAGTGTAAACTCGCGTGCGCATGCGCAAGAGTGACATCACGCGACTCCGGCCACTCACAGAGCCGGAGTTCGCGCCCCCAGAAGGAAGAGGAGTGAAGAATGGACGCTCGCTACTCGCGAGGAAGACTGGCACATCGATGGCTTCTCCTGCAGGTAAGTGTGACATAATGGGCTACTATGCGATGCATAGTAGCCCATTATGCTTTACCCTTGCAGGAAAACAAAGCGGAAGTAACACCCATCAGGGTTTACTTCCTCTTTAACTTATGCTAAGGTATGGAGACACCTTAAAGGGCAAGTACAAATGCAGATCAAAATCCCCAGCCTCTACTTCCTATCCTACTGTTAGCTTCTGTTGGACCAGCTAAAGTACATGAGGGTCGAATGTCAGCCGGTTTCTATTTAACCGGCTGATGCTGCCTGACATTCAGCCTGTGTAAACAGGGCTTAAGTGTCCACATAACACTGTCTAAGCAGTATTTACATCATGCGCCTGTGCAGTAACTTCTCATCAACTTTTGTAGAGGTTCTACCCATAATTGAGGTTTTAGTGGGGCCACGTACAATTGCATTGTTTGTTCATGTGTTTTGCTTTGTGTCTTTTAAAGTCACTTTGCGGTAAAAGCAAGGAAGCAATAACACCTCTGTAGTGTATTAATGTGCTTAAGGCCCCTTTCACACGGGGCGGATCAGTAATGATCCGCCTCCGTATGCTCAGCGGGGATCGCTCCGTTGATCCCTGCTGAGCCGGCGGATGACAGGGCGGTCCTCGCACACTGTGCAGGGATTGCCCTTTCTTTTCTCCGCTCTCCCCTATGGGGAGATCGGATGAACACGGACCGTATGTCGGTGTTCATCCGATCCGCTCTGCAGACGGAAGAAAAAATAGGGTTTTCTTCCGCCTGCAAAATCGGATCTTTGCGGAGGCGGACGAGATCGGGTGTCAGCGGATGTTCATCCGCTGACACCCGCAATCTCATAAGGACCAATGTATGTCCCTTTTTCATCCGCAAACGGATGGATGAAAAAGCGAACATACGGTCCGCACGTGTGAAAGGGGCCTTACTAAGCAAAAATGCTGTACATACAAACTATTTACAATTATAGGAAAACAATACAAGACTAACAGATAAACATACAGCATGCATGTAACAAAATATGAAACACAAAAATATATAACCGTCTATATATAATATAATTCACAGTAGTGCTGTTAAATGTGTCCAGACACAGTTACTCCTGTCACCCCACCACCTAAAATTCAGTAAATTACGCCATCAAGTGGATGTGAGAAATTATCACTAGCCCCAAAATGGAACTAAGCTGGGGACTAGTGTAAATAAAATGTGTTGGGGTGGTGGTCCTGGGTGGAGATATCCCCCTTGATCAGAGAGGAACCCACAGTAATTCACTGATGCTCAGCATTATATATCTATCAGTTCTCAACTCAAAACTGCAATCACAGTGCCCAACAGGGACAACTCCTCTTTAATCAACTTTTTTTAAGTTCTGAGATAAGAACCAAATGCATAGTGCAGAGTCAGCACTGGTACCATGCAAAACTGTGAATTGTGTTTCTATCATTTGTTAAAGGAAGCAGAATGATGACGAGGACCAATGTTTAGTGATGAGAGGACCAAGCAAAGTTCAAACACTGGACATGCGCAGAACACTTAAAAAAAAACTTGTATACCCCAAACATACAGTGGGGATCAAAAGTTTGGGCATCCCAGGTAAAAATTTGTATTAATGTGCATAACGAAGCCAAGGAAAGATGGAAAAATCTCCAAAAGGCATCAAATTACAGATTAGACATTCTTATAATATGTCAAAAAAGTTAGATTTTATTTCCATCATTTACACTGTCAAAATTACAGAAAACAAAAAAATGGCATCTGCAAAAGTTTGGGCACCCTGCAGAATTTATAGCATGCACTGCCCCCTTTGCAAAGCTGAGACCTGCCAGTGTCATGGATTGTTCTCAATCATCGTCTGGGTAGACCAGGTGATGTCAATCTCAAAGGTTTTAAATGCCCAGACTCATCTGACCTTGCACCAACAATCAGCACCATGGGTTCTTCTAAGCAGTTGTCTAGAAAACTGAAAATAGTTGACGCTCACAACGCTGGAAGAAGATAGCAAAGCGTTTTCAGATGTCAATATCCTCTGTTCGGAATGTAATTAAGAAATGGCAGTCATCAGGAACAGTGGAAGTTAAAGCAAGATCTGGAAGACCAAGAAAAATATCAGACAGAACAGCTCGCAGGATTGTGAGAAAAGCAATTCAAAACCCACGTTTGACTGCACAATCCCTCCAGAAAGATCTGGCAGACACTGGAGTTGTGGTACACTATTCCACTATAAAGAGATACTTGTACAAATATGGTCTTCATGGAAGAGTCATCAGAAGAAAACCTCTTCTACGTCCTCACGGCAAAAATCAGCATTTGAACTTTGCAAATGAACATATAGACAAGCCTGATGCATTTTGGAAACACGTTCTATGGACCGATGAGGTTAAAATAGAACTTTTTGGCCAGAATGAGCAAAGGTACGTTTGGAGAAGAAAGGGCACAGAATTTAATGAAAATAACCTCTGTCCAACTGTTAGGCATGGGGGTGGATCAATCATGCTTTGGGGTTGTATTGCAGCCAGTGGCACAGGGAACATTTCACGAGTAGAAGGAAAAATTGATTCAATAAAATTTCAGCAAATTTTGGATGGTAACTTGATGCCATCTGTGAAAAAGCTGAAGTTAAAGAGAGGATGGCTTCTACAAATGGATAATGATCCTAAACACACCTCAAAATCCACGGGGGATTACATCAAGAGGCGTAAACTGAAGGTTTTGCCATGGCCTTCACAATCTCCTGACCTCAACATAATTGAAAATCTATGGATAGACCTTAAAAGAGCAGTGCGTGACAGACAGCCCAGAGATCTCAAAGAACTGGAAGACTTTTGTAAGGAAGAATGGGCAAAGATACCTCAAACAAGAATTGAAAGACTCTTGGCTGGCTACAAAAAGCGTTTACAAGCTGTGATACTTGCCAAAGGGAGCAGTACAAGATATTAACTCTGCAGGGTGCCCAATCTTTTGCAGACGCCATTTTTTTCGTTTTCTGTAATTTTGAAAGTGTAAATGATGGAAATAAAATCAAACTTTTTTTGACATATTATACGAATGTCTAATCTGTAATTTGATGCCTTTTGGAGATTTTTCCATCTTTCCTTGGCTTCGTTATGCACATTAATACACATTTTTACCTGGGGTGCCCAAACTTTCGATCCCCACTGTAGTGTCTGAAACTCTATTAAAGCCTAAATGCATCTTGTAATTGCCCTTTTTCAAGGCCAACGTTCAAACTTTTGGTCAAAACAAATGGCATGAGTAGCCAAGTATTTCCACGGGGGACATGTACCAATGCAAAAAATGTGTGGGGAACTCATAGTTTTCCCGGAAACCTATTCTTGATAATTATATTGAAAATGTCTGGCTAATGGTAGAACACCCAACTGGTTACCACCTCATCCCAAGTAGTCAAATATGAAAAAATGGGAGAGAGAAAGGGGACTGTCACGGTGCTTACAGATAATATGGGAAACCAAATATTTAAACAAGTAAGTCATTTTAATGAGAGTAGAGTTAAAAGGTACAACAGAGCTGGATATTCAACATTTCATAATCAAAGTGGTCAGAAAAACAAATGTTTGATCTAGGCGGAGAATTTCATATCTCTATATTAGCCCGACATGTTTCGCCTAATAGATTCATCAGGGGATATATACGAATCGATCAACAAATACGTAAACATTATGAAATGTTGAATATCTTGAAACAAATCTGCTCTGTTTTACATTTTGACACTATTCTAATTTAAAATTACTTCTTTTAATATTTGGTTTCCATTATTATCTGTAAGCACCGTGACAGTCCTTTTTCTCCCTCCCATTTTTTCCTATTCTTGATAATGTTTTAGTATTTTATTTGTATTATTTATAAAAATAATGCAGCTACCATATCTAATGACCGATAAGCCAAAATATATTATTTTTTGGGTTTTGGATTTAATACTGCTTTAAATAATATAAACATTTAATGCCACTAACATTATTTTGTCTGTTGATCTGTGTAGGTCAAGTACTGAAGAACATGAACTAGAAGAAGAATATGGAATAGAAGAGACTACATTAGAAGTTGTCTATGACACTGTTATTGAAAATGCAGTTTCTGATTTCCCAATTCACTATTTTTGGAGTAAAATTGTTAACCAGTTTAAAACTTCTCATGGCATTGAAAGTAATACTACTGCATTTATTGAGTCCAAAGAAACTTGCAGTTATGATGATGTTGGTCTTCCAACCACCAAGGCGATAAGAAGAGCTACTCCAATCAATCTTCTGTAAATACCTTTTAATTTACAGTCAATTAACAGTAAAGGAAATAAATGCAACTATGATTGATAATGTCTCTAATTCAGGTATAAGGGATCATCCTATAGAATAATAAAGTCTAAATGCCACTTCTGTTCTCCTCTTGGGAGATTCTTTCTCCAGTGATGAACTCCAATAAATAATTTTAACAGATAGCTAAACAACTTCAGCAACCTACTCAGTGCCGGGACAAGCTCATTCGATGCCCAGGGCGAAGATGGCAAACCTCGCCCCTCTGGGTGTAAAGAGTCCGTGTCAGTGGGAATCAACTATGTTTCCTGTGTGCGCTGCTTTTGACTGCAGATCGGTTTGTTCTTTTTCCTTCGCAGGTAAAAGAGAAAAAGTAAACATTCCCTCTTTAAAGAGCCCTGTTTTGATTATCAGCACAGGGCTCAGTGGAACATGTCGCTTACCACCATTACCTACTTCCAGATGCCACGTGTCATTAGCCACCTATACCCGCTGCCAGATGCCACGTGACATTTACCACCGTCACCTGCTGCTAGATGCAACGTATCACTTACCACCTTCACCTGCTGCCAGATACCACGTGTCACTTGCCACCGTCACCTGCTGCTAGATGCCACGAAGATCTCGCAGCTGCTCTCACTACACAGAGACACAGCCACTCTTCCTGCTGCTGACCAAAGGAGGGGGGGAAATTGGCAGCAAAGAGAGCCCTCTCCTGTACAGCGGTAGCTCAAGGTAGGGAGGAAGGGGGCAGAATAGTTTCTTCTCCTCGCACCCACTCGCTGCTCCTATCATTTGCCAGCAGGAAGAGCACGCGGGAGGGGGGTCAGTGACAACTGGGCTTTGGCGCTCCTCTGCACTTGCTTGTGGCACCCGCCTAGGATCGACCATGATTATAGCTATTAGTGGCGCCGTGGCTAATGTGTACAGTCACACACACACTGAGAGGGCCCCCTGCATGGCAACCTCAGCGACCCCTATACTTCAGCCACTGGTTATGTTACAGGCATTTTAAACCTTTGTGCATTTTAGTTTGTATATTTTTATCTACTGTGTATATATACTGTATATATAGTGTTACATTTTGTCTTAAATATTTGTATCTGTGAATAAATGTTCTGTATAAGCAGTTCTAACTACTTTAGGTTATTTAAATGTTTGTTAACAACATTGGATTAAGAAATAAGGGCCAAACTACAGCTGTACCAATTAACTAGAAAACAATATTTACACATATACCTGAGGTTTATTCATACATTTGTAGCGCTACTCCCTAAGGATCCGCTACGTTTTGGGTCCCCCTACAGTCTGCACAGCTAGGCAACGAGCATTTTCCAACTTACTGCCAAAGTCAGTAACCAGTCCATGTTTTTTTTTATTTAGGGTAAATAACTTGGATAGGGCCCAGGGGTATACAAGATGCCCAACTTGAGGTGAAACAACCTATGTGGTCAAAACTTCATATTTCTGTACAAAAATTCACAAACATGGATCTTGGACTTTCTACTACCTCCAGAGTGACTTCTGTCCCTTGATGGATCAGCAAAATACTCTCGGTATGGAACACTTGATCCCCTTTAAATGAGCTTCTTCAAACCCCAGCTAGAAACTACCAGTCCACCTGGTTACCTTGAAGAGTATCCCAGAGCAAGGGATTCCAGACCAGATTTTAAGCACTGTCCCAGGGAGAACTGGTTGGTTATGGCACCTAGCAGCCCTCTGCCTTGTAGACCCTGGGGGTATAGAGGTACTCACACTGTCCTTGTCCTGCAGTTGTAGGTGAAACTGCTTTTAGGCCTTTCACTGGACTAGATTCCTTACTGGCTAACAGGTTGCCCTTCACCTGTGGACTGCAGGGCAATGAACATCCCTTTTTCAGCTTCGTTCCTCCTTCCAGCCTCCAGCCTGGATGCAGACCACCCTTCCTCTTGGGGCTCCCTCCCAGGCTTCACACAGCAGCACTTCAACATTCCATCTTCCACCTGACTCCCCCTTGCTGGCCAGACTCCCTAATATTTATGTGCTGATTCAGCATCCCTGTGTCAAGTACCTGATGGAGATCAAGCTGTAGAGGGAGCTTCTCTTGCACCTCTTGCCCAACACCCCTGGTAGTGATGACAGGAGGTGTGAGGACACAGAGTGGCACAAGGGCCAATAGAACAAGTAGAGCCAGCTAAGATTTGCAGGAAGCAGATCACCAGACAGCCGAACAACGAAGGTACAGGAACAGACTGGGGTCGGTACACAGTACACAGTCGGGCAGCGAGGCACAGAAGCACAAGACAGGAGCAGGGTCAGAGTACAAGCCGAGGTCTCAATAGACAGGCAGGAATCCAGAGAATGGTCAAGGGCCAACTGGGTCAAGCACAGGTAGGCAAGTATAGCAAGTTAAACAGGAACTAGCTAGAGACCACTCAGCAATCTGTTCATGCAATAGTCCAACTTAAGTAGCTGTTTGGCACAAGTGCGCGTACATGTGTGTGCATTTGTGTCTTGTGCACACGCTTAGGCCTCATACACACGATAGGTTAAACAGAGGAAAACGGTCTGATGAACCGTTTTTATTGGTTAAAACCGATCGTGTGTGGGCCCCATAGGTTATTTAACCATCGGTTAAAAAAAAGCCAACTTGCTTTAAATTTAACCGATGGATTCCTAACCGATAGGTCAAAATCGATCGTTAGTAGGCACAACCATCGGTTAATAATCCACGCATGCTCAGAATCAAGTCGACACATACTTGGAAGCATTGAACTTCGTTTTTTTCAGCATGTCGTTGTGTTTTACGTCACCGCGTTCTGACACGATCGTTTTTTTAACCGATGGTGTGTAGGCGCGACGGACCATCAGTCAGCTTCATCGGTTAACCGATAAAAACGGTCCATCAGACCGTTCTCATCGGATGGACTGATCGTGTTTACAGGGCTTAATACTTTTGCGCGTGCATGCTAATGCCTATTCTGTATTGAGCCTTTGCTCAGAATTATAAGCATGTGTATGTTATGGCCTTATGGTTCCAACTCAGCATCTCTTACACTCTGCCATTCCTCCTGCCTAGGGAATGGCCAGATACCCATAAATATTCCGATTCCTGTCTCTATACCCCCCCGCCCACTAGCTTCTAGAAGTTGCCTTGAAACCTCCAGAGCCAGGGGGAGGAGATAGAGTACTGGTCTGCAGAGCCTTCCAGCCTGATCTGAATCTGAACCCTGACCCAATTAACAGATTCATGCAACAACTTTGAATCAAGTAAATTTTCCTACACCTATTCTAGCACTAGAGGGTGCTAGAAATTAAATATTTGGTGTTTTAGCAAGCAGCCCCCATAAACAGCAAACTGTTAGTCATACATTAAATCTCAACTGTTTGTATTATCATACAGATACTTACATATTATATACAGTATCTCACAAAAGTGAGTACACCCCTCACATTTTTGTAAATATTTTATTATATATTTTCATGTGACAACACTGAAAAAATGACACTTAGCTACAATGTAAAGTAGTGAGTGTAAAGATTGTATAACAGTGTAAATTTGCTGTCCCCTCAAAATAACTCAACACACAGCCATTAATGTCTAAACCGCTGGCAACAAAAGTGAGTACACCCCTAACTGTCCTTGCCCGGCCTGTCAGTTTAGGTGGACGACCGTGTCTTGGTAGGTTTGCATTTGTGCCATACTCTTTACATTTTCGGATGATTGATTGAACAGTGCTCCGTGAGATGTTCAAAGCTTGGGATATTTTTTTATAACATAACCCTGCTTTAAAATTCTCCACATCTTTATCCCTGACGTTTTTGGTGTCTTCCTTGGCCTTCATGATACTGTTTGTTCACTAGGGTTCTCTAACAAACCTCTGAGGGTTTCACAGAACAGCTCTATTTATACTGAGATTTAATTACACACAGGTGGATTCTATTTACTAATTAGGTGACTTCTGAAGGCAATTGATTCTACTAGATTTTGGATAGGGGTATCAGAGTAAAGGGGGTTGGATACAAATGCACGCGACACTTTTCGGATTTTGATTTGTAAAAAATTTAGAAAACCATTTATCATTTTCCTTCCACTTCACAAGTATGTGCCACTTTGTGTTGGTCTATCACATAAAATCCCAATAATATACATTTATGTTTTTGGTTGTGACATGACAACATGTGGAAAATGTCAAGGGGTATGAATACTTTTTCAAGGCACTGTAGCTAGGTCTGTGCTAGAGTATAATGTGTAGTGGTCACCTTCCATGGTATTAGTAGGTGAACCTGTTTATTGAAATAAAGTTTATAGTCAGCTCCTATGATTTTAGCTAACCCTGTCCCTTCTGGCCTGGTATCCTATAGCTAGTTTTAGCTCAGGGCTCAACAACCAGTAAAGCCTAGAGCTAGTTTAGACATCTAAAGGCCATTTCTGGTAGTTAGGTATCCAGTTGCATGACAGATCAGATGTTATTAGGGACTAAGTGCAGAGTAGAGGCTGACTCTGAGTTCCAGTGTGATGCCAGGGTTTCCGCTGGTGAAAATCTGCATTCCAAGCTGGTTGGTCAATGGCTGGAAGGGTCTCCTCATCACTGCAGAATGCAGATCATGTCTTCATATCTATGACACAAAGACAGAAGTCACATTGTGATCATCCTCAGGATCCCCTGCAACTAAAACCGATGTGCAGCTACATTTATTACACTGGCTCGTGTGCATAGACATTTTTATAATAATATATTTATGAGCTCACTTCTAACATCACTTTCACATTTTGTGCTATTTGATGATTGATTTCAACTTTCTCATTTCTACAGCGCTACACTTTTTAATTTATTGCTTGTTTACAATTGTTGTCAGATTGTGGTGTTTAGCAGCTATTATCACACATTTCTTATAAATGGCACAATTTTTTCTTTATATATTTTACACATGATACCAGTCACCCTGTACTTTGTGATTAGCTGTAGCCAATCACAACATCACAATAGTAAGCTAAGCAAGCTGTCATGAGTGAAAGCCATTCATGACAGTTAAAACTATTGCTTATAACAGTTATCATCAATGTCATAAGCAACAATGATATTGACAATGGTATGTTTGTACTGCACTGGTGACAGTATGTAAACAAATTGTGAAAACATTTTTCTTGATTTCTTAATTTTTCAAAAAATTGTGACAAAAAATTACGACTTTAGAAAACTCACCATGTCTCTTACTAAATACCTTGGGGTGTCAATTTTCCAAAAATGGGTCATTTTGGTATTAGTACTGTGGCATTTGGCCTCAAGAAATATGATAGGCAGTCAGTATATCAGGATTGATTAATTTTGAAATATGTATACCAAAGTTTGTAGACTCCCTAACTTTCACACAGGCTAAATAGTGCACACTGATGTGAATTATATTTACCAAAGAAATGTAGCAGACAACATTTTAGTCTAAAGCTACGAAGAAAGATAATTTGTTTGCAAAATTTTATAACAGAAAATCAAACAAATGTGTTTTTTTTTTCTCTTCAAACTGTTAATTTTTTTGTTTGTTTATGCAGCGTCCCCCATGACCTCCAGAGGTGGGGTGGCAACCCCCAGATACAGGGAGGGCTGACATTTCAACTCTGGGTGCAGGTTACTAGGAATGGTGGGTGGTGTACAAGGTAGACAGTTAAAGAAAAGATGGACACCAGTCACTTTTATGCTTGAACAAAAGTGAGTTTATTGCCCACAAAAGGAAAAACATGGGAGAGAGGAGTAGGGCACAGGATACCCTAAGTCAAATAAAGCAGCAGACTAGCAGACCGGCATACGCCTTAGACAAAAATTTGGAAAGTTAGACAGCAGTGCAGAAAAAGAGCCTTTAGGCCGTGTTCATCAAAGGTGCGAATTGGATGCAGGTTTCCAGTTCACAATGGAGCTGGTTCACACGGGTCTGGGGTGGCCGTGGGCCACATTCCAAAAGGGTCCTGTATGTCTTTGGGTCAGATTCAGGTGCGAAGATAGGCAAAAATCTGCATATATGTGAATCCGGCAGTTGATGGTGGGGGCAGGCAGGACAGGGGAAGTTGATAGTGGGGAAGACACTACAGAGGGCAGCAGTTGATGGTGTGGGCAGGCAGTACAGAGGGGGCAGTTTATGGTGGGGCAGGTGGTACAGAAGGGGGCAGTTGGTGGTGGGGACAGTATGTACTAAAGCAGACAATTGATGGTGGGGCAGACAGTACAGAGGGGACAGTTGATGGTGGAGATAGGGAGTACAATGGAAGGCAGATGATGGTGGGGACGGGCAGTACAGAGGGGGCCATTGATGGTGGGGACAAGCAGTTCAGAATGGGGCAGTTGATAATGAGGATGGCAGTAAAGGGGGGGGGGTAGGTGATGATGGGACAGAGAATACAGAGGGGTACAGTTGATGGTGTGTGGATGCAGTATAGGGGTCAGCTGATAGTGGGGGAAGGCAGTACAGAGGGGACAGTTGATGGTGAAGATAGGGAGTACAAAGGATGGCAGATGATGGTGGGGACTGGCAGTACAGAGGGGGCCATTGATGGTGGGGACAAACAGTACAGAAGGGGGCAGATGATAATGGGAATGGTAGTAAAGGGGGGGGGGGTAGGTGATGATGGGACAGAGAATACAGAGGGGCACAGTTGATGGTGTGGGGATGCAGTATAAGGGGCAGCTGATAGTGGGGGTAGGCAGTACAGAGGAGGGCAGTTGATGGTGGGAGCAGGCAGGTTAGAGGCAGCAATTGATGGCGGGGAAAGACACTACAGAGGGGGCAGGTATTACAGAAGGGACTGTTGATGGTGTGGATGGTAGTACAAAAGAGGACATTGGTGGTGGGACAGGATGTACAAAAAGGGACAGTTGGGGGTGGGGACAGGAAGTACAAAGGGGCAGTTGATGGTAGGACAGGCAATACAGAGGAGGCAGTTGATCGTGGGAACAGGAAGTACAAAGGAAGCAGTTGATAGTGGGCACAGGCAGTTGATGGTGGGGTTATGCAGTACAGAAGTGGGCAGTTGTTGATGGGGATAGTCAGCACAGAAGGCAGCAACTAACAGAGGGGAACAGTCAGTAGGTAGGTCAGGAGGAGGCAGTACATAGAGGCTCCAGAATCCTCCCCAAGTCTAAGTTGCTTCTATCCATGCCACCAAACTGACCTTGTTCTTGGGTTTGGGACCCCCCAACAGTTGGTAGCAGATCAGTCTATTCCTATACCCTGGGTTTGTGCTATTTCACTAGTCCTGCTTCACATAGGTCCAGGGCCAATCCACCCAATAATGCTGTAGCTTCCTCTTTTCTCTCCTCTTCGAGGCCACATCGTCCAATCAAGCAGCAAGGATGAAAGGGATCCAATGTGGCAGTCACTATGCCCAAGCTGAGTGTCTCTCAGCCATGCATGGATCTCCCATGAGCTGCAGCTGCAAGTGACAGGCTGCAGTTCAGGTATTAGGACAACATAAATGTGTGCAGTGAGTCAGTGCACAATGGGCCCCATTACCCTTGGGGCCTGTGTACCCTGCTTACATTGTACACAAAGAGGCTACAACATTGGCTATCATAGATTTTGCCTTGTTGTCTTTAATTTACACTTTCTACCATGTAAATCGAAGGATTAACACCTATGAAGCCTTCCTGACACCAAGGATGTAACTAGAGCTGAGTGGCTCAATAATTCCAGGAGTATGCTCGTAATCCAAAGTACTCGCATATCAAATCGAGTTTTCCCATTGAAGTCAATGGAAACGAAAATAATTAGTTCCGCATTGACTTCAATGGGATGCAATACCGAATGCGGCCAGAGGTGGGGGGCGCCAGAGAGTGCCGAAAACAGCCGAAAAGGCCAGAGGACACTTCGGCTCGTTTCCTGCGCCCCCTACCTCAGGCCAAATGAGGTACTGCAGGCCAATGTTAGGCTTTTCTCAGCTCCTGCGCCCCCGTACCTCAGGCCAAATGAGGTACTGCAGGCCTATTTTCGGCTCTGCTCGGCTTCTGCGCCCCCGTACCTCAGGCCAAATGAGGTGCAGGCTTATTTAGCTTGAATATTGTTCAATATTGTCATGCGAGTCAACACTCGCAAACCGAGTCAGAATTTAAAAAAAAAGTTGCTCGCAAATTAAAACGCTTTCAAACCAAGTAACTCTTAAACCGAGGATTCCACTGTATTTATATCTGTCATGCATCTATC
This sequence comes from Rana temporaria, assembly GCF_905171775.1. Taxonomy (NCBI): domain Eukaryota; kingdom Metazoa; phylum Chordata; class Amphibia; order Anura; family Ranidae; genus Rana; species Rana temporaria. The sequence goes on from NC_053496.1 coordinate 91,527,609, forward strand.
TGTTCTTGGATAATAACATCTGTCTTTTCATTCTGATTGGATCCAGCTGTTGGTGCTACCTGTGTGGATCTAAATGGTGGGGTATTTTCCTGAAACAAATTAGAACTGAAGAAGTACATTGGAGAGGCTACAAATCATCTTCAGAACAAGTCCAGATGAATGTGACTACTACTAGATATACCATGATCTAGATCAGTGATGGCGAACGCGTGGCACGCGTGCCGCTCCTGGCACGGCAAGCTGTTTCGCTGGGCACGCCAGGAGAAATGGAGAAACAGACTTAAAGACTGAAATCGGAATCGGACCACGCCGCAAAAACTACATCTCCCACAGGTCCCTTCGTTTGCGGCGATGTGTCCGAGTGCGCGTGGAGTAGAAACAGCCAGGGGTGACGTGTGCGTGCGCGCACACACAAATCCAATCCTAGACCCCGATTTGTCCACACTGCACCCCCCATCAAACTACAGCTCCCACAAATCTCTGGGGCCAGCGTGCGTGGGTGTGTCTGAGAAAACACTGCTTCCTGATAGCTGGGATCGATCAGGGGTGATGTGCGGGCGGGAATGAGCTGCCAGATCGGACGGGAAACACTGGAGACAGGTGAGAGAGTTATATGGACAAAAAATAAAAAGCTGGGAACCACACTGTTTAAATACAAATACTAATGAGAGCTTGCATCCACTCACTATCCAAAAGGATTTGGGACTCAGTGGCCAAAAAGCTGCATACAAGGGAAAAGGACTGTGCCAGGGAGAAGGAATGGTCAAGGTGCCACAAAATAGCACACAGGGATATAGCAATCAAAAAAATAGAAAACAAAAATGATGGGAAATTAAATGACAAAAATGTATTAATTAAAACAAGTCAAATACAAAAAGATGCTTTTCCACCTACAACCATCTTAAAAGACAACGTTGTCTAAAACAAAAACATCTAGGCGCCATTATGCTGATTCTAGCATTCTGAGCGTAATGCACTCCTGATCCTAGCATTCTGAGCGTAACGCACTCCTGATCCTAGCATTCTGAGCGTAACGCACTCCTGATCCTAGCATTCTGAGCGTAACGCACTCCTGATCCTAGCATTCTGAGCGTAACGCACTCCTGATCCTAGCATTCTGAGCGTAACGCACTCCTGATCCTAGCATTCTGAGCGTAACGCACTCCTGATCCTAGCATTCTGAGCGTAACGCACTCCTGATCCTAGCATTCTGAGCGTAACGCACTCCTGATCCTAGCATTCTGAGCGTAACGCACTCCTGATCCTAGCATTCTGAGCGTAACGCACTCCTGATCCTAGCATTCTGAGCGTAACGCACTCCTGATCCTAGCATTCTGAGCGTAACGCACTCCTGATCCTAGCATTCTGAGCGTAACGCACTCCTGATCCTAGCATTCTGAGCGTAACGCACTCCTGATCCTAGCATTCTGAGCGTAACGCATTCCTTTAAAAAACACACGTTTTTTTCTGGGCAGAATCGTACGTTTTTGGTCCCTTGGGGCTTATGCAGAGGGATGATCAGTCCCATCATCTGTACAGAGCCGCTGGTAGGTTTAATTCTGTGTTGGCACTTTGAAAGAAATAAGTTGGTTTTGCGTCGCGGTTTGGGCACTCGGGTTCAAAAAGGTTCGCCATCACTGATCTAGATAAATGAGAACCTTCACAGACACATGGATAAAGATAATAATTTGCCATACATGGCAAATGTGAAAAACAGAGTATTCCCAATGATATTAAAGAATATAGCGGATGTTACTGATACCTGGGTCTCACATTGAAGGTGAAACCCAGGTATGAGTGATTAATCAGATGGGCATTCAACTGCATATTTATATATTATTACCATTGAACAACCAGCTATTCAAAAGTGCTATACAGTATATTCCTAATTCCTGACCTGTGGTTATGCTATTTCATTTATTTGTGTATCCCTTTACAGGTGGTCCCTGAGTTACAAACATCCGACTTAAAAATGACTCCTACTTACAGACAGAGGGAGACAACAGGAAGTGAAAGGAAATCTAACCATAGGAGGTCAAATTCACTCCTGTAAGGCCTCGTACACACAATATGATAGCCAGAGGACAACGGTCTGAAGGACCGTTTTCATCGGTCAAAACCCATCGTGTGTGGGCCCCATAGGTTATTTAACCTTCGGTTAAAAAAATAGGATTTTGCTTTAAAATTTAACCGATGGATGCCTAACCGATAGGTCAAAACCGATCGTTAGTATGCAAAAGCATCGGTTAAAAACCCATGCATGCTTGGAAGCATTGAACTTCGTTTTTTTCAGCACGTCATTGTGTTTTACGTCCACGCGTTCTGACACAATCAGTTATTTAACCTATGGTGTGTAGGCGTGACGGACCATCAGTCAGCTTCATCGGTTAACCTAAGACAACGGTCCTTCAGACCGTTGTCCTCTGGCTATGCTATCGTGTGTACGAGGCCTAATGCCCCATACACACCATCACTTTATGTGATGAAAAAAAATGACATTTTCTGTGAAGTAAAAAATGACGTTTTTGAAACTTCAATTTTCAAAGACGAAGTTGCCTACACACCATCGTTTTTCTCACAATGTTCTAGCAAAGCGAGGTTACGTTCTCACCACTTTTTCCATTGAAGCTTGCTTCATAAGTAGCTTCTGGGCATGCGCGGGTGAAAAAACGTCGTTTTAAACGACGTTTTTTACTACACACGGTCAATTTCTGTGAAGTAAAAGTTGACGTTTTGAAAAACGACACATAAAATTGAAGCATGCATCAATTTTTTTTGGTCGTTTTTTAGAAGACATAAAACAACGTTTTCCCCCACACACGGTCAATTAAAGTGACGTTTTTAAAAACGTAATTTTTTTTCATCACATAAAGTGATGGTGTGTACGGGGCATTAGAGTTATTATGAGAAAAAGGTGTCTCAGCTAAAGCTTTATCACCAATCCTTGTTTCCACTTCAAACCAAAGTTTTCAAAATCCAATTGTCACAGGGACAGAAAGTGAGGTGAAATCTTCTTAACGGGGCGCAGACAGCAAAACAAATGTTTCAGAGGTGTTAACCCTTCCCTATGCTACCCAAAAAACATAAAAAATTAAATTTCGGCTGAATTTACACTTAAAAAATGTACCTGTTCCAACTTACATACAACTTTAACATACAGTAGGTGTTTGTGATATTGTGTTTTTAGCACGACAGCATCGCGCTGATTCTCGGCGACATGGTGCCGAGATCTCGCCGACATCTCGCACTCACTGGAATAGTGACAGCACATCCCAGCAAGCGCGTCATAGAAGCGACGGGAGATCCGACTTGGATTCCCGCCAATTCTACACGTGTGCGGCGTTTGTTATGAATCCTGAGGGGGAAGTCCCCGCCGGATTTTAAATAAAAATCCGGCATGGGTTCCCCCCTCAGGAGCATACCGGGCCCTTAGGTCTGTTATGGGTTGTAAGGAGAGCCCCCCTACGCCGGAGGAGGTCCCCCTACAATCCATACCAGACCCGTATCCAAAGCACGCTACCCGGCCGGCCAGGAAGGGAGTGGGGACGAGCGAGCGAACCCCCCCCCCCTCCTGAGCCGTACCAGGCTGCATGCCCTCAACATGGGGGGGTTGGGTGCTCTGGGGCAGGGGGGCGCACTGCGGCCCCCCCACCTCAGAGCACCCTGTCCCCATGTTGATGAGGACAGGGCCCCTTCCCGACAACCCTGGCCGTTGGTTGTCGGGGTATGCGGGCGGGAGGCTTATCGGAATCTGGGAGCCCCCTTTAATAAGGGGGCCCCCAGATACCGGCCCCCCACCCTAAGTGAATGGATATGGGGTACATCGTACCCCTAACCATTCACCTGTAGGAAAAATGTCAAAGTTAATAAACACACCACACAAGGGTTTTTAAAATAATTTATTTTTCTGCTCCGGAGGCTCCCCCTGTCTTCTTTATTAGCTCTTTTACCAGGGGGAGCTTCTTCTTTGACGTCTTCGGGTGGGTGGGGGCCGCCGTCTGGTTCTCTTCCACCGCCGGGGGGGGGGTCGCTTTTAAAAAAGCCCCCACCCCCCGGCGGGTTTCCTCCGGCGTCTTCGGCGGGGGGGCTTCTTGTTCCGCTATCCCGACGGGTCTTCTCCGCTATCCGGGGGGTCTTCTCAACTCTCCGGGGGTCTCCTTCTATGTTCGCCGCTCTCCGCTGTTGACTCGGCGCACCCCGGTTCTTCCTCTCGCTGTCCGGTGCCTTCTTCTTCCGTGCTGTACGTCTTCTTCTCCTTCCGTGCTGTGAGTTCTTCTTCCGTGCTGTGACGTCATGTTCTTCACTTCTCTCCTTCTCCCGATGTTGACACGTCGCTTTCCTCGCTGCAATGACGTGTGCGCGGCTTGCATCGGATTTATATAGACCTCACAATCCCATCATGCTCTGGTACCTACCCATGTGATACCTACCCACGTGGGTAGGTATCACATGGGTAGGTACAGAGCATGATGGGACTGTGAGGCCTATATAGGTCCGATGCAAGCCGCGCACACGTCATTGCAGCGAGGAAAGGCGACGTGTCAACATCGGGAGAAGGAGAGAAGTGAAGAACATGACGTCACAGCACGGAAGAAGAACTCACAGCACTTTTTTAAAAGCGACCCCCCCGGCGGATGGAAGAGAACCAGACGGCGGCCCCCACCCACCCGAAGACGTCAAAGAAGAAGCTCCCCCTGGTAAAAGAGCTAATAAAGAAGACAGGGGGAGCCTCCGGAGCAGAAAAATAAATTATTTTAAAAACCCTTGTGTGGTGTGTTTATTAACTTTGACATTTTTCCTACAGGTGAATGGTTAGGGGTACGATGTACCCCATATCCATTCACTTAGGGTGGGGGGCCGGTATCTGGGGGCCCCCTTATTAAAGGGGGCTCCCAGATTCCGATAAGCCTCCCGCCCGCATACCCCGACAACCAACGGCCAGGGTTGTCGGGAAGGGGCCCTGTCCTCATCAACATGGGGACAGGGTGCTCTGAGGTGGGGGGGCCGCAGTGCGCCCCCCTGCCCCAGAGCACCCAACCCCCCCATGTTGAGGGCATGCAGCCTGGTACGGCTCAGGAGGGGGGGGGCGCTCGCTCGTCCCCACTCCCTTCCTGGCCGGCCGGGTAGCGTGCTTTGGATACGGGTCTGGTATGGATTGTAGGGGGACCTCCTATGCCGTTTTTTTCGGCGTAGGGGGGCTCTCCTTACAACCCATAACAGACCTAAGGGCCCGGTATGCTCCTGAGGGGGGAACCCATGCCGGATTTTTATTTAAAATCCGGCGGGGACTTCCCCCTCAGGATTCATAACAAACGCCGCACACGTGTAGAATTGACGGGAATCCAAGTCGGATCTCCCGTCGCTTCTATGACGGCTCTGTCTCCATCACGGCAAGCCAGCTCGGCGCTGGCTCCCGCGATGGGGCTCGTAGGTGCTCAATCTCGCCGAGAAAGGGAGCGAGATTGACACAATATCGCGTGCACCTACTGTAAGAACAAACCTACAGAACCTTGTTTGTAACCCGGGGACTGTCTGTATTACCTTGTTTCTCCTTTCCCCACAAATCTATGTAGCTTAATACATATCATGCAATTTGTAAAAAATGTCTTTATTACTTCTAAATGAGGGAACTAACAAAAAATAAATAATAGACAACCCTATCAGGAGCAACTGTTCACAACGTCTGAATGATTTATATCAGTTAACTGGCAGGTAATCTTGTTTCATAAAAGTCCTCTGATTCTGGAGAGTTTTCATAAATGGCATCATCTCTTCTTGGAATAGGAAAATTTTCATAGATTTGGTTTCTAGAATCCTGTGTGACATACGGAGTTCTAGTTGTATTTAAGTCGGTTGAGTGGAAGTCTTTATGTTTATTCTATAGTAGAAAGAAACAAGTTAATTTGATTAGCTATGCTGAAATCTGGCATGGAACACATTTGGCATTTTGATGCAATACCACCGTTTTCTACTGCAAAGCAAATCCTAGTAAGTAAAATTGTTATATGTGTGTCATGTGTCTGGTACATCTTTATAATGTCTAAACAATAGCTGACATGAGTAAGGAGCAAATCAAACCTAACATTAGTGTTACCAAGTATATGATCTATTTGACGCCACTGATGCCTCAGAACTTTGAGCATTTTGGTACTAAGGAGTAAAATGATTTTTACTTATTAGGAGTGCTTAAATATAGAATTCCACACTTACCTGACTAGTCTTAAAAATGCTCCCTCCCCCTCCTAGCACCTTTAAATACTATGTAAGGGGTAGGCGGGTGGAACTTCTTTCGTGTTCCTCACCTCGTTGGGCACCAAGTAAGGGTCACATAGGAGGCCTACCTCAGTAAGGGTGCTTCTGGGCTATGATAGGCACTTTGGTTAGGATCACTGCTTAAAACACAGGATACCTTTACGCAGGGCTTTTTTTCAGGGGGAACTTGGGGGAACTCAGTTCTACCACCTCTGGCTCAGACCCTTTGGTGCCTGCTCACCACAATCACTTGTAAACACAGAATTCTGGTTTCTGTGTTTGCAAGTGATAGCTCTGCACTCTGTGTGTAACCCCCTGAACTCTGCACTCTGTATGTAATGCAATCCTGGTATTTAATGCCCCTTTAAGACCCTTCTACTGTTTGTGAAATCTGAACGGGGTCGTGGTTGAGTTCCTGCACCTATTTTCTGAGAAAAAAAGCTCTGCCTTTACGGGCTGAACTCTAATAAACTCTCTTGATGTAATATACACCACCACGGTCACTTGTGCATTTAGGAGGGACATGCAGAGCCGATGCCCTGTCCACCTGTTCATCGTATCACCACTACCTCACTCCCAGTAAAGGTATGGGGTCTCACCGTGCACTTAGCACAGATTCCATGCATGCACTTCACCTGTGTACAGGCTGAGGACCTGGGAGGTGCAGAACTTCTCCTGTTGTTATGGGAGATGGATAACTGCAGAAGGAGTGCTGACAATGTCTCCCTCGCAGCAAGAAACTGTCCCACCTGCCACAGACACACGCTTCATGACCGGCTGCTATAGAACCCTTTGTTATCAATGGTAACTACTTGTATATTTACAATATATTAACTCTGGTACCGTTATCTTAACACCCCAATGTGCTTAGTGACCCGAGCTGTAGACTATATGTGCCAGTTACTTGCATTACACCCCTTGAATAACTTCAGACCGGGCAAGGACAACGTTTTAAAATTTTAAATAACTCAGCATGATGACATACACCGGTAACAATACAAACATAAAGTGCAGTCTTTGCCTGACATCCTTAGTCCCTAACTTCAGGCTTGTGGCTGCCCCACTTTACCTGCTTAGGATGAAAGCCCATAATTTGCATAGTCCATAGGAAGTATCTTTAGGGAGGATAAGCCCCAGCAATCTTCCCTAACAGTTATTAGGTTAAGAGGGCAATTACTTTTTCACATAGGGCAGGCAGGTTTGGGCAGCTTTTTTCCCTTCCATGAAATCATTTAAAAAACAAATTTTTTACTCGGGTTATCTTTGTGTAATATTAAAATTAGTTTAAAGATCTGAATCATTTAAGTGTGACAAATATGCAAAAAAAATAAAAAATCGGGCAAATACTTTTTCACAGCACTGTATACTGGATTTTACAGTGAGTTAGGGCATAGGGGTGACATCATTGCCCAAATTTGGCCATGGCAATTATGTCACCCCCATCACTGTCCCTTTGCTTTCGTGACCAGGGGTTCCCAGCCATGTAAGTGAATGGTCCAGGTAATGTCAGTGGTTAGTAAGCACACAGTGGGTACAAGCACCCGCTGCTTCCTTAGCAACGGTTGACAGTAGGAAGCAGTCACATTTGTCCACACTGAACATACTAAATGCTTGGTGTTTAGAGGAATGTTGGAACAGCAAGTGTTCGGTCTAAACTTACAATTGGATTGAACACTCAGCTGATCCCTAGCAGCTTAGAACTGGTTAAATGCAAAATATAGAATTTTTGTTTTTGGGTTGACATACGTTTTAAACCTTGCCTTTTCTTTGGAATGCTACTTACTGAAGTATTTTCCTTGCTCTTCCTCCTCCGAAGACAGATTATGGTTACAATCACAGCAATGATCACTGCTATACTACAAGGTATTCCAACAGAAAGACCGATTATCAATCCCTAGAAGGTAGAATAAGAAAGGTGAAAATTATAATAAATAATGCTTCACTGCTATTAACTTAAAGGAGTTTTAAAGGAAAAAGTTTTTTCACCTTAATGCATTCTATGCATTAAGGTGAAAAAACTTTAGAGTATACCGCCCCCCCCCCCCTGGCCCCCCGTTATACTTACCTGACCCCTCGAAAGTCCCGCGCTCGGTCCCGAGATCCTCTTTGCCACTCAGCCTGGCCACTGATTGGCTAGAGCGGATGGATTGAGAGCAGCGCAGCCATTTGCTGGCGCTGCTGTCAATCACATCCAGTGACGCGGCGCGCCGAAGGGCGGGTCCGAGTGATACAGTGAGCGGCTATGGCCGCTCGCTGTATCACGGGAGAGCGCCCGCACGGACTACACACAATGCGAGCTCTCTCGCATGAACGTGTGTAGTTCATGCGGGGAGGACCAGAGACAGCCGCCGAGGGACCCCAGAAGATGTGGATCGGGGACACTCTGTGCAAAACGAACTGCACAGTGGAGGTAAGTATAACATGTTTGTTATTTTAAACAAAAAGTTTTTTTTTCCTTTAGTGACCCTTTAAAGTGGAGTTCCAGGCTACGCCTACCTAATCTAAAATATGCTCCCTCCCCTTCCTAACACCTAAGCTGACTAACCTGTGTAAGAAAATGTATACAGTGCCTTGCAAAAGTATTCACCCCTTGGCCTTTTTCGTGTTTTGTTGCCTCACAACCTGGAATCAACATGGATTGTTTAAAGATTTGCATCATTTAATTTACAGAACATGCCCACAACTTTGTATATGTTTTTTTTTTTTATTGTGAAGCAAACAATAAATAGAACAAAATAACAGAAAAAGTCAATGTACATAACTATTCACCCAACCCCCTAAAGTCAATACTTTGTAGAGCCACCTTTTGCAGCTATCACAGCTCCAAGATACTTTGGATAAGTTGAGCTTGTCACATCTTACCATTTGGACTTTTGCCTATTCCTCCTTGCAAAACTGCTCCAGCCCCTTCAAGTTGGATGTTTTGCACTTGTGAACAGCAATCTTTAAGTCTGACCACAGATTTTCTATTGGATTGAGGTCTGGGCTTTCACTAGGCCATTCCAACACATTTACATGTTTCCCCTTAAACCACTAAAGTGTTGCTTTAGCAGTATGTTTGGGTCATTGTCCTGCTGAAAGGTGAACCTCTGTCCTAGTCTCAAATCACACACAGACTGGTACACGTTTTGCTCAAGAATACAGTATCCCTGTATTTATCACATCCATCTTTCCCTCAACTCTGACCAGTTCATAAAAACACAGTGAAACCGAAAGAGAGGCTCCACACATACTGCCTAGGATCAGCTGGGATGTGGCGTGCTCTCCACCGCTCTGATCCAGACAGCCGGAAGTGACGTATCGATGTGTGAGACCAATCATCTGACGCGACTAATGTTTTCTTGTTTCTTGAAACTTAAATAAACTTTATGTTAAAAAAAAGTATCTGCCTGTAGTTCTCAGCATTGAGGACACCATTGATCAGGCAACATTGAAGATGGTAGATGCAGTGGTCAACCAAGAAAACTTAATGCAGCAGATGAAAGACACATCATGTGTACTTCCCTTCCACATCAAAAGATGTCCAGCAATGCCAATTGCACAGAACTGGCAGAAACCAGTGAGACCCAGAAACACCCATCTACTGTCCGGAGAAGTCACAAGTGGTCTTTATGGAAGAATTGTGCCCAAAAAGCCATAACTTTGACATTAAAACAAGGCTAAGTGACTCAATTATGCACAGAAGCATAGGAACTAAGGTGCAGAAAAATTGCAGCAGGTGCCCTGGATGCGTGAGTCAAAATGTGAAATATTTGGCTGCAGCGGGCATTTATTTTACCAAAAGGCTGAAGAGCGGTACAATAATGAGTGTCTGCAGGCAACAGTAATGCATGGCAGAGGTTCTAAGCTATATACTAACTTACCAGTAGATCCATGTAGCAAAATCAAAAGTAGCTTGCTACCCCAGAAGGGGTGATAATCACATGGCCACCCCTTCTGGGGCTGAGTAAACTAGCTAGCTACTTTTGATTTTGCTACACTTATCTACGGATAAGTTTGTATATAGCTTTTAAACTGATTGCTGGTTTGGACCAATCATTGTGTATTGGTTATGTTATATAGATGCCACATATTTAGTTATATTCCATCTTCTTTTCACACTCATTGCGACCTTTGGTTAGTCGTGGGACAGTGGTTCTACTTTTTGATACCATCGTAATATTGTTATTGTAATTAGTCTATTATTAATTATTATACACACATGCATGTTTGCATTTCTTATAAAATTATCAAATGATATAACTTTATATACACCCCAGGTTGTGCCTTCTTGCAGCTGGGTGGCAATGCAATTAGGGTTATCCATGTGAATTTTGGACAATTAGGGGCAGATCCACAAAGCGAGTACGCCGGCGTATCTACTGATACGCCGGCGTACTTTCAAATTTCCCGCGTCGTATCTTTGTTTTGAATCCTCAAAACAAGATACGACGGCATCTGGGTTAGATCCGACAGGCGTACCTCTTCGTATGCCTTTGGATGTAAGATGCAATTTTTCGGCGTCCGCTGGGTGGCGTTCACGTCGTTTTCCGCGTCGAGTATGCAAATTAGCTATTTCCAACAATCCACGAACGAGTGCTCATGGGGCCCCATCAGGCCAGCTCCGATCTAGGGGGATGCGGTATGCAGGTCAGTTGGTAACTGCAGAGCATGGTGCACGCAAGTTACTTTACCCCGGTAACATCGCTATGGGGGTGCGGCGGGGTGGGGGGTGTGACAACACCAGGAAGAAGCCATTGGTACAGTGGATTAATTTCCCCCTCCTGCTTTGTTTGCCACTTGGTAGCGGCAATGTGACAGGTGAGAGGAGAGCTGCGGCTGTATCTTACTCCCCTGCTCACCCCCTCCCCTTTCTCCTGCAGCCGAACGGGAGATGTGGTAGGTTTGCCACGACGCCGCCCACCTTCCTGCCCGCTCTCCCCATTGGCGACAGCAGAGGGCCAATCAGAAGACACAGGGGAGGCATGGGAAATGTCCCAGAAGATTGGCAGTGCCAGATGGGTCCAGAGAGCAGGCTACAGTCCCCCAGCATGCATGCACTCTGCTGGGGGAGAGAGAAAACCCAGAAACAGCTGAGGAATTGGCTACTACAAAAAAAAAGATAAGAGAGAACTGTGCTGGGGAAAGCCACCAGAGAGAAAGCCACGCTGTACCCGCACCACCAGGGAGAGACACACTGGACCCGCACCACCAGAGAGAGCCACGCTGTACCCGCCCCAATAGAGAGAGCCAAGCTGGACCCGCACCAACAGAGAGCCACGCTGGACCCACACCACCAGAGAGCCACGCTGTACCTGCACCACCAGAGAGAGCCACGCTGTACCTGCACCACCAGAGAGAGCCACGCTATACCTGCACCACCAGAGAGAGCCATGCTGTACCCGCACCACCAGAGAGAGCCACGCTGTACCTGCACCACCAGGGAGAGCCACGCTGTACCCGCACCACCAGAGAGAGCCACGCTGTACCTGCACCACCAGGGAGAGCCACACTGTACCCGCACCACCAGAGAGAGCCACGCTGTACCTGCACCACCAGGGAGAGCCATGCTGTACCCGCACCACCATGAAGAGCAATATGTTATATGTTCACTTATTTATTTGGTAAGTTTATACCTATGAATCTGAAAATTATATCTGCATGCATAACATACCAAGTTGGAATTATTCTCAGGAACGGCAGTAGTGACCTGTGATACAAAAAAAAATACATTAATGTACAGGCTTATCTTTATATGGGAATTTGTGAAAACAGAAATGTGAGCTACCATTTCTGACTTGTGTGGAAGATCTATATTAACCTTATCCTTCATTCACTGCCGGGGCAAGATACTATTTGGTCAATCGGGGATAAGAATGACAATCCTGGAACTCATACTTTGAAAAGAGTCATCACTTGCTGTTACTTTACATTTATCTTTATAATTTTTTTTTTTTAAATTGAACCTGTGAGGACAAAAGCATGGGATCTGCCATTGATAATTTGGTGCCATTTAAAAAAGAAATAACCTATGCATACCTGTTCTGTGCAATGGCTTTGCGCAGAGCAGCCTCAATCCTCCTCTTCTCAAGACAGGCTCTCCTGGCTCCTCCCCCCTGCCGAGTGCCCACTATAGCAGGCCGCTTGCTATAGGGGCAAGCGTGCATGCTCACTTCTGAGCTGGCTGTGTGTGTCCAGTGGCTCCCATGGCCCCCAAGGCTCTGACAGATAATGGCTCCCACTGCTGTCTCCAATGAGGCGAGAGAGAGCCGGGAGAGCAGCTGCTTTTGTGCACACTGCTGGACTGAGATTAGGCTCAGGTAAGAATATGGGGGGGGGATGGGTAGCTGCACTTATTAAAGCGGGGGTTCACCCTAAAACATCAATAGACCGTTACATCCAGCATACTGCTGACATCTACAGTATGCTGGATTTTTTTTTTATCTGCTGTACTTACGGTCTCATGGTTGTTTTCACCGGGCTTCCGGGTTCTCACTCCCCCGGGGAGTAGGCGTTCCTAAGACGAGGCATAGATGATGACATGCGGGTAAAGCGCGTCATCGCCTTCCGAAAATATCCGAGGGGGACTCGGCACTTTACGGCGCCTGTGCAGTCAGCTCTACATGGCAGGCGCAGGCGCCGTATAGCGCTGTAAAGAGCCGAGTCCCCGTCGGATATATTTTCGGAAGGCGATGACGCTCTTTACCCGCACGTCAATCGTCTCCTGGGAGGATCAACACTCACTCCCAGGAGACATTGCGCAGAGCTCCCCGTCGGGGAAAAGGAGTGACACGCCCACTCCCCGCAAGGAAGAAGACCCGGAAGTGAGGATGAAGACAGGTAAGTGTACACATTTAAAAAAAAATGACAACTCTACAAGCCTTTATTAAGGCTGGAGATAGGTTAGCTAAAAAGTTAATTTTGAGGGTGAACCTCCGCTTTAAGGTTAAAACTTTCAGCCTTTAGAACCACTTTAAATATTAGGTACTAAACCAAAACAAGGATTTGTATGCTTCTTGTGAAGTCTGAAACAAATCTGAACTTCCATCCTTCAAGCTTTTTTCCACCATCCTCCAAGGCTTTTTTCCTGGTCAGTGAATCACAAATTAATTAAGCAAATCCAGATGAAAACCCTGAACCCTGCACCTTTAAAAGCAAGTTATCACTGGCAGCGCACATATTTCTATCCTCACAGTGGGCCAGATTCACGTAGGGCAGCGGCGGCGTAACGTATCGTAGATACGTTACACCGCCGAAATTTTTCATCGCAATGCCTGATTCACCAAGCACTGGCGATGAAAACCTACGCCGGCGGCCTCTGGCGCAAGGCGGGCCAATTTAAATGGGCGTGTGCCATTTAAATTAGGCGCGCTCCTGCGCCGGACCTACCGCGCATGCTCCGTTTCCGAACTCCCGCCGTGCTTTGCGCACCGTGACGTCATTTTTTCGAATGGCGACGCGCGTAGCGTAATTCCGTATTCCCGGACGGCTTACGCAAACGACGTTATTTACAATACGATTGCTGTGTAAAGTTAAGGCACCAAAAAAAACGACTAACTTTGCGACGGGAAACTAGACTAGCGGCGACGTAGCGAACGTGAAAAACCGTTGGGAATCGCCGTAACTCCTAATTTGCATACCCGACGCTGGTTTACGACGCGAACTCCCCCCAGTGGCGGCCGCGGTATTGCATCTTAAGATCCGACAGTGTAAAACAATTACACCTGTCGGATCTTATGGCTATCTATGCGTAACTGATATGATTCTATCAGTCGCATAGATAGAACAACAGATATGACGGCGTATCAGGAGATACGCCGTCGTATCTGCTCTGTGAATCTGGCCCAGTTTCTCTAATGAATTTCTTGATTTCAAAAGTGAAAAATGCACAAACACCATTAAGCTGGCCATAGACAGAACGGTTCAGCAGAAACGTTCAATCTGTCTATGGGCAGGCTGGTTGTCGATGGATTAAATTCCGTACAACTAACCTGCCAGAAGCCTGAAGGAAAGAAAATTTCATATTGTATTGCCTGCCTTAGAATATCCATCCATCCATCTGCCCATCTATTTAATTATTTTCTTCTTTATCTGCATGCACAGCTGCAGGTACTTACATTAAAAGTGGTAAAAATGGTTGTTGCTACCTTGAAAGAGAAATCACAACGTTAATTTCATGACATTACTATCATACATGACATAACATAATGTGACAAAAAGGAATCATTTCTATCATCGATAAATCTCATTGACCTTGTATTGTCCTTAGTTACATAACTCTTTACTGGACATACTTTGCATTGATACATCATAGGTTTTTATTTGATAAGGCAAAAAAATGCTAAAATTACAGAATTCACAAATATATCCAGCACTGCATATACAGTTGTGCTCATAAGTTTACATACCCTGGAAGAAGTTATGATTTCTTGGCCATTTTTCAGAGAATATGAATGATAACAAAAAAACATTTCTTTCACTCAAGGTAAGTGTCTGGCTGAAGCCATTTTTTATTTATCTAACTGTGTTTACTCCTTTTAAATCATAATGACAACAGAAACTACCCAAATGATCCTGATCAAAAGTTTACATACCCTGGTGATTTTGGCCTGATAACACGCACACAAGTTGACACAAAGGGGTTTAAATGGCTATTAAAGGGAACCATCCTCACCTGTGATCTGTTTGCTTGTAATTAGTGTGTGTGTGTATATAAAAGGTCAATGAGTTTCTGGACTCCTGACAGACCCTTGCATCTTTCATTCAGTGCTGCACAGATGTTTCTGGATTCTTAGTCATGTGGGAAGCAAAAGAATTGTCAACGGATCTGCAGGAAAAGGTGTGGTGTGGCTGTTTCAATATGCACAATAAGGAGGCACTCCTTAGATGGGCTGCATGGTCGAGTCGCCAGAAGAAAGCCATTACTACGCAAATGCCACAAAGTATCCCGCTTACAATATGCCAAACAGCAAAGAGGCAAGCCTCAAACCTTCTGGCACAAAGTTATTTGGAGTGATGAGACCAAAATTTTGCTTTTTGGCCACAACCATAAATGCTACATTTAGAGAGGAGCCTATGATGAAAGGTACAGAGGTGGATCACTGATGTTTTGATGTGTGTGAGCTACAAAGGCACAGGAAATTTGGTCAAAATTGTTGGCAAGATGAATGCAGTATGTTATCAAAAAAAAATGGAGGAACATTTGCATTCATCAGACAGGAAGCTGCGCATGGGACGTACTTGGACATTGCAACATGATGATAATGATCCAAAACAGAAGGCCAAGTTGACCTGTCATTGGCTACAGCCGAATAAATTGAAGGATCTGGAGTGGTCAATGTCATTGAGCCACTCTGGGGAGATCTCAAACGTGCAGTTCATGAGGATAGGCTAGCTTTACCACCGGAGAAGATAAAGAGCCTCATCCACAAATACCACAAAAGACGTGGTATTAAGAACTGGGGTACGTAAAATTTTGATTAGGGTCATGTGGGTAGTTTCTGTTGCCATTATGATTTAAAAAAAGTAAACACAGTTGATTGATAATAAATGGCTTCAGCCAAACACTAACCATGAGTGAAAAATGACCAAGAAATCATAAATTCTGCAAGGGTATGTAAACTTATGAGCACAACTGTATACCCCCAAGGCAGCGATTAGCAAATCTCATAGTGCAGTGTGACCAAAATGTAACAGTGTAAAAAAACAATAAGGCCTCATGCACACAAGTTGTTGTTTTTTCTCCCCTGCGTGGATTTGCTCCTGGTAGGAAAAAAGCAGCTTAACCACTTAAGGACCGGAAGAATTTCCCCCCTTAACCACTTGCTTTCTGGCCACTTAAACCCCCCTCCTGCCCAGACCAATTTTCAGCTTTCAGCGCTGTCACACTTTGAATGAAAATTGCACGGTCATGCTACACTGCACCTATTTCTTTTCCCACACATAGAGCTTTATTTTGGTGGTATTTGATCACCTCTGGGTTTTTTATTTTTTGTTAAAAAATGAAAAAAGACTGAAAATTAAAAAAACAAAAAACAAAACAGTTTTATATTTTGTTATCAAATTTTGCAAACAGGTAATTTTTCTCCTTCATTGATGTACGCTGATGAGGCTGCACTGATAGACTGCACTGATGGGCACCAATAGGCTACATTGATGGGCACTGATAAGGCAGCACTGGTGGGCACTGATGAGGCGGCACTGAGAGGTGCCACTGGTGGGCACTGAGAGGTGGCACTGGTGGACACTAAGAGGGGGCACTGATGGGTGGCACTGAAGGGCATTGATAGGTGGCACTGAAGGGCACTAAAAGGTGTCACTGATAGGTGGCAATGATAGGTGGCAGTGATGGGCACTGATTGGTGGCAGTGATAGGCAGCACTGCTAGGTAGCACTGATGAGGCATTCATTGGCACCACTGGTGGGCATTGATAGATGGCACTCCTGGGCATTGATAGCTGACACTTATTGGTGGCAATGATATACACTGGTGGGCACTGATTTGCACTGTATGGGCACTGGCAGGCGGTACTGGTTGGCACAGATGAGGCAGTTGTGCCTCTTCCTCTTCAGGACCGATGTCTCTTACACAGAAGCCGGTGATCGGCTTTTTTTTCTCCTCGCACTGTCAGCGTGAGGAGAAAAAAAATGATTACTGATCTTCTGTTTACATCACGTCATCAGCTGTCATTGGCTAACAGCTTCTCACGTTGTAGGGGGCGGGGATGGCCCCCTTACTCCGATCATTGACGCAGTGATCACAGTGCACGCCGCACTCGCCCTGTAGGGGGCACGCAGGGATCGTGCAAAGGGGAGGACGTCTATTGACAGCCCCCCAGCAATGGAGGTCTGCGCTGTAACTGTCATTGGGCTATAGCGCGGATAGTAACAGGTTAATGACCAGGCCATTTTTTGCGATACGGCACTGCGTCGCTTTAACTGACAATTGCGCGGTCGTGCGAAATTGTACCCAAACAAATTTTACATCCTTTTTTCCCACAAATAGAGCTTTATTTTGGTAGTATTTGATCACCTCAGCGGTTTTTATTTTTTGTGCTATAAACAAACAAGAAGTGTACATTTTGGAAAAAATATATATTTTTTTGCTATAATGTGTTCTTGCGAGGAGTGGCTGCCCTCTTGCTAGAACATAATAGCTAAGGGGGAAGATGGCTGTACAAAAATTGCACAGTTAGTACAGCTGCTCCTCCCAAGCGCTTCAGTTTTTTTCCCTTCAACCCTCTAGGTTGAGCTAATAGTGTGTAACATGCTTAATTATGTGTTATTTCAATATTAATGCTTGCATATTTATTAAAATATACTTACAGTAGTATTTACAGCATCTGCTGTGTAAGGCTGTAAAACATGCAATGTAATAATCAAAACACAAAAATGGTACAATCATTCAAAGTTACAGTATATTGCCTACATATAACCTAAATACAACATTACCTATTGGCACGTGAACTGTAAGACAATTATGTCCAGATAAACTGATCTCTGGAATCTGTGCCCAAAAAAGTAGGCAGGGAGCAAAGAATTAGTCAGCACAATTTCCCTGCAGCTGATATTTCCTCATAACTGACTAACCATTTTTCTGTACTGAGTTTCTGTGTGGAGGCAGCCATTTTGGTAGAGGCAGGGCTTAGCTTCCTCATGTCAGAGCCTCCAGCCAGGAGTACACTGTTTCCGAATAAACTGGCAAAAATTTGCTTTGTGGGTGGCCATGTCAGTCACCTTCCATGCCACATCCTTCGATTTAAAAATCAAATGAGTCAGGCAGAAAATTGTTGTCCAAACAGTGCCTGCATTCAGTCAAAGGCAGGTACTGTTTACAATAATAGCAGTAAGAGATTTGTCTATCTGAGCTTTGAAGCATGGATGGAGGAATCAGTTAAATTTTCTTTCAATCAACCTGCAGGCTGAACAATAAAAAGTCCATACATACTTGTATGATCAGGTGAAGATCTCACACTGCAGATATACAGCTATGAGATTGTGGGTGTGGAAGTACCTAGGCGTCCTCACAGAGCTGGAAGTAGAGTGACCTCATTTCCAAACTTACCATTCAGGGACACCCTCCCTTTCCAAAAATCAGCTTGTGCTGTAACGAATCGCAGCACAGTGATTGGATTTATTTAAGAGGTGGGATTTATGATTTCTCCAATCACAAGCAGTGGGCGGAGACTGTGCTCCTCCAGGCTTTCCCGGCCAGGACAAGTACTGTCAGTGAGTAAAGCTGTGATGTGGCGGCCTTTTTTGGGGGCATCAGATTGCCCCGGGGGGTTGGCTGTGTCAGTGTCTTTCTGGGACACTGTATTGTCCTGGAATGAATGTGCCCGGGACAGACCTGCAAAATCCGGGACACGTGGTCACCCTAGCTGGAAGTGCAATGCTATTTTCAGTAGGAATTCCACTAATCCTCACTATGGAGACATCCAGAAAATAGAGATTTTCAATTTAAATGGTCAGTTATTCAGAAGATATTAAAACAATAAAAGTGTCGTGCTCTGCTCTGTATACAGTACATCCAATTTGTTAATGCAAAACAGCATACATAAGTGCATAATACTTTAAAACCAAAAAATTACAGTAATTACATTGATTATACATTTCTTCCCAGTATGTGCAATATTGTGCTCATAAAATTCCAAGTCCATCAATCTGTGTCCTTTGTGAAGTTCTTACTATGAATAGTATCCTTGTGAAGGTGCTCCAAACATATTATATGTGCCATCACTCTCATGCCCCCCCGTGGTGCTATCCTCTCCTTAGGGAATGTCACCTCACAGTTAAGTTTGGTCAGTCAGAGCTGTTGAGCCACCCCTGGGTTATTTAATTGGTAAAATCTCCTGGCTCCTTTGCTGATCCCTTTGCATAAGGATAATAATATGAACTCTCTTAGTCTGAAGGTAATTTTACAGGTTTCCTGTAAAATAGAGGAACTTGAGATTAAATCTCTATTCATTTTGGTGCCGTGACTCGGATTCAAACCGAAAGGATCAGCAAAGGAGCCTGGAGATTTCACCAATTATTGAGCCCATGGATGGCCCACCAGCGCTGACTGACCAAACTTAACTGTGAGGTGAGTATATCACCAGGGGGGGTTTGGGGAGCAAGAGAGTGGTGGCACGTATAATATGTTTGGAGCACCTTCACAAGGATAATATTCATATTAAGAACTTCACAAAGGACACAGATTGATGGACTTGGAATTTATAAGCACAATATTGCACATACTGGGAAGAAATTTATAATCAATTTAATCACAGTAATTTTTGGGTTTTAAAGTATTATGCACAACACATTTGTTTTTATTGACTTTTCACTTTTATATGGGATTGTGAACAGTGGGCCAGATTCAAGAAGCAATTGCGCCTGTGTAACCATAGGTTACACAGCGCAATTGCTTACTTGCTCCGGCGTAGCGAATGCTCCTGATTCAGGAACATCGCTACACCGACTGCAGCCTAAAATCTGTGTGGCATAAGGCTCTTATGCCACGCAGATTTTAGGCTGCATTCTTGCGTTGGCCGCTAGGGGGCGCTCCCATTGTGATCTGTGTATAGTATGCAAATTGCATACTAACACCGATTCACAACGTTGCGCGATCCCTGCGTACGCAAATTACGTAGTTTGCGTACGTCGGGTTTCGCGTAAGGTTACACATCCTAATAGCAGGTGCAGCCAATGCTATAGGATACCCACGTTTCCGCGTTGCGATATTTAAAATCTACGTCGTTTGCGTAAGTGAATCGTGAATGGCGCTGCTGTAGGCGACCGCCCAGGACACGTGACAGGTCCTCGGCGATCGCCTGTCCAATCAGACGGCACCTCGCCGGGCCGCGCCGCTCGCGCATGCGCAGTGCCGCTCGCGCATTCGCAGTGGGTGCCCGGCCGTGAAGCCGAAAGCTGTCACGGCCGGGTGCCCACACTGAGCATGAAGACGCCGGCCGGCAAGGGGGGGCGAGGAGCGGAGCACCGTGCGTCGCGTCGCTGGAGCCGTGGAGCAGGTAAGTGTCGGTTTTTTAAAAGCCAGCAGCTACACTTTTTGTAGCTGCTGACTTTTAATAAACTTACAAAATGGGTGGAAAACCCCTTTAACAATTATTATCCTCTTCCACTGCTGTGTGCAACCCCACACCTTTTTCTCTTACAAACAGCTCACCAAAAACATTGTGACCTTTCATGTGCGAAAGTCTCCAATTTGTGTTTGTATTAATTTTCATAAAAGGTTTTAGATGTTATAACACAATAGGGGAGATTAACTAAAACTGGTGCACACAGAATCTGGTGCAGCTGTGCATAGTAACCAATCAGCTTCTAGATTGTATTGTCAAAGCTCAACAAGCTAAAGTTAGAAACTGATTTGTCTCTATGCACAGCTGCACCAGATTCTGTGTGCACCAGTTTTAGTATTCAGCCTTTTATTTGTAGCGTTGCCCGCAGAGGAAGATCATTGTGAAAAATAAGAGGATTGTGGGAGATGGAAAGTGTTCAATAAGCGCTGCAGGCCTTAAAGCGGAGCTCCACCCTAAACCGCTCCACTGCGGAACCCTCCCCCCTCCGGTTTCACATTTGGCACCTTTCAGAGGGGAAGGGGGGTGCAGATACCTGTCTAAGACAAGTAATTGCACCCGCTTCAGGCCACACAGTCTGCGGGTAGACTGTGGGCAGAACGTCAGACCTCCCGTTGTGTTCTGGGAAACACACAGCTCCCAGAACACAGCGGGGACCAGTAAACACGGCGCAGAACTGGGCAGTTAAGCGGCAATGCTTCACTTCCTGGTTCCCTCACCGAGGATGGCAGTGGGGGCAGCAGAGAGACGAGCAATTGCTCGTCTTCTGCTGCCGACATCGCTGGACTCCAGGACAAGTAAATGTCCTAATATTAAAAGTCAGCAGCTGCAGTGTTCGTAGCTGCTGGCTTTTAATATTTTTTGTACGGCGGAGCTCCGCTTTAATACATAGGAAAGGTCACAACGTTTTTGGTGAGTTGTGTGTGAAAGCACAGGGTGCAGAATTGCACCCTTGTTGTTGTTGGAACTGGATTGCACACAGCAGTGGAAGACGATAATAATTCTTAAAAAGACACACAGACTGTTGATTTAAAAGATAAATAAATGTAAAATAACATTCATCAAAAATTCATAGTTCCCTTTCCCTTTAGGTAGAAAAAACACAGTGATATGGCAAATGACATGCAGTGACAGTGACCTCCTGGAAAAGCATATACAAGCAAAAAAAGTCTGGGGAAAGTTAAAGAAAAAGTGCAGCAATAACATTTTTTACTAAATCATTTTATTCAAGGGAAATGTAGGCCATGGTATCCATCTGCTTATGTCTATTTTGGATTGTAAGTTTTTATGAGAAAGTACTGTTTCATTATGTTTAAATATTGCAGATGTTGATCTGGTTTTGGGAACAGCGTGATAATATTGTTTGCACTTTTGACATTCTGTAATAAAAGGTCCTACAGTTCAGGTAAATTTTTCTTATTATCAGGTGGATTGTTGCTTCACTTTGGTGTTTGCACAAGAAGATTGGAAGTCTACACAAATATATATCACTTCCGACTTGCTATGCTCCTTTTCACTATGGGCTCATGTGTTATATGATATAAAGAGAAAGCACTGCTTCATGTATGTATTTATATTTTAGCATTTATAGCATGCAGCGTTGATTTACTAAATGAGTAGAGGCTGTTCACTTAAATGTTAACTTGGCAAATACTGTGTATTTTCACTTAGCTTACAAAATAGCTTGAAGTTGTACTCACTCCGAAAATCCAATCATGTACTAGGGAAGTTAAAAGAAGTTAAATGTAGTCTGAGATGAACCCACAGAACCTTGAGCCCCAACACTGATAGTAGTCCAGGAAATAAGAGAATAAAGGGCTTGTACCGGTGGCATCAGTTTAACATAAGTTTGTAATCCTTCTGAGATCATTCAGAATTCAACGACAAGTTGACCTCCTTCTAACTCTTGACTTGTATGAGAAAGCAACATCCGCTTGAAGCATATCGAAGCCTGTCTTTGAAAGCCTAAAAAACTGTCACCATAAATGTTTTAAGCCAGTGAACACTTTTTTTTTCTATTGGAGTCTCTCTGAAACCATCTTCCACATTTACCTCATAGCTATCTCGCAGACAGCCAGAGTGCCAATTCTAATGTATTATGGTGCAGTGATCATCTGTGGGTATAGGCACAGTACTGTATGGTATGACTGTCCATGGGAACCTTAAGGCCTATCTTATTTTCTTACAAAATAACAATGTCATTATAGCACTTGTGAAACCAATTGTTATTTATATAGCTGTAACCTGGAACACAGCAGCTCAGTAGTAGGAAGACCAGTGGCATTGTTTTCCAGAGAAGCTGATTCTTAAGCAATATGAAGCGTATCTGCTGACAAAACAAGAGGGCCTTTGTAATGAAAGAGGATTGGGCATTGGTCCTATGAAAATAAATATGTTATACTTGGAAATATTTTAAAAATGTGGAGCTAGTTGTCTGTACTTCATTAGCCTCATCCCAAGTGTTCCTTATCATTTACAACCTGAGCCGTTCTTAAAGGGAATGTCAGGTCACCTGTGGCCAGGTGACAAATGCACCCTGATGGAGACAGGGGTGCACCGCAAGGTAGTGAACCCAATAGCAGACTGCTGCGGATGGACAGGAAACGTGAACCCAAGATTCCCCAGGGCATGGAGTCTAAGGTCCAGCAGGTGTTCACCAGAGCCTCTAGTGGTGAGGATGGCCTTTGCTACAACTGAACCCAGGTCGCTACCCCTGGGGTCCACCAGGTCACGCTCCATAGGGAGAGAGAGGAAGCAGTCACTGAGAACACAAGGGATGGTGATGGGTAAGCCGAGGTCGGGACAACAAGCAGACAAGGGTAACCAAGGGACAGGCCAAAAGGTCAGGGTCACAGGCAAACAGGAGTAGTCAGAGACGAGCCAAAATCGGTACACAGAAAGGTAAACGTAGCACACGGCAGACAGGAACAAGCTAACAAACAAAGTTAAACAGCACAGCAGACCTGCAGTGCAACAGTTAATATAGACTTCCTGGGATGGCCTGGGGTGGGACCATACAGGGAGGAGAGGTGATAAAAGGCAGACAGATAAGGGAGTCAGGCCTCTAATGAATACATGGAGAAGGTAAGCTGCCAGACATTATTGCATATCCATGACAGGGAAACTTCATCCAATCCTTTTGTTTATAGAACAGGAAAGGGTTAGAACCAGGGCTCAAGTCCTGTGGGAACGCGTGGGAACGGAGTTCCTGCACTTTTTTCACAGCAGGAACTCAGTTCCCTTTGCAGGACAAGAGCAGCAGAGAGCAGCCGAGCCACCCGAACCAATCCTTCACTAAGCGGCGATGCCCAGCTCGAGTCACTGTCAGGGGCAGGCGAATCTTAGTAATCCTTTATGTTACTGGCGGCTTCCTGTATATGAATTCATCAGGTAGTGTGCGGGTATTCTGTCACTTCCTCGATGCCGCAATGTCTCCTGGGAGCTTTTGTCATTGTTCCCAGGAGACATTGCGGAGGTCTGCCGCGAGTTATTGCGGGATTTAGAAAGAACTTGCGGTTTAGTAATTATGCATATGAGCATATCATTTTTTTTTTGTGGGGGAGTGGATCTTGGGTGGGAGTTCCCACACTTTTTTACCCAGGACTTGACCCCTGGTTAGAACCTCTATCATGTTTATTGTTGCTGCCTGTGTCCTCAAGAGGATTACCTCACAAAAAAATTTGGTCACCAGGATAAGAAGGGATGAGAAGGAAGCATAGTACATCAATAAAAATGAGGTAAGGTTAGAAATGGTGTCAGGCATATAAAAGAGGTTTGCTCTCTGTACACCTATGTGACCAGAACAGGGGGGTCATAAAGAGGAATACAAAATTGACAGAAGTACTAACCCTCCTTCACTATATTGAACATGAGAGTTTACCTACAATACATATTAAAACTAGCCTTAAAGCGGGGGTTCACCCTATAAAAAAAAAAAAAAAAAAAAATCGGCATAGTAGCGCGAGCTACAGTATGCCTGTCTTAATTTTTTTATCCCTGTACTCACTGTGTAATCGTACATAGAAGATTCCGACTGCCCACGGGGAATGGGTGTTCCAATCCAGACGGAAGGTGATTGACGGCCGGCTCTGGCGCGTCACGCTTCTCCGGAAATAGCCGAAATAGGCTTGGTTCTTCACGGCGCCTGCGCATAGTCTGTACGCAGGCGCCGTGAAGAGCCGAGACCTACTCCGGCTGTCTTCAGGGAGAGTGACGTGCCAGAGCCGGCCGTCAATCACCCTCTCTCTTGAAAGGAACGCCCATTCCCCGCGGGCAGTCGGAATCTTCTATGTACGATTACACAGTGAGTACGGGGATAAAAAAATTAAGACAGGCATACTGTAGCTCGCGCTACTATGCCTAATTTTATGCTAAAAAGTTGTTCTGCAGGGTGAACCACCGCTTTAAGTATGTTGAGACTATGCTATTCAGCAAAAACACAGTGGCAGTTTAGTAAATGAGGACACTACCAGGATCCTCCGTAGCTGTGTGACATAAGAAGTATAAATCGGTTCTCCAGGGAAGCCAAGCAGAAATTACAGTCTTCACATCTCATGACTGGAGACATTTTCGTCCGAATTTCAGGTATTTTCGTTATCGTTTAAACAAACAAAAACGAAAGCACAGAATACGAAAACCGAAAGATCCGACATAAACAAATGCTTTACTTTCGTTTTCGTCGGTCAAATGTGCCTAACCTTATGGGACTGTATGCAGAATGTTTTACCTGAAATAACGACTTCAGAGGCAGGAGGTGGAGTAAACTTGGCCGCAGGCCTTTATTACTGGTATTATTTGTTTAAATTGACCATATTTATTGAGCAATTAACCAACTCAATATATACACCATATAACACATCACTTATTTACTTAACCACCACCATTCATCAACCCAGTCACTACGACTCAGGTTGGATCCACTTTATTATTAACTAACCCCTCTTGTTCATTACAAACCAAGAGAGAAAACCAGTAATAATTAGGCCGCGACAAGGGAGGGGGGGAGGGAGTTCACAGGTAGGGATCACCTTGCGTTCTGGCTGCTGCAGCCTGTTGCCCTGTCTTAAATAACCTTCTACCCTTCCAGCAGGTTCCCCTGGGACATGTGACCCGCTCCTAACTATCCATTGGGCCCTGGCTAATCCACCTGGGATTTTACCTTTCAGGTGTGCAGGGGAGGGGCCACCCTCCCCGCCCACCAAGGCCAAATTACCTATTAACCCCAGGTGTGGGGGAAGAGGGAGACATAATCCTTCCCTCTGCAACATCCCCATGTGCTCAGGGAGCTTAAAGCAGCTCCCTTCACATTCATGGGACTGTATGCAGAATGTTTTACCTGAAATAACGACTTCAGAGGCAGGAGGTGGAGTAAACTTGGCCGCAGGCCTTTATTACTGGTATTATTTGTTTAAATTGACCATATTTATTGAGCAATTAACCAACTCAATATATACACCATATAACACATCACTTATTTACTTAACCACCACCATTCATCAACCCAGTCACTACGACTCAGGTTGGATCCACTTTATTATTAACTAACCCCACTGGCCGGGATTGTTTTCAATCTGGCCTCCTAAACAAGACCGGCCCAACCACCCCGCCTCGCGGCCAACTCCACCATATTCTGAAGGTTATTGTTGAAAATGTCGAGCCCAATTTCAGAAAGATGAACCCCATCCGATCTAAAAAGTCCCGCAATTCCCCCTTCTAGATCTACGTGCCTAAAGGACAAACCCCCAATAGTGGGCATGAACTTTGCTATTGCCCTGTTCAACCTTTTCCTGACCCTCTCAAACGGAGTCCTCGACCATACCAGTCTCGGAAATATTTCAGAAAAAAAAACAAACATAACTCAGGGAAGGACTGACATAACTGGCCCAGATCATCCTTAATCTGGAACAACCAATCCAGGGACTTACTACACCCTATATCATTCCCACCGAGGTGGATGATTAAAACATCTGGGATAGGCATGGACTGGAACAGTAAACCCAACTCTTCGAACAGGTTTGCCCATACCATACCCCTCCTACCATGCCAGATAATGTTCACCAACTTGGGGTCGAAATTCAAACTCTCGGAATATACTCTTCGCAGAGCTCTCCTTTCGGCCCAGAATATGAAGGAGTGCCCTACTATCCATACTGATAGGGCCTGACCTGAAAATTAAACACAACAATGAGGACGAATGTACAATTTATAAGCGTCAGATTGCCATCTACCTATCCGTTTGATGTTAACCACGTCAAGACCCAACCTAGCTGCCTGTGTCGCCGCACCAATACGAAATGAGTGCGAGGAGAGGGGCAACCTCTCCATATCCAGTACAATTAAACACTTGTGAAAAACCGAATTGAATTGGTAACTGGTCAAAGGAGGCCGTTGTTGTGTATAAAGAACGACCCCCCTTTTGAACCCCTTACCTGCAGGAACTGACCTACTAACTTGACAGGGCAAATGGGGGAGCCCGGGAAAGCCTGTAGTTTCATCCACGCTCCCTTCCCGAACTGGTCTGTTTTTGATCTGGGGACAAAAATTGTAAGACAAGAACTTTCAAGAAAAACATGAGACATGTGCATATTGGACTCGGCCTTCTTATTGAGGAGACACGATCTCAGATAACCTAAACGCACCGAAAAACATTAACGAAAAAACCGCCCGGAAAAGGATCGCCTCATAACGCGAAAAACAAACTAATTCTGTTGCCGAGCACAATTTTGCGAGGATAGCAGGGGTTATCGCCATTCTGCTGTCCTTGCTGCCTGCGCATTTTCTGTAGCCTTTCAGGGCCTGCTTTACTGAAAAGAAAGAGGAGCATGGGGGGTGGTTGTTCAGTTTTCCGAAAAAGAAACCCCCGCTAAAGTTTTATTCACCTGAGACCAGGATACAGAGCTGGCCAGTAATTTGTTTAAAAAAGACAAAACCAAACCTTCGGAAAATGCTAACTCATCCTCTCCCATAGAAGATACGTGAGCCAGCCACATCCGCCAGGCCGATGAGTACGCTGTCAGGGTAGCGGGGGCGACAGACTTCATAATATTTGAACGAACCAGATCTAGATCAGTTCCCATAAATGGGCCGGGCACTGGAACCCCTCCTCGTCCGCAGCTGGGAAAAGCAACTTGAACCTCCTCATCTGTAAACGCGAGAGAGAGTCCGCAATGACATTCTGTTTCCCAGGCAAATAACGAGCCTTTACCCAAACATTTAGACTCAGACATTTGAAAACCAGGTACCTAATCAGCGAGATGACAGGAGGAGATTTGGATGATAAACAATTTATAGCGAAAAACACCCCTTTATTGTCGGTGCTGAAAAGTAATCTTCTATTTACAAAGTACTTACCCCAAATCTCTAATGCGACCAGAATGGGAGACAGTTCTAAGATTACTATGTTCTTGAGATAGCCTTTTCTCCTCCAGCAAGGATGCCATAGCGAAGCGCAACAGTGGGTTCCCCATATAGCTGACAAACCCACTGATCCCCCTGCGTCTGTGTATAAACAAAAATCTTCGTCTGTTACAAACTCTGACTGAAAAATTGCTCTGCCATTGAAATTAACCAAAAATTGTGACCAGACCAGCAGATCCTCCTGAATCTCAGCCGAGATTCTGATATGGGAGGAAACCCAAAATAGCCAGATTACAGGCGTCTAGAAAATATCCGCCCCACAGGCAGAATTCTGGCCGCAAAGGCCAAAAGACCGAGTAATTTTTGGATTTCTTTTAATATGACCTTCTTTTCCTTATTATGATGCACAGATGTTCCCTCAATTGGGAGACCTTCTCGGCTGGTAGCTCAAACACCATTGCTACTGTGTCAATGGTAATGCCTAGAAAAACCAACCGTGTTGTCGGGTATATTGTTTTGTCATGAGCCAAAGGGATGTTAAACGACTCGCAAATTTGTAAAAAAGAAGACAACACGTTTGAGCAATCGGCCGACGAGACCCCCAAGAAAAGTAAGTCATCCAGATAGTGTAACAAAAAAAGATGAACCAGAGTGGCTCTGCACCACCCATTCCAGAAAGGTAGCGAATGATTCAAAATACCTGCAGGAGAGTGAGCAGCCCATTGGAAGGCACCGATCCAAGAAAAAACAGTCATCAAAAACAAAACCTAAGGAACTGAAAGACAAAGGGTTAATGGGTAACAAACGAAAGGCTGACTGAATGTCGGTCTTAGCAAGAAATGCCCCTTGACCTAGCAAACTAATTTTAACCAATGCATCGTCAAAAGTTGAATACTTCACTGACGACATTTCCTCACTGATCTGATCATTCAGAGAATCCCCTTTTGGCGAAGACAAGTGATGTATCATCCGAAACGATCTTTGTTCTTTTTTAGGAACGATCCCCAAAGGGGATACTCTCAAAAATCTCAAAAGGAGGGTACGAAAAAAGGGCCAGCAATCCTACCTTCCTGCAGTTCCTTAAATTTTTTTTTTTTTTTCCCTAACCACCTCAGGTAAGTCTAAGGCTGACTTTAAATTTCTACCTATGTCACAACCTTGACCGTCAAAGGGAGGAAGAACAAAACCGTCCCTAAACCCTTCAAATAGCAGCTGGGCCATCTGCCTGTCTGTGTAAATTTGCAGCCACGGCCGCATTCTTTCCAGGCTCACAGGGGATAGTGCTTTTTGGAAAGGATTAGAAAAAGATTGAGCCATAGCCCGATATCTTTTGATCCCCACTCCAAATTGGGGTGCACTGCTAACTTCTGATGAAACGATTCGTCGTATACAAACCATGCAACCCCCCCCCCAAAATTCTTGTATGCTTCCAGCACGATGTCCACATGCTGCAGGAGGCCCACACTTTTCTCAGGACATTTCTCACATATAATACTAGAGTATATCAAAAATGCTTGTAACCAATTACTGAAGCTTCTGGATAGCCTGCGCCTATCCTCATCACCTCTCTCATCCTTTTTATCTTTAAACAAAGACTCCTTTGCAGAAGGTAAGAGTGACAGTAAGTCCACAAACTCACCTCTGACAATTTTTTCTTTCATAGCTGCTGTCAAATGGTAGCCTAAAGGGGAGAGCGTGCATGGCAGCGCTTCCCTGGCGCAGGTTTCTGGCACATTATTAGGATTATGATTAAAAGTGATCAGCGCTACAGTATATGTGAAAAACACAATAAAAAATAAGTGAATGGCTAAGAAGCCAACACTCAGTGAGCTGTGTAGTAATCAGATGGGCTACAGCAGCAAAAACACCCAAAAAGTGTACCTATCGGATGGGCTACAGCAGCCAAACCATAAGGGTGATTTCCTCAACCGAGAGAATATGAGGAACAGTGTATCAATAAACAATAAATTACTGAAATAATATTGAAATATTTGAATGATAAAAAATATTTTGCAATAAAAAACATTATTAGGAATTTCAACACTATTTACAGTCACCTTTGGTAAGACAGCCGAGGGGGCTACATTACCCCCCATTCCTTGTCCCCCCCGAACCTCCTCGGGGCTAGCCCATACTGAAGCTACAGAGCAAGGTACATTCTGACTAGCTGTAGACAGATTAGGCGACATACCCGCAATCAGGGAGGACAAAGAAGCAGTTAATGAGGTTAATAAATGTAATTGAGTCAAATTCTCGTTACCTGGAACTGGTGAAGTCGTCTGGGAATACACCACAGGTATCTGCTGTGCCTGAAGGGATGACTGGGTGTAAGCACCCTGGCCGCCTCCCCTAGCTCCAGCTGTACTTTGCGGCCTGGTGGCGCTGCTGCCGGGACCGGCCGGCAGCCCGGGGTCCTCTGTGCTGCTACCTGCTGCTTGCGACACCTGCCCTGGAACCTGTGGGAGAAAAGAAAAAGATGGTGCAGGCTGTCCTCTAGGGGGAGCACCCGACCCCCTGCCGCTTCCCGTGCGCTGTCCTCCGCTCCTCCCAGCCTTCTGTGCCCCCCTTCCCCGACAGTGGCAGGCTGCATGTGGGCGCAGGGGAGAGACGATTCAACCTCCTGCATTTGGTTGGAAGAGGCTCCGGAACATCAAGCAGAGCTGGGATGGTAAAGTCCGCCTCCTCCTCCCTGCTGCCAATAGGAACGACCACTGCTGGAGTGGCAGCTCCCTGGTCCAACGGCCATGCAGACGCCGACAAAGGCTCCAATAGGCAGGGAGAGATGAATGGGAAGGAGAGAGTGTGCTGAGGTGATGCCAGGGGGGACGCTGCGATGGCCTCAGGGGGAGAGGCAGCAGCAGCTGACCCGGACTGCTCAGCTGAGAAGGATCCCAGCAGACAACGTCGCTCTGTACCTGGGGATAAAGAGAGGCACTGCTGCATCCACGCCTCGCCATCCTCAGCCCCAGCTCTCTCCAGGATACGGCAGACCAGGCTCTTCATGGCAACAACACAGGAACAAGTTCACAGGTAGGGATCACCTTGCGTTCTGGCTGCTGCAGCCTGTTGCCCTGTCTTAAATAACCTTCTACCCTTCCAGCAGGTTCCCCTGGGACATGTGACCCGCTCCTAACTATCCATTGGGCCCTGGCTAATCCACCTGGGATTTTACCTTTCAGGTGTGCAGGGGAGGGGCCACCCTCCCCGCCCACCAAGGCCAAATTACCTATTAACCCCAGGTGTGGGGGAAGAGGGAGACATAATCCTTCCCTCTGCAACATCCCCATGTGCTCAGGGAGCTTAAAGCAGCTCCCTTCACATTCATTCTATTAGTCCAAGATTATTCTACATAGAGAGAAAAGATTCGACATTATAGAGAGAAAAGATTCGACATTATAGAAAGAAAAGATTCAACATTATAGAGAGGAAAGATTTGACATTATAGAGAGGAAAGATTCGACATTATAGAGAGAAAAGATTCAACAGAGAGAAAAGATCGCTGCTGGAATTGGGTGGGGGAAGTAAAATAAAAATAATGATGATGATGAATGTTATTGGCTGATTGTAACCAAAGAGGAGGAGCAGTAAAATAGCTAGAACTAACTTGACATTACAACATGAACGACGAAGATTCGACAAAGCATCGAAAAACATATAAACGTCAAATCTGTCATTGAAGGCTTATGTTGTCTTTTGATAGTTCTATGAAGATTCGACGGAGCAGCTAGACTGTACGATGCCACAATCGTACATTTATGGTCAAATGCTGGGCCCATAGGCTATAGAAAAATTATATTGTTGGTTGACTAGTAATAATATCTAATAAATATAATTATTATTAGTCATACAACATTAGAATTCTACTATAGCTTGTAGGCGGAGCATTCGACCGGAAAAGTATGATTGCAGCGTCGTATAGTTTCGCTGCTCCGTTTAATCTTCTTTGAACATTGGACAGACACCATAAGCCTTCAATGACAGATTCAACCTTAATTTGTTCAGGTTTTCGGACGAATGCAATTTCCAACGAAAAATTAAATAAATAAAAACGAATTTCGGGAGTAAATAGATTAATTTATTTTTCGGAAGAAAACGAAAATCCGAAACATAATATTTCAGTGTGCACAATAGAAACCAGTGGAAAATTTAGCCCAGCAGGTTCATCTATAACTAATATATCACTGGGATTAGCATTGAGATTGTTGAGATTTTCAGTTATTGGTCATGCTAGGATGCAAACTAAGCTGACCATATTGCAATGGTTTTAATTACATTTTTGAAGATCAAGAGACCCTCAGCAGATCTAGTACACACACTTTGGTTAATGTTATGTAATTTGCCCCAGTATCCTCAGACTACATTACAGGTTCTCAACATCAAGTACATTTAACCTTGGGGGTAATTCTGATGATTTTAAGGGGAAAATCTATAAATGTATTATTGTCAAACACCTTATCTATGTAGCACCCTAGTGTGCTACTAGTGTCAGTGTGAGCAAATCTATGTTTTGACTAAGGGTCAGAGTTTACTGCAGGTCAGGCTGGATGACTCATACTGGCAGGTCTCGGGTGCTTCTCCCTGGTTCCAGAAGTTTAGAGACATATCTAGAAGTTAGAGGGTGGATGCCAGGAGGGTTGAGCTGAATACTAAGGGGAGCTTGACCAATTCCCGGCCAGTGGGCCCTTAAATATGGATGAGTCATGCCAGCAGGGAATCGGTGGAAGATGGAGTGCTGAGGAGACTGTCAGTGGCCTTGGTCTGGGGGGGCTCTGCCTCAGGCTGGAGCTCAGGTTTGCTTTGGGGGATGCTGACAGTAGTGTGGTTTGAAAGGAATCCTGCCTAAAGAAGCAGCAGGGAGCAAGGAGTACAGTGTGAGTATATAAGCACACCCAGGGATTCACAAGGGGGAGACTGCCAAATATAGCAAGCCTATTTAGGAAGACAGCGTTGTGATTAATCTTTCCTTTTCCTTGCCCTGAGAGATCTTTAGAGCAGCGGCGTGAGCTGGTGAAGAAGCAGCCAGGTGGCTGGTAGTTCCCGCAGGCCATAGAGCTGGGATAATTGTCTACAGTGGAGTTGGAGATACTCCGGTATGCAGCCTATATATGCTTTGTGCTACTTTCCAAGGGAATGAGTGTTCCTAGTCCTTAAGGGGCTTTTGCATCTTTGATTATAAGAGACTGTCAGCATTCAGGAGGAGGACAGCCCTGGAGCGTGTATAAAAGGAGGAAGTTGTCCCTGTTGCAATCAAGCTGGGAATCACATAATTCCTATTCCCCATATAAGTTATTACCCCTATTTAACAATAAAAGCCAAGCTCAAAGGCTCCTTTCACACAGGCTTTCCGATTAGGTCCACCTATCGTTTTTTCAGGCTGACCTGATCCGAGCCTCCATTCACTCCTATGGAGTGGAATATGTCAGCGATGACAGGTCCACTGACACCCGCTGCTATCTGATCCTGTCCGTGAAATGCAGACAGATGGTGACCCTGTTTTCCATCTGAAGGATCAGATTGGATAAAAATGAACCGGCGGTCTGTTTTCATCCAATCTCCCCATAGAGGAGAGCGGGACTGTGACAGGTCCATATCAGCACAGTGAGCAGAGACGGACATGTCATCCACCTGCTCAGCGGGGATCAGCGGATCGACTGAGCAAGCGGACAAGCCCATGTGAAAGAACCCAAAGTCTGTTCCTTGTGTCTGGATGGAAGTGGAAAATGCTTGTTGCCTGGCTGTGAAGAAGTAGGGAAACCAGTCATCTGCAACCCCTGCAGGGTTATTTACTAAGCTCAGGAACATTCACTTTTCAAAAATGAACAGCTTCTACTTCTTTAGTAAATCACCCTATTGACTTTGACACGTTAAAATTATTGGATGTAAAATAGAAAGTACATTTGTAAATCACAATATTGTTGTTTAAATAAAAACACATCTTTAAACAAAAGTAGAGCAGTGGTAACGCCATACCTCTGCTTTTTAAATGGGGATTCCCTTAGTGTTAAAAAACCTTGATCTGAAATTGTGAGATTCCTAAATCATATACGAGACTTCTCCAGAGACAACCTGCCCTTCAAAAATTAGAACTATATGAATCACAAACGCTAAAATGAAATTAAAAGATATAGCTTGATGTACTATATAAAGAAAAAATATAAAATAATGTACATATAAAATAAAGTAATGTTACTGTTATCTGAATATAGCGTATGCTCAGGGTTGGTCACTAAGTTCAGCACTTATACAAAGGTACAATAATAATTAGAAAAAAATATACAGTGGTATCAGTTCATTCATGTTTTACCTCATATGTGACAATATGTTGCCCAGTTGTCTACAAAGTAAGCAGTGAAGATGCAGAATTAGAAAATGTAGCAAACAATAATTTTATATGACCAATGTGTCTTTGAAAAACCAAATGCAACAATAATAAGCAATACAATAAATATCTGCAACAGTGTATACTGATGAACAGACAAGGATTTTTTTTCCAGTATCTGTTTGCCTGTAAAGTAATTATCTGTGAAGTAATTAAAATCAGTTTCAGAAGGAAGTAACAAAGTAAAACATTTTCTCCTTAAGTTAAAAGAAAGTAGGATTGGCAACAAGCAACTAATACACACCCATGTTTCTGCAGTCATGAGGCCAACATGATAATAAGTCTACTGTTCCTTTTACAGACAGACATTGCTAACATTTAAGAAATCAAAATAGTATGTGTAGCTCTTCATGAATCTATAAACCACATCACTGGAACAGCGGGAGTGACCTCACCGGCGGCCTGACCATCTAATCCGCGGCGATGTGACTCCCATGAGCAGGAGTGATTTTATCAGTGGCCTGACTTACCTGCAGTAAGAACCCTCCAGCGCTGCGCTGTCTCGGCTCTTGCTGGTATCCACGGGCTTCCATCTTCGCTTGGTCTCCTTACAGGTTCCCTATCTTCAGCTGCCTAAATGGTAAGGCCACCGGTGAGATCACTCCCGCTCATGTGCATGGGAGTCACATCGACGTGGCTTAAATGGTCAGGCTGCCAGGGAGGTCATTCCCGCTCATGAGCATTGAAAGAGAGTCACATCGTCGCGGCACAGAGAGTGGGCCGTAAATGTTGTCTGAGCCACTCATGTGCAGCTCAGATTACATTACCTGCTGAC
This sequence comes from Rana temporaria, assembly GCF_905171775.1. Lineage (NCBI taxonomy): Eukaryota > Metazoa > Chordata > Amphibia > Anura > Ranidae > Rana > Rana temporaria. The sequence continues at coordinate 91,562,428 of NC_053496.1, forward strand.
AAGCAGGGGGACATTTATTACTGAAGAGACCTCTGGGGTCTCTTCTGTTCTGAATACCCTGCCTCTCAGTAGATTCTAGGTTTTAGGGGCCAGATTCACATAGAATTGCGGCGGCGTAACGTATCGCATTTACGTTACACCGCCGCAAGTTTTACGGGCAAGTGCTTGATTCACAAAGCACTTGCCTGTAAACTTGCGGCGGCGTAGCGTAAATCCGTCCGCCGCAAGCCCGCCTAATTCAAATGGGGCGTGTATCATTAAAATTAGGCGCGTTCCCGCGCCGAACGTACTGCGCATGCTCCGTTTTTAAATTTCCCGCCGTGCTTTGCGCGAAATGACGTCGCACCAACGTAATCTTTTGAACGGCGACGTGCGTTACGTCCTTTCCTATTCACGGACGACTTACGCAAAAAATTTTTTAAATTCGACTCGGGAACGACGGCCATACTTTAACATGGCAAATCCAAATATAAGCCACGAAATAGCAGCCGTAACTTTACGCCGGGAAAAGCCGACTAGCGACGACGTAAGAGAATGCGACGACCGCGCGTACCTTCGTGGATCGCCGTAAACAGCTAATTAGCATACCCGATGCGGAAAACAACGCAAACTCCACCCAGCGGTCGCCGTAGTATTACACCTACGATCCGAAGGCGTACGAAGCCGTACGCCTGTCGGATCGAAGCCAGAAGCCGCCGTATCTTGGTTTGAGAATTCAAACTAAAGATACGACGCGGCAAATTTGAAAGTACGCCGGAGTATCAGCAGATACTCCGGCGTACTTTTTCTGTGAATCTGGCCCTAGAACTTTACTACCACTATAGGAAACCTTAAAGGGGTGGTTCACCCTAAAAACTACGTTTTCTTATTACACTGGCTCCTTTCGCCAACCGTGACGCGGCTTACGCGACGGGGGGAGCTCGTTTTTGGTCCAAATGTCAATCACAGACATGTTAGGAACGCCCACTCCCGCGGGACTCGCAACCCGGAAGCCACGGGTGAATAGCTGTACGAAGGTATGTACAGCATAAAAAAAAAACTAATAGCCTTAATCGTATTGTAATGTGGGGGGCCAGTGTAATAAGAAAACATAGTTTTTAGGGTGAACCACCCCTTTAATCTGAAATTGTGAGATTCCTAAATCATATAAGTCACTTCTCCAGCGATAACCAGTTCTTCAAAAATCTTAAATATATGAATTGCAAAATCTGGAATTTGATGAAAAGAGTATCTCTGAAAGTCCAAAATATAATTTAACATACATGGTACTATTATCGTAAATACAATGTGTGCTCAGGATTGGCCACAGCACATACTGTATACAAATGTACAATATTAGGTAGAAAATATTAAATAGTGGAATCAGGTCATGTTTTACCTCATATGTGACAATTGGCTGCTCAGTTGTCTACAAAGCAAGCAAAAAAAGGCAAAATTAGAATATTTAGCAAAATATGATTCTATAATATGACAAATGTATCTTTGAAATAGCAAATGCAATAATAAGTAATATAATAAATGTGTGCAACAGCATATACTGGTGGACTAATAAGGAAATCTTTTTTTTTCAGTATCTATTTGCCTTTTAAGTAATGTAAAACTGTTTCACAAGTAACAAAGTAAAATATTTTTTTCCCTAAATTCAAATAAATGACAATAGAAAGCGATTGGCACCAATTAAATTTATAGTGAAATAATCCTGTAGTGCATAATATTAGCTACAGATAGATCCATCTCCTCACATGGTGAGATGCATACATTCATATCTTCCAAAAGCATTTGGCTATTTGCAGGAATACCAGGTGAAAATATAGCCAAAGAAGCAAACAAGAAGAAACAAAGAAGAAAACAAATGCAACCTCCACACTAAAGACTAGTAGCTAGTTCTCTAATGTGTATAGTCATTGGAAAGCAAGCAGTCCAGCGCATTGCGCTTGATATCTACAAACCAATAAATGCCCACACACACAGAGAACACGTTTCAATCAGATAAGAAGGTTTTCATACTGACCGTTTTTACCGCTGGTCTCGATTCAACCCAAGTGCGCTCTGCTAGAGCGCTCCTCGATTAAACATCAGACACAGGGAGACAGATGACAATCTATAAAACACACATCCTAAAATAAAGTGTCCACATATATAACATTTTCCACAACACATTAAAGTCAGACAATGCAGAGATAGGGGAGTCTCATGTATCAGCTATACCCTCCACAGCTCAGAATCCAAGGGGGTGCCTCTTCTGTCTCTGCCTTTGCGTAACGCTAAACAGATGTAATTGAAGAACAGGTGCAATAGGAACACTGTGGTTGTGCATTGTGAGATTCAGCTTCAGCCATCACTGATGATGGTACTGTTCGTGATTGCTTCTATCCTCATGACTCATTCTGGGCTTCATCATTTTAAGTGCTCTCTTTCCTGGGACCCAGCTGGACACATGCATGTGTGAGCAGCATTGAAACAGCAGTAGCTGACAACCTGTCCTGAATGCCATGATGTCATCATGTACTGTAAGGCTGACAGTACACTATAATCTAATGCCTCGTTTCCACTGAGCGGATCGGTTCGGTACGGTTCGGTTCAGTACGCTATTTTGGGTGTTTCCATTATGAAAGTGTGCCATAAAACCGAACCGTACCAGACCATTCTGGGTCCTGCTTCAGATGTGGGGCCATAGAAAATGGAACGGTTCCATTAGGGCGGAGATGCAATACATTCCACTGATTGGTGGACGTGCTAGGCATTTTTTCTAAATCCTGTATGGTCCCGACGGTCCGATTTGCAGTGGAAACGCTCACGAGAATAGACCGGTCCGTTCTAAACCGTTCCAAATCTACTGACCCGAACCGTTCCATTCAGTGGAAACAAGCCATGATTGTACAATGGCCTTATGATCTGCAATCAACTATGAAGTGCAAAGGCCTTCCTGATTTAATATCAATTTATGGGATTGCTTAGGTTTTTCCTCAAATACATTTTTTTTGGTAATCTATTATATAGTGTATGGCCAGATGTTTCCCTATGCCCCGATCTCTGATGATCTTGAATTGGCTAGCTTTGGAACTGCACATGTGTTTTTTCTTACAAACTTTAATTGACAGAAGCAGACCACTTTTTTCACAAAAATACCATAAATTAACCCTGCCAGTCATGTCATACCTCCAGAATCCTACCTGGAGTACTATCCTGCATGGAGCTTCACTCCATGTGTTTAAGAGATTCTCCACTATCTGTTTTTCTTGGTTTTTAACTCCCACAATCCAAGCACACTACCTCCAAAAATCAGCCCAATTGTACATTCAAGTGTGTAAGAATTTTAGACTGTGAGCTGCTTCAGGGACTAAAATTAATGGTCTAATCTACCCTGTAGTCATAGGTTTGCGCAGCCAATTGCATTAGGGTGTACACCCCAAAGCAATAGGGCAATGGACAGTGTCGAGAGAGCAGTGGACAACATCAAAAGGGCAGAGACTAGTGTCAGTTTATTTTTTATATTTTTTATTATTATTTTTTTACAATATATTCAGTTTTTTTACAATATTATTTAATTGTTTACATTTTTTTTTAATTTTGGAGCTCCACGGGGGCCTAAGTGAAATATCAGGGGTCTAAACAGACCCCTGATGTCTCACTTTTGAGACAGAGAAAGGGACTGAGGACAGAGATTCCCCAGTTCCTTTCTCTGCAGCCAAGTAGCAGGGGGAATCTGCCCAGCACAGGGTCATTAGGGTGTGCCCAGACACACCTGGCACACCCTGAGCGCACGCCTATACCTGTAGTGCTGTAGAATATGTTAGTGCTAAGCAAGAAAGGGAAATAACTAGCATTTTTAGAATCAAATGCTACCTTATTTATTATTTCACTATAGTAAGACCTGTTCAGTTTTTCCACAGTAATACAATCAGATTTAAAGGGTCACTAAAGGAATTATTTCTTTTAGCTAAATAGCTTCCTTTACCTTACTGCAGTCCTGGTTTCATGTCCTTATTGTTCGCTTTTGCTTTGAAGTAGCTGTAATCCTTCTCTGATCTCCACACTTCCTGCTTGTCTGGCTCCTTATGAAAAAACTCATGCGAGCTTCTCACTGTGGTCCATGATCAAGAAGGTGTGATTACTGTGTGTCTAAAACTCCTCAGAACCAATCAGATTCATTTTAAAAACAAACACTGCCCTGTGTTTGTTTGTTTTTGTTCTGTGTGTCTCTGTACTTCACAGAAACACGAAACTAGTTTAAAATCGAAACTAAACTGCAGGCATATTATATGATTGATTTTTATCTATTTTTAATCATTTTTAAAAGGAATCAGTTAACTATTATGTCTCTATACCCTGTAAACAGTCATTTCAGCAAAAAAAATGTTTTCCTTTACTGTTCTTTTAAGCTTTCTTTTTACAACTTCTAAACTTTTCCAGTGCACATCTGCATCCCATTGGTGGCTGATCTTGCAGGGGTTTCTGCCATTGTTATGCCTCATGAGGTCATGATCTGAGATCACTTAAAGCGGGAGTTCACCCGAAAACTAAATTTTTAACATTAGATTGAGGCTCATTTTGTGAAGGGGAATCGGGTGTTTTTTTCTAAATCGAAGCAGTACTTACCGTTTTAGAGATAGATCTTCTCCGCCGCTTCTGGGTATGGGCTGCGGGACTGGGCGTTCCTATTTGATTGATAGGCTTCCGACAGGCTTCCGACGGTCGCATACAGTGCGTCACAATTTTCCAAAAGTAGCCGAACGTCGGTGCGCAGGCGCCGTATAGAGCCGCACCGACGTTCGGCCTCTTTCGGCTACTCGTGACGCGATGTATGCGACTGTCGGAAGCCTGTCGGAAGCCTGTCAATCGAATAGGAACGCCCAGTCCCAAAGACCATACACGGAAGCGGCGGAGAAGATCTATCTCTAAAACGGTAAGTACTGCTTCGATTTAAAAAAAAACCACCCGATTCCCCTTCACAAAATGAGCCTCAATCTAATGTTAAAAATAGTTTTTCGTGTGAACTCCCGCTTTAACCAGTTGCAATCGAATGTGAAAATAATAAGAATCACAAATAACACATTTAAATATGTCTGTACTTCATGAGTTAAAATTGATGATGACACTCAAAATTGATGGAGACCCCTCAATATTACTAGGGCTAGGCAAACAGGTCAGAAGGGGGGTGCATTAGGTGAAAGTGGTGACCCTTTGTAAGTTATTAACCTACTAGACCAAAGTGAAAAAACATTACAATTACCGTATGTCTACTTCCAAAACAAGTAATGGGTTTTTACATAAATTGCATCTTGCAAAAGCTGTAAACTACCAAATATTCTGGTGTTGTACATGACACATGACCACCAGGAATAAGAACAAAGTTTTATATTTGGAGATTCTAGTATGTTTCTACAGTAACTACAGTATCTTAACACATTACTTTAACTATGAAAAAAAGGTATAGGTCTGTTCTATTTAGTAAAAAGTACATATGGGAGGTTTTAATCATCAATTCATAATTTCACATACATAAAGTAAACACCTACCATAATTAATCTGATGAATAAATTTTGCACGACGGAAATAAAAGTTAATTCACTTCAGCGATCAGTGGATCCTTTCTCCTTCTCATTCTGTGAGCTGCAAACAGTCTGAAAGTCACTTCCTATCAGCAGGAGGCAATGTTTAACCCAGTTTGGTAAAATACCAAGTTACTTCCTTGCATTAGGAAACCTGCATAACATATTCTAGCTGGGGTGTGCTGGAATAATGGATGCTCTAAAGTAGGACCAAATTTAAACTCTAGTTCTGTTGAGAAAACAAAAATTTCTCAGTACATAAGATAAGTTGATAAATGTCACTTGCTTGAAAGTACTTAAACATTTTGTTTGCTTTTAACATTCCACTATTTACCCACCTCATCTAACTATATGTTGTATACTATACAAGATCTTCCAAAAAATGATGGTAGATTTTAATTGCACCTGTCTTGCAAATATTAACTGCTTGCCGACCGCCGCACGCAGATATACGTCTGCAGCATGGCACGGACAGGCAAAAGGACGTATATATGCATCCCGTTTAACCACATGCCGACCGCCGCATGCAGATATAAGTCGGCAGAATGGCACGGGCAGGCAAAAGGACGTGCATATATACGTCCCCTTTAACCACATGCCGACCGCTGCGCGCAGATATACATCTACAGCATGGCACGGACAGGCAAAAGGATGTATATATGCGTCCCCTTTAACAACATGCCGCCCGCCGCACGCAGATATACGTCTACAGCATGGCACGGACAGGCAAAAGGATGTATATATGCATCCCCTTTAACCACATGCCGCACGCAGATATACGTCTACAGCATGGCACGGGCAGGCAAATAGACGTGCATATATACGTCCCCTTTAACCACATGCCGACCGCTGCGCGCAGATATACGTCTACAGCATGGCACGGACAGGCAAAAGGATGTATATATGCGTCCCCTTTAACCACATGTACACATATTCGCCAGCACACCAAGGATCATTGAAAAAACGTCCAAAAATTTAATGCATAATAGCGATCCAAAAAGCAACGTTTCGAGGTCACGCAGGACCTCTTCGTCAGGCAAAAGATACAAACACAATGCAGTACACAAATATATATAGAAAGCTGTCACCAATCAAACCATGTGAAAAAATAAAACCCACCCATCCCAATCACCTCCTCCCCCTCCCCTCCCCCCCAATCAGGAACCTTCATTGATTAAATTATGCAAGTACCTGCTAGTAACCAGCTGCTTGTGGATTATCATCAGGAAAAAGCAGCCTGGGGTGCCGACAACCTACCCCCGCTGTACTCACGATCGCAGTGGCGATCGCACAACTGTGTCACACATTGCTAGTGAGATAAATCAATCACATCACATGTAACAGGGCTGAAGGTGTCGACAGTATACCCTCCCGCTGTGTCTGCGATCGTAGTCACGATCGCACAGCTGATACCCCACATAATACAATACAGATTGCCAACCACCAATCATATCTTACCACGCTGGATGCGGGAAGACATCTCGGAAGACGCCGATGTGCGTAACCACATGCCGCCCACGGCACGCAGATATACGTCTACAGCATGGCATGGACAGGCAAAAGGATGTATATATGCGTCCCCTTTAACCACATGCCGACCGCCGCATGCAGATATACGTCGGCAGAATGGTACGGGCAGGCAAAATGACGTGCATATATACGTCCCCTTTAACCACATGCCGACCGCTGCGCGCAGATATACATCTACAGCATGGCACGGACAGGCAAAAGGATGTATATATGCGTCCCCTTTAACCACATGCCACTCGCCGCACGCAGATATACGTCTACAGCATGGCACGGGCAGGCAAATAGACGTGCATATATACGTCCCCTTTAACCACATGCCGACTGCCGCGCGCAGATATATGTCTACAGCATGGCACGGACAGGCAAAAGGATGAATATATGCGTCCCCTTTAACCACATGCCGCCCGACGGCACGCAGATATACGTCGGCAGAATGGCACAGGCAGGCAAACGGACGTATTTATACATCGCATTTAAGAAGTGGCATTGTGGACGCGCGCCCGCCGCAAGCTCCGTGACTCCGACCGCAGGTCCCGCAGACTCGATGTCTGAGGGCATACCCGCGATCGTGTCACAGTGAGGAAGAAGGGGGAAATGCTTACGTAAACAAGCATGTCCCCAGTCTTCCTAGTGACAGGACAGTGTACACAGCTTCCTGTAATTCGGAAGCGGTGATCACTATTGTGTCACACACAGCCCATCCCCCCTACAGTTAGAAGCACTCCTTAGGGCATACTTAACCCCTACAGCGCCACCTAGTGGTTAACCCCTTCACTGCCAGTGTCATTTTCACAGTAATCCATGCATTTTTATATGACTGATCGCTGTAAAAATGCCAATGGTCCCAAAAATGTGTCAAAAGTGTCCGATGTGTCCTCCATAATTGTCGCAGTCATGATAAAAATCGATGATCGCCGCCATTACTAGTAAAAAAAAAAAAAAATGTTTAAAAATGCCATAAAACTATCCCGTATTTTGTAGACGCTATAATGTTTGCGCAAACCGATCAATAAACGCTTATTGTAATTTTTTTACCAAAAATATGTAGAAGAATACGTATCGGCCTAAACTGAGGGAAAAAATTGTTTTTTTATATATTTTTGGGGGATATTTATTATAGCAAAAAGTTTAAAATATAAAACATTTTCAAAATTGTCGCTCTATTTTTGCTTATAGCCCAAAAATTCAAAACCACAGAGGTGATCAAATACCACCAATAGAAAGCTCTATTTTTGGGGAAAAAAGGACGCCAATTTTGTTTGGGTTCCTGTGCAATTGTTAGTTAAAACGACGCAGTGCCGAATCGCAAGAAGTGGCCTGGCCTGGTCTTTGACCAGCAAAATGGTCCGGGGCTTAAGTGATTAAATTAAGCCATTCTAATGCCCTTGTTCAACTATTTTACTATGAATGCTGAGCAGAAAGGCCTGCCTTTACTGTAATTACAGTCTAAAGGCCCGTACACACGATCAGACAGGAATTGTGTGATGGTAAGAGGTTGTCGGACAATCCGACCGTTTGTATGCTCCATCGGACAATTTTTGTCGGAATTAGGGATAGCATGTTTTAAAATTTTCCCACAACAAATGTGTGATGTCGGATTATCCGATCATGTGTACACAAGTCCGTCTAAAAAAAATCCAAAGTACAAACACGCATGCACCGAACCACACTAACCATAAGACAACATTAGCAGAAGTTGCCCAAAGGGTGGCGCTAAAGAGTTAAAAAACCACGTAGTATGTCTAGTACGTCACTACGTTCTTGTTTGTTGGCTGACAACGTTTTGCCATCTGTATGCAATACAAGATCACGGCCAACACCCTTCGCACAAAATTCCACGGATTTGTCCGATGGAAATACGAGGCTTTAGGCAGGCCATAGATGATGTTGTCTTATTTCCTGCAACGACGGTAGCTTTTATGTTTTCCCAGAGGGGGGAGTTGTCCCTGTCTGGAAAACACAGTGATTATCACTAGCAGCTATAGCTGCTGGTAATAATGACATGCTGGAAATCTGACATGCTGCTTGTATGTTTGGGTACAATCAGCTTGCCCATAGTTTTGCCGTAATTAGAGGTTCAGAACCACGTGTGTTAGGAGCAGTAAAAGGGCGCAAAAAAACCCAGAAAGCTACTATATTAGTCAGAGCAAATGTTTATCATAAGCACTAAACTGTTATACAGAGGTAAATTGAAATCTGGTTTATGCAAAGTTACATAAATTAGAGGCCACAAATTGATTAAAAATGATATAAAGGGTTAAGAATCTATAGTATTGTAAAGGTTATACATTGCTTCGTACACACATGCAATGTGCACCATCTAGTGGTCAAAAGAGAGAACTACCGAAGGATATCTGTATTAAACAGTATTAAAGCAATACAATGCAATTATCATTATAGCACAGCTAAAAGTGTACCTGAGAGATAAAGATAATATCTATAATACTGAATAAAAGGAAAATATATGTTTACTAAAATATAATATTGTTCATTGTTGCAACTATGTTTTAAAGTATTTCAGTCAAACTCTGTACTATTATTATGTTAACGGTTATGAACATGTGATTATAAAAAATGTAATATATGTATTGTTATGTAAAAGTGAAACTACTTCAGCTATTGGTCATATCTTCTTCTGTTCGTGTATTTCTTTGCAGTACCCACCGAGCTGATCACATTACCTCATCGCGTCTACAATCATCGGCTCTCTTAATTTATATTTTGAGACCAGTAACACTTGCTTCAAAACAAGGCTTTGGACAGGCTTTGTTGAAGCTCTCTGAATGCTAGTTAAAGCTCCTGTCACTAAATAAAATAGTTAAATTACAGTCCTATTTACACCTTGCTTTGGCTTTGCTTCAAAAATTATACCCCATGTCGCTTTAGTGTGGCTTTAAAGTGTCTTCAAAGCCTCCATAGAAGTCTATAGCAAAGCTCACTTGAAGCCCCACTGAAGCCCCATCGAAGCTTCACAAAGCTTCACCAAAGCCTCATCATAGCCCCACTGAAGCCCCATCAAAGCACCAAGCAAAAGCAAGAGGTAAACAGGACTGCAAACTAACCATTTTATTTAGTGACAGGAGCTTTGACTTGCATTCAGAGAGCTTTAACAAAGCCTGTCCGAAGCCTTGTTTTTGAAGCAAGTGTAAACTGGCCCTAATTTTCCTGGAGTTAAGCAACTGTCTGCCCATATGGGAGGTACATGCAGACATCTGACTGAGAGTCTGAAGGATCCTGACATTGCACCCGCCTTCTGCTGGTCACGAGTGTAAGGGTCCTTTCACACGGGGCAGATCAGTAATGATCCGCCCCGTGAACCTCCGCTCGCTCCGTTGATCCCCGCTGAGCCGGCGGATGACAGGGTGGTCCCCGCACACTGTGCAGAGACCGCCCTGTCTTTTCTCCACTCTCCCCTATGGGGGGATCGGATGAACACGGACCGTCTGTCCGTGTTCATCCGATCCGCAGACGGATGGAAAAATAGGGTTTTCCTCCGTCTGCAGAATCGGAGGAATGCAGTAGCGGGTGAGATCAGGTGTCAGCGGATGTTCATCTGCTGACACCCGCAATCTCATAGGGACCAATGTATGTCCCCTTTTTCATCCGCACACGGATGGATGAAAAAACGTACATACGGTCTGCAGGTGTGAAAGGGGCCTTATGCTTTAATTACAATGCACATTTTTGTACCTACAAAAAGATGTGCATTTATTATTTATTCATATTTACAAAAGGTGAACTTAGCCTTTAATCCTTTTGCTGCCAGGTCCGTATGGTGTTGACCTTCAGTACTGTTTCCAGTATGGACCTGCATTCCTCCTTCTGCTATAAGCTCATAGTCACTTCAGGGACCTTGAACTTATAGCAGAATTGTTAAGCAGATGCCGCTAAACAAACTGATAGATCTGATCAGTGGCTGATAAGCCACTGAACAGAGCTCTATACCTAAAATGTAACCACCCCTGCTGCCGCTTCTCTGCACTGTGTCCCCCACTGCTCCACCTGCCTTTGCTGACATCTAAAATCTTCCCCCACCCCCACTTTAATTCTTTCATACCCTATGTCTTCACCCTCGCTGCTCAGATTCATCCCCAGCACTGATACCCCACACCAAATCCCGATCTCCTTGTAGCTACTTTGTAGCTGCCAGCTTCCCTCCTCTACCCGCACACCAGCGGGATCTGCTTGTCAAAAGCAGATCCTACTGCTCTGACCTGCCCTTCAGTACCCCCATCTAACTAATGCCTGGGCTGCCCTCCCTGCAGCTGCTGAACAGCTTTCCATACCCCCTTTACCCTCTAGCTGCTGATCCCTGTCAGGTTGGAGAGCGGGGGAAACATATGTTTTACCAGCCCCCTTCCTTTTCCTGAAGGAATACAGTCAACAATCAACAATCAGTACAGATCGCTTCTGTATTCATTAATCACTGACACATAGTAAACTGTTTACTATGTTTCATTTACAAACTGAAACATAGTAAACACTTTGTACTATGTTTCATTTTATGAATGAATAAGAGTCTCTACTTAGACTCCTATTCATTTATCTGCAGTGCAGCTCAGTCCCTTTCTCTGTCTCAAAAAAGAGACATTAGAGGTCTGTTTAGACCTCTGATGTCTCTCCAAAGCCCCCCCCCCCCCAAGAAAATGTAAAACATTAAAAATAACATTGTACAAAAAAAAATGTTGTAGAAAAAAATATAAATAACAAACAAATAATGGGGGGAAATTTAGACATGTGTCTAAATTTCCATTGACCCCGAATCACGATCCATGTTCGGATGGCACCCTCGTGGATACTGACAGGAAGTGAGGAAGTAATGGGATCCTCCTCACCACCTATTTTCACCCTATTTTGCATTTGCGGTGCTTCCTCACTGACTTGAATGTGTAGTGTTTGATGGGCGGCATCACTACAAGTTGGTTCACATTTGCCGTGGGAGCAAAGCATTATGACCGCAGCACCCTGTCCATTGCTTATTTCAGATTCAGGGGCAGAAACGCAGCTCAACTGCGCTTATTTGACGCCCCCCAACTACAAGTCTAAACCAGGCCTAAGGCCTCATTTATGCAGGACATTGTACAGCGAGGCTATTTTTGTCTGCACATGAATGCACAGGTGTTCCATGCATTCCTGTGCAGGTAGTCTCATCCATATCAATTGGGATGTAGCAGCTGCATGGACAACTTGACATCCATGTGGATGCATGTCCCTGAACTCACACTGTCTGCGTTTGGTGCCATGCACCTACACCCCCATGCAGGGGCGGACTGACAACTCATGAGGCCCCCGGGCAATAGGAGATTATGGGGCTTCCGGGCAATAGGAGATTATGGGGCCCCCAGGCAATAGATTATGGGGCCACACAGTATACACACACACACATACAGTATACATACACACAGAATACACAGACACAAACTGAAAAGATACTGGAGAGGCGGGGCAGCTATAATCTTGGGATTTAAAAAAAAAAACACAGATTTTTACATACTGTCCCTGGTTTTACTGAGGCTGGCAACCCTAGTGTCATGGGGCCCTCGGGCAGTGCACGAGTGCCCGAATGGTCAGTCCGCCCCCGCCCACATGGATGTCAGATCTGTCCTTGCAGCTGCTGCGTCCCAACTGACAAGAATAGCACGCTTTAGCATACCCCATTGAATGAGGCTGTAGTAGTAATTTAGCAGGAATTTTGTAAGATACGTTGGCCCGGATTCACAAAGCACTTACGCCGACGTATCTCGAGATACGCCGCGTAAGTGTAAATATGCGCTGTCGTATCTATGCGCCGTGCCCATAAACTGAGATACGCCTGAAAAAAGGCTTCATCTGACCGACGTAACTTCCCACGAACCGGCGTATCGTGGGCGCATATTTACGCTGGCCGCAAGTGGCGCTTTCATTGTTTTCCTATGCACATATGCAAATGAGGGAGATACGCCAATTCACGAACGTAGTTGCGTCCGGCGCATAATATACGCAGTTTGCGTAAGTCGTACGTAAAGTAAAGTTATTCCCCATATAGGAGGCGCAACTCATGCAAAGGTATGGACCAGGGAACACAGCCGTCGTATTTTACGTCGTTTACGTAGTACGTGAATATGGCTAGGCGTAGGTTATGTTCACGTCATAGGCAGTGATTCCACCTCCAAATACGGAAAGGTTTTTTCACAGTAAGAGCTGTGAAAATGTGGAACAGACTCCCTCCAGAGGTGGTTCTGGCCAGCTCAGTAGATTGCTTTAAGAAAGGCCTGGATTCTTTCCTAAATGTACAGAATATAACTATTACTAAGTACTAAGTACTAACTAACTAACTAGTACTAAGATTTGTAGGTAAAGTTGATCCAGGGTAAATCCGATTGCCTCTCGGGGGATCAGGAAGGAATTTTTTCCCCTGCTGTAGCAAATTGGATCATGCTCTGCTGGGGTTTTTTGCCTTCCTCTGGATCAACTGTGGGTATGGAGTTGGGTGTATGGGATTGTACTGTGTTTTTTATTTTGTTTGTTTATTTTTTGTGGTTGAACTGGATGGACTTGTGTCTTTTTTCAGCCTGACTAACTATGTAACTATATAACTATGTAACTATGTATGTAAGGCAGTTGTTTTGACGTGATTCTGAGCATGCGCACTGGGATGCGGCCACGGGACGGCGCATGCGCCGTTCGTTTTAAGTACTTCTATGGCGCTTGGCCCATCATTAGCATGGGGTCACGCCTCATTAGCATGGCTCACGTCCACTTCCACCTACGCTGGCTTACCTAGAGGAAACCCAGCGTAGATTGGAGAGCGAGTGGGAGCAAGTGCATTGTGAATACTGTGCTTGCCTCTCTGCTCTGCGTCGGCGTATCGTATATATTCGATACGCTAGGCCGGCATAAATATGCGCCAATGTATGTGAATCCGGGCCGTTGTGTTTTTTTGTGCAAATCTGGATTTTAGCGAGGTTTTTTTTATGAAAATAGCGATTTGATAATTTATGCAAATATCGCGGGCCTTTAAAATCAGTAGCACCATGTGCTTTCATAAAATATATGATTTTACAAACTCTGAAAGCTGTGAGTGAAAAATGAAAACCTCACGATTTTTTGAGACATTTGGTTATTTACATTTTTGTGTACGTTACATTTTCACCAGTTCGCACAAAGGCGCAATTTTAATATTTTAATATATATCTGTGAATGAACCTCTGTGAATGTAACAAGCAAAAAGTCAAAGTATCTAAGATCTTTATATGACAGTTGTCCATAATAGTAAACTCCCTGGCAGTATCTTCAAAAACAAGCCCATATTTATTTGCATGACTATCTACCTTTCAAAGTCCAGAAAAATCATAAACCACTGATAACAGTCAAGAATTCCTGGCACTAATCACTAAACCTCAGCTCTTGACTCTTATATCTTTACACAATTATTTTACATGTGATTACATTAGAAACATTTGTGAATCTTGGGAGAAAGTTGTAGGAACCTTAGGTGGGAACATTAATAAATGGATCTCTAATATTTTTTAGTGGGTAGAAAGTTACTGTCAGTAACTAAAATACTGTCATTTTTCATCTTTCCATCTATTAAATCTTCTGCCTTTGTTGTTTTAACTTTGGATAGCAAAACATTTATTTCCTACCAGTAAATACCTTATACAGCCTGTTTCTTGTCTGGAAAAAGGCCTAGGCTTGTGACATCATGCACAGCTCTCTCTCTCTCTCTCACTCTTCTGAGAGTTTGCCAGAAAGGGAGGGCGGATGAGTCAAAGGAGGGCCAATGAGAGCTGCAGAGCTGGAAGTGTGCCTCTGTGTGTCTGTGTAAATCCAGGAAGTGAACAGAAGTTTCCCTTCTAAAAAATGTTTTCTTTGTTTTCTTTGTCTGAATTTCTCACTTCCTGTTCCTCCTTAGTAAGCTGTTCTGACTGACTAACCCCCAGCCAGAACGGCTCGGATGATGGGGGTAAGCTTACTGAGGAGAAACATGAAGTGAGAAATTCAGACAAAGAAAAAAAACATTTAGAAGGGAAATCGAAGGAAAAGGTAAGTGAACCAACAATGCACTAGCTTAAAGGAACCTTTACAATCCCTTTAATTCCTGGTTTCCTTTATTGATAGCAGTAGACATTTTATTTATTTTTTGGATTGAGTTTGGGAGGCTTATATCCATCTGTGTCCCATTGGATAGATTTCCTTTCATTTCCTGTTCCATAGCCACAATAGAAATTGAGAGAAGGAAAATCTCTGGCAATCATCAGGGTTGCCTGAACATTTGTCCTCCTTGTTAAATTGCCCCTCTACTCTTGTTCTTGTTCTGGTGACCGCTTAAAATGTAAGATTTTCTTTAAAAAAAAAAGGCAACAAGGCATGACAGGCCAAATTTACTTTTAATTAACTTTATCTCAGACTCTAATTTCTAACTACAATAAAGTTTCATTCAACATACTGTAGTTTTTAAACGATAATACTGATTTGGGAGCCAAATAAACAAAAAGTTATGTTGTGACCACAGAAACATATCTGATCATTTAAATACAACTCTCAGATAAGTAAGTAAAAGCCTTAGGTCCTCATTATAAATACTCCCTCTTAGAAACCATTGAGAAACCTGTTTATTTAAAATCAAGTTTAGCTAGTTCCTTTCCTAGAACAATGGGCATACAGCAATTATGTGCGATCCTTTTGTCAGATAACCCAACCCATTTTACCGCTTACAGGCCAGCCTGTATCCTCCTCTATTCTCTTCAATCAGCTGGGTGCCAAGGCTCTGGAGTCTGCTCTTGCTTCACTGTAGTCCGCCATCCAAATACCACAATTTACTGCAATGACCGCACATCGCTCATTCCCACCCAAACCCACGTCCCCAACATGTTTCACCCACAGCAGAGCTTAATCATTTGCACGATGATTAAGCATTGGTGTGGATAAAACATAATGGGGGCATGGCTTTGGGCGGTAATGAGATGCTGGATTTGAATGCCTCCTTTGTGTGGCCCCTATTTGGATGGTAGACAACAGTGGTAAATGACGACATGGACAATAAGAGATGAAGAGATATTCTAATAGGCCAGTCTGTTTAAAAAGTGGAAGCTCAACATTTCGTGTGGATATTAGCTAGGATAGTTTTCATCCATATGTCCATATGCAGCTTGCCAGGGGCTGCCTGTGTATCTATGCAGGAGGCCGGATTCAATAATTCCAATGGGGGGGGGGGGGTTTAAAGTACTTGATTAGAGCCAGAGGCTCTAATTGGCTTCAAAAAAGGGTGGGCTTGGGTCGCAGATTGCTGTTTCCCGATTGGCCGAAATGAGAAGCAATCCAATTGGCCACCGTAGAGGAGGGAAGAGAAAGAAGCCGCCATGATGTCCAAGGAAAAGAGAACGGGAAGCCACACTTGATGCCCTCCCCCTGTCGCTCGGGTGAAGTGCTGCCTGCCATAGATGGGGTAAGTGCTTTAGACAGTTTCATACACCATGGCAAGACTGAGCACAGCAACAAGACACAATGTAGTTATACTGCATCAGCAAGGTCTCTCCCAGGCAAAGATTTCAATGCAGACCAAGGTTTCAAGATGTGCTGTTCAAGCTCTATTAAACACTTGACCACCAGGCACGTAAACCCACTTAATAACCAGACCAATTTTCAGCTTTCGGTGCTCTCACAATTTGAATGACAATTACTTAGTCATACAACATTGTACCCAAATGAAATTTTCGTCCTTTTTTTTCACACAAATAGAGCTTTCTTTTGGTGGTATTTAATCACCATTGGGTTTTTTATTTTTTGCGCTATAAGAGAAAAAAGACTGAAAATTCTATAAAAAAATGAATTTTTCTTTGCTTCTGTTATAAAATTTAGCAAATTTAGTATTTTTTCTTCATTCCTTTGCATAATGTGAAAGATGAAGTTACGCCGAGTAAATAGATACCCAACATGTCACCCTTCAAAATTGCAAAATCGTGGAATGGCGCCAAACTTCGCTACTTAAAAATCCCCATAGGCGACGTTGCAGGGTATTGTGGGGTATTGCAGAGAAGTTAGGGGTATTGCAGAGTATTGTGGGGTATTGCAGAGTATTGCACAGTTTGGTTATGTTGCAGAGTATTGTTATGGGGCAGGGATGGCTGAGCAGGGATGGATGGCTGGATCTGTGACTGCATTTGTCACAGATCCAGCCCACAGCACTCGTGCTGCATCCGCTCTCTCCCCTCTCCTCTCACACTGTACCGTTCGGTACAGAGAGGGGAGGGAGGAACCGGCGTCATCACATGACGCTGGTTTGTTTACAAGTAATCGCTCCGTCATTGGACGGAGCGATCACGTGGTAAACTGCCGCTATCAGCGGCGATTTACCGTGATCCATGATGTCATTGGACGGAGCGATCACGTGGTAAACTGCCGCTATCAGCGGCGATTTACCGTGATCCGTCATGGACATACCCGTGTGCGCGCCCCAGGGGGCGCGCGGGAGCGCGATTCTGGGAGGATGTCCATGGACGTCCTCCCAGAGTTAAGGAACCGCCTTGTAGACGTATTTCGTCTATAGGGCGGTGATCAAGTGGTTAACCACTTCAGCTTCAGGAGATTTACTGCCCTTTATGACTAGTCCATATTTTTGCAATACGGCACTGCGTTCCTTTAACTGACAATTGCATGGTCTGAAAGTACAGGATCAAGTTTATATATACATGATCCTGTGCACAATGGCTGCCCTGTAGCAGTAAAACTGCTATAGGGCGGTCGTGAAGTGGTTAAAGATGCACTAAGAAACGGGCAACATTGAGGATCGCAGCTGCAGTGGTCAGCCAAGGAAACTTAATGCAGCAGATGAAGGACACATCATGCTTACTTCCTTTTGACATCGGAAGCAGTGCCATCAGCATGGAACTTGTGAAAACCAGTGGGACCCAGGTACATCCATCTACAGCCCAGAGAGGTCTGTCCAGAAGTGGTCTTCATGGAAAAATTTCGGCCACAAAGTCATACCTTTTATGTGCAAGCAAGGCCAATCGACTTAACTATAATATTTGCAGCAGGAGGCAGTTTGTTCACCGAAGGGCTGGAGAGCAGTACAATAATGAGTGTCTGCAAGCAACAGTGAAGCATGGTGGAGGTTCCTTGCAAGTTTGTGGTTGTATTTCTGCAAATGGAATTGGAGATTTGGACAGGATCAATGGTGTCCTTAATGCTGAGAATTATAGAACTTATCCATCATTCCATACAATCAGGGAGACATGTAATTGGCCCCAAATGTATTGTGCAGCAGGACAAGGGCCCCAAACATACAGCCAATATAAATTTTTTAATAGAGCTTTATTAAAATAAAAATTCCAACAGTTGCAACAATACATTGCACAGAAGGAACTAGTATGAGCAGCTTACAGGGAAACATTAGTACAATAAATTTCAGCGAAATAGTAAATGACACAGGTATAATGATAACAAAAAAGAAAGGTTACATAGTTACATAATTAGTCGGGTTGAAGAAAGACACAAGTCCATCTAGTTCAGCAAAAAATACAATCCCATATATACAATCCTTCACCCACAGTTGATCCAGAGGAAGGTGAAAAACCCCAGCAAGGCACGCTCCAATTTGCTACAGCAGGGGGGAAAAAATTACATGGGGTTCATCCCAAATATCTATACCAGACCTGAAGCGTCTGGTATGGATATTTGGGGGGAACCCCACGTCATTTATTTTTAAATTTGGCGCAGGGTTCCCCTTAATATCCATACCAGACCTGAAGGGCCTGGTAATTAAATTTGGGGGGAACCCCCTTTTTTCTTTTTTTTTTATCAATGACTTTCAATTGCTTTTCTCTGTATTGCCGGGAGCCGACAATTCATTACAGCTGCTTACAGTACTTTTAAATGTCTTTTTTTCTTTCAGAAATAAAATTTTCTGCAGGGACAGTTCTAAGCACGGGAAACAAGCGCTACAGGCATACTATACACACCCCCCAGGTACGAAATCTAAAGGAATAATTAACTTTTATTGTTTCACTTTAAGCTTTATTAAAATCACTGCACGTTTTTAAAACTTTTTTTTTTTCATTGATACATGTCCCCAGGGGCAGGACCCGGGTCCCCAAACACTTTTTATGACAATAACTTGCATATAAGCCTTTAAAATTAGCGCTATGTTTGTGTCCGATAGACTTTAACGGTGTTCGGATGTTCGAACAAATGTATTGCCTGTTCGCATGTTCTGATGCAAATCAAACTGGGGGGGGGGGTGTTCGGCTCATCCCTAGACACAACCTCCTTCCAATACAACAGGAGCAGAAGACAGGACAAACAGTTTGGAAAAAGGAGGCCTCAGACATTTGACAGCAAGGGCAGCATGAAGAAGCAAAGGGATAGATCTAGTTAAGCGCCGAGGCATGTAGTAGTCCCGGTGAAGAAATGTGAGTTAGATAAATCTATTCTTAGCTAAAATCATGGTGGTGGCAAATGAGCCTAAACATTTTTCCCAATTCTTTTTCTCAAGGGCAGGGATATCAGCACGTCATTTATCATACACCTGATCAACTTTGGTGGGATAGACCACGGAAAGGAAAAGATATAAAGAGAATAAAAGCTAATCCAATATTCTAGAGGTAAGAAGTTGCTCAATAGGATCATATTCCACCGTAAGCGAGAGGGGAACTGGTGGCGAAAGGCATGATGGAGTTGCGGATTTCTAAAGAATATCCAATTAGGGAGTTTAAAGGTAGTTTTAAACCAGAAAAAGACCTAAGACCCTCCCCGGCAACTAAACGTTTTAGGTTTATCACACCGCTTGTGGCCCACTCCCCAGAGTCAGGGATACTCTGAAAATGAGGGAGAGTCAGATTGCCCCACAAAGGAATGTGCAGTGAAAAAACCTCTTGGGAGCGGAATTTGATTCTAGCTTCTACCTTTATTCCATACTAGGATAGTTGTTTTCATTAACCTGTTAAGCGCAGGGTGAGCACGCAGATCTAGAAAGACACGATTAGAGTAGGAGCTAACTATGGCAGCATCCAAGGTAACAGTAGGATTGTCACGAGGCTGCGAAAATCACCATCTTACCGTGACAAGCACAGCCGCCCAATAATATAGTTGAAAGTTAGCGAGAGATAAACCAAGATGAAGCTGCAAGTGTTGTGGAAATTTAAAGATGTATTGTCATAATGGCACCCAGTCTTAGTACTTCCGCAGCCCGCTCTAAATAGAGCTGGCTGGGGCGGTCTGAGGCTGGTTGAATCTCGTCTGGTAGTAGAAAATGTCTTGAGGTCGGAGTGTGATGTTTGCGGAGTGGGCATATGTCTGCCCCCACGAGGGGCCCTCTGTGCATTTAGCACAGACGATCGTTGGGGGGGGGGTGCGCTCGCTCCGCAAGCACACAGATGGTTATGGACAGATGTGCGTTCTTATCTGGGTCTTGTCTGATCAGCAGGGCTTGGGATTCGTAGCGTACGCCTGTAGATAGCCTCCATTCCACCTTAATAAGGGTATAATCTGGATATGCATTATTCTATGGAATGGCGCAGTTTCAGAATTCTATCAGCATTTAATATGAGAGCTTATGGACATATCTGGAGGCGGGGGGGCACATGCGCTCTCCGCCCGGACACGCCCATAAGACTTTAGCAGCATTGTATGTATTTGTATTCATTGTATGTATTTCTATTCATTGTATTGTATTGTGGTGTTTTTGTATTATTTTGTTATTGTTATATTACTGTATTGAATCCCTGTTGGAAGGGCTTCCGTATATGGGCATCTGCTGGGTGGAGCTGACACCCTGTGAGCTCACTTCCTACTGGCCTTTAATTAAACTGCCTGCAGCCGTCTGACTAAGCATTGTTCCTATCACATGTCTGTGATTGGTTCTTTTGAATGTATACAACATGTCTCATTGGCTGTTTTGTGTAGCCACGCCTTTTGTTACTGATGATTGACCCCATATAATAAAGAGACAAGCTTCTGGGAGGCAGTGATGGCTGGAGCGAGGATGATATGAGAACAAGCTGGTGATGATGTCTTTTTGTATGGATGGTGAGTGAATCTATTTAGCTTAAATATGGATTATTTCATTAAGACTGGATTCTGTGCTTAATAGCACAGGGCAAAATGGCGCTGTGCTCTGCGTACGGCCTATTTTGCCACAACACAAGGTCCAGCCAATATCGTTAAACAGAAACTTCAGCATTAAAAAAAAAAAAAAAACAAGGAGTCCTGAATCTCAATATCATCGAGTCGCCTACATCTACAGAAGATCTGTAGTTAGTTTTCCAAGATGTTTGAAACAACCTACCAGCCAAGTCCTTTCAAAAACTGTGTGCAAGTGTAACTAGAAGAATTAAAGTGGTTGTGAAGTCACATAACCCCATTACTTGTATCCTCTCCGTTTTACCTAGCTATAAACTACTGTGTCAGTTTTTTTTTAATTATTATCTCAAATTCCTTCTTTCACAGTGCCGCTCTGCAGTCAGATGACCTCCCTCCACTCTCCTTACCTAATCTAAGAAGAGCAGTGGAAGGGGCTGAGATTCCCCTCTGACGTCAGCCGACCAGCAGAGGGAGGTTATGTGAACGAAAGTATTTGGGATTATGTGAGCCTGGCTGATATGGTCATATGGTTAACATACCGCATTTCTGTTTTGTATTCCCTTGAATTTATCTCCATAGTATAGATGGTTTGCTAAAGCGTTATAGGCAAGTGCCCATTTGGGCGCTCCCTACATTCACTCTATGCAGCGTGTTCCAGGAAGATGTAGATTTAGGAGGGGACACACATCCCCCAATTGTTCTACTCAGTGGACATGACCTTATTGATGTATTCCTTTTTATCTGTCTTTCTTTTGTCTGCAATATCTTATGTTTATCTCCTATGTGACCATAGATGTGATGAGCTGTACTGTTGAATTGATTCTTAATAAAAACCTTTGTACGAGAAAGTATTTGGGATTATAATAATAATAAAATAAAAAAACCTGACACAGTACTTTATAGCTTGTAAAACAGATAGGATACAAGTAATGGGGTTATGTATTGCAGCGCAATAGAGGCAGGAGGAGAGGGGAGGGGCGGGGAGGAGATCAGCTCTCACTATACAGACTCAAAATGACAGGCAGGGAGGGAGGGAGACACTCAGAAAACACAGCTGGATGACGGAGACATGTAAACTCACCATGGTATCATGGATTAGCAGCCATGATTACCAAGGTCAGTTCACATAGGGGAACACAAGAACAAGCTGGATCAACCAGGTATTTTAAAACATAGAAAGTGACAAATTACATTACAACAGTACAGTGCTGTTATTCATGCTTTAAATTAACAGTTTAACCTTATTTCCTAAGGGAAGTAAACATTCACTTTGTAATGAAAACATTTAGTTTCATGAGTGTACATTCTCTAATCACTAAGTTAGTTGCGCTGCCATCACAGCTAAAACATTGTCTGGTTCAGCAGGAACCAGTCAAATTTCAATCCGTCTATGGGCAGGATAATTGTACTGAAGTCTATCAACTTCAGTACAACCAGCCTATCAGGTTATTGTCGCCCGATCACTGCGTTCAGCTATAGTAGCCCACAGTGGCCCAGATTCAGGTAGCCTTGCGCTTTTTTTACGTAGGCACAGGGCACTGTTTTTGCCCTGCGCCCCCTCAAATTTTCTGCGCTACCCGCGATTCACCCGCAAACGCGATTCACCCGCAAACGACGTAAATTTCAAATTTTGCGACGCGGGAACGACGGGTATACTTTAGCATTGGCTGCCCCTGCTATTAGAAGGGGCAGCCTTTCGCTAAACACGCCGTACGCAAACAACGTAAACTGCGTACGCAGGGCGCGCGTACCGTAGTGAATCGGCGTTAGTATGCAATTTGCATACTATATGCTGAGCACAACGGGAACGCCACCTAGCGGCCATCGCAAGAATGCAGCCTAAGATATGCGGGCATAAGAGCCTTATGCCACGCATATCTTAGGCTGCAGTCGGCAGAACGAGGTTCCTGAATCAGGAGCATTCGTTACGCCGGCGCAAGTAAGCAATTGCGCTGCGTAACTATGGTTACGCAGGCGCAATTGCTTCTTGAATCTGGGCCAGTGATGATTGTTTTCTGCCAGTGGGTAAGGCTCCCTGTGCTCCCTGCCAGCAGAACACAATGGGGCAGATCCTCGTACAGCGGCGCATTTATGTGCCGGGCATAGCGTATCTAAGATACTTACTTTTTTTTTTCACATCCTGAAAGAATCCGCGCCGTAAATTAGGGCGGCGTAGTGTATCTTTGCCGGCGTAATGGCGCCTAATTCAAATGGATGTAATGGGGGCGTGTTTTATGTAAATACGTCGTGACCCGACGTAAACAACGTTTTTTTTTAAACTGCGCATGCGCCGTCCGTGGGGGTATCCCAGTGCGCATGCTCGAAATTAACCCGGAACAAGCCAATGCTTCCGACGGTGACGTCATTCTATGCAAATCCCTATTCGTGAATGATCCCAGATGCCGTTGTATATTGTTTTGTGGATACAAAACAAAGATACGACGCGGGAAATTTTAAATTACGCCGGCGTATCAAGAGTTAGGCCCCGTACACACGACCGGATCTGTCCGCTGATATTTGTCCGACGGACAGTTTCAGCGGACAGATCCGGTCGTGTGTACAGCCGATCGGACCGGATTCCCGGCCGAGCGGACTTTTTCCAGCGGACTAAAATTTCCTAGCATGCTAAGAAATCTGTCCGCTGGAAACCTGTCCGTCGGACGTGTTCGGTCGTCTGTACAGACCCCCCGGCCATGTCCGACCGACCGCGCCATCCCTCGTATGCGTCGTACTGATTCGACGCATGCGTGGAAGCTTTGAACTTCAAGGCCGCCCACGTCGCCGCATCATCGTCGCGGCGACGGCGCGGCCACGTCCCGGCCTATTGTTTACGCGCGGATTTCTGTCTGATGGTGTGTATAACCATCAGACAGAAATCTCCGGGAGGACATGTCCGCTGAAAACGGTCCGGCGGACCGTTTTCAGCGGACTGTCCGTCCGTGTGTACGGGGCCATACACCGGCGTAATGCTTTTGTGGATCTGCCCCAATATCACTTGCGGGAAAATTCCCCCCATGAACACTGACTGTGCTGATGGGGGAATCAAGAAATGTTATTTCCTTTAACCTGTCATTAGTAAATAAAATTAAATAATGTATGGCTGGCCTTGACCTATGAGCAGGCTAAAAATTAGGTCAGACAACATCTGTAAACTCCTGATCAGCATGTTGTCCTCAGGTCAGTGACATAGAAAATTTTTAAACCAGTAGATCTGAATGACAGACAAACACCCTGCATGTTCAGTAGGAGAGAATAATAATGGCACTATCAGGCAGACAGACAGATATCGGCATACAGTAGGTAATTATTGCATCACCTTGATTCTCACTGAGAAGTATACAAGTGTGAAACCCACAGTCTTTCTGCCATCTAGTGGTTGCCTATTAGCTTTGCAGCTGTCTCTTCCCTTCCTTGCTGGTTGCCAGTAGAAATGCAAACAAACAGTGCAGTCTATGTGTGTGTAAAAAGTTTGTGACAACAGAAATGCTGGCAGCTAAAAAGAAATTAAAGAAGAAAACTATTAAAAAATCATCTTCTTCCGAAGTAACGCAAGTAGAAAAGCCACTGTTTGAATTCATACAGACTCCCAGGCCAGTCCCAGGAGAAAAGGTATGCATAACCTATCAAATCATTATTCAGTGCTGTTTACAGTAGATTTAGAAAGAAAAATTAAAAAGAGGTGACACTTGTTATAGATTTTTAAAGGAGATATATAGTCACAACACTTTCATTTTATAACATCAGAATTGCAATAACTATACAAATATATATTTTTTCACAATCCAAAAAATGTCCTTTTATGTTATGAGTGCAAGCTTCCTGACAGCCTTCTCATCCCACAACTTCCTGGATTCCCTGCTTGCTTTAGGCTTCATGTACACTGCAGCTCCTCAATGTGAATTTAGAAGCTTTTGTCATTTTTTTGCCAAAGCTCCTAAACTCAACTCCATAAAAGCCTGTGTATCCGTGTACACATTTAGCAGAGTTTAGGAGCTGCTGTGGTTAGGGGAGCTTCAGCCTCCCTCTCCTAAATGTGGAAGAATCGCATTCAGGTTGGAACATTTTGACTGCCAGACACAAAATGCGGCAAAATCGCAGTAAAATCACGCCACAATTTTGACGTGTTTTGCATTTTCCCGTGGCAGTGGTCAAGGTAGGCTCTGTGTACATGAAGCCTTAAATGTGTTGGAATGTTATCAAGCACAAATACAAACTTCAAGATTAACCAGATTAATAGAGTGATAATTCAAATACAATGTGTAAATTAATATATAGCCTCATACGCACGATCGGACTTCCATCTGACTTTTCCGTGGATTTTTGTTCGAAGGGCGTTGGCTGTGAACTTGTTCTGCATACACACTGCAGCCAACTTTCGCCAAATCACATGGTTTTTCAGCTCTTTACCACCACCCTTTGGGCAACTTCTGCTATTGTTTTTTGATCTTTAGCATTGGTTCTGAGCATGCGTGTTTGTACTTTGGCCTTTAGTCCGATGGACTTGTGTACACACGGTCGGATTAGCCGATGTAGACTTTTGTTGTCGGAAAGTTTGTCTGTTTGTCTGTTTTCACAGCGAACATTTGTCCGATGAAAAAGCGGAAAAAAAAATTTGTCCGATGGAGCGTACACATGGTCGGATTGTCAAACAGGTCCTTCGTGTCTAGGGACTAATACTGTGAAAAAAATGAACAAAATAGCAAATGATATGTATAAAGGAGTTACTAAAGAACTACGGACACAAAGAAGGGTCTCAAATCTTTCTATCTTCTTTATAACCCTAACACTCAGGGGCGGACTGACCATTGAGTCACTCGGGCACTGCCACTAGGGGGCCCCATCAGGGTTGCCAGGCTCAGTAAAACCAGGGACAGTATGTAAAAATCTTTGTTTTTTTTTACATCTGTCCCTCATATGTCCGAAACCGACATGCTTTTGATGTGAAAATCACGAGATTTTAGCTGCCCCGTCTCTGCACTGCCTCCTGGCGTGGTGGCCATCTGTAAGCCCAGGGGCCCCATAATCTTCTATTGCCCGAGGGCCCCATGAGTTGTCAGTCCACCCCTGCTAACCCTAATCTTCTTTATAACTCTAAACCTTACCCTAACCCTCCCTATAATGCTAACACTAATCCATATCCTATGATTGTATCTTAAAGTTGCTTATCATTCTATTCTATACTACTGATGCTCGTCTTTATCTCAGCTGTTGGCAGCTCTTCAAGAATGGGGGAATGGACATCAAATATCTGTCATGTCAAATTCGGTTGAAGATACAGAAAGATGGTCATCAACAAAGAACACAAAAGATTTAAGGCTTGTTTTCAAATGTGTAAATTCAAGTAACACTGGGTAAGTGCAACACACAATTAAAAAAAATGTAAATACACAATAGCAACACTTTCAGGACCAAAGATTCCTCTTGTTCACCTTTATTCAAACTCAAAGAAGAGCTCTCTTAAAGTGGAGGTTCCATCAAAAAAAAACTATTTTGCTTTAAACTCTAGCTTACGACTAAAAAAGAAAAAAAAAAAGATTTTTTTTTTTTTACTCATCTGGAAATGCCTGTTGCTATGCGGTCCCTTGAAATCTGCCTTTGAATCCACCTAGGATTCTGACATCATCTCCCTCTAATGCTCCTGGGAAATGTGTGTCATCATTTCCCAGGATGCAGTGCGCTGTCCAATTATCACTTCCCATCCAAGACTTCCAGGAAGTAAGTGCCTGTAGGCTTCACAATGCCCACAAGCAAAATGACAACGGTGTGGACATAGTTTTATAAACTATCTTTTTTGAATATCTATGTGGATCGGCGGCGGATTGTAAAATAGTACGTGACCAGATTTATATTATAAAAACGCAGGATGAAAGGACATACATTTAAAAAATGCTAATTGTGGTTGGAACTCCGCTTTAAGCATTACAAAATCCACATATTCATGTCTTAGGCTGCATTCACACCTGAGCGTTTTGTCGCCTGAAGCGCGACGCTCAAAGACGCTAGAGGGGAAAAATAACATTATTCTCTATGGAGATGGTTCACATCTCCGACGCAAAATGCAGAACGCCGAAAGAACGCCGAACGCCTGAATTTCAAACAAGTCCCGGTCCCTTTTTTGACGCGCGAATCGGGCGGCTTGGGCGTTTTACATTGATGCCAATGACCTGTATAAAACCGCGGGGAAAAACGCAGCGTTTTGTCGCGGCAAATCGCGGGGAAAAACACTGCAATTTGTCGCTGCAAATCGCAGTAAAAAAACCCGCAAATCGCCTACGCCTAGGTGTGAATGCAGCCTAAATGCTATATTAGACACTGCTTCCTTGATGGAAGTCTGATTTGTAGGCATAACTAGAGATGAGCTCAGTTGCCATTGCCCTCTGATCAGTAGGGCACTTGTGGGGGACATGCTAGTTAGAGGGTTCCCAACTAGTTCTTCTGATCTTCCCCTTCTGTCTTTTCATTGTTTTCATTGTTCACTAGGATGTAGGCAGCCAGGCTGCACAGTGTCTTTGGTTGCTATGACACAGGTAGTTGGGCCACACAGCGTCGTTGGTTGCTAAGATGCAGGCAGGCCACATGGCCTCTTTGGCTGTTGTAGTGCAGGCAGCTGGCCACCTGCACCATGGAAAAACCGTAATGCTGTGCCACCCAACTTCCTGCATCCTACTAACCAATTATGCTCTGCAGCCCGATCATCAGTGTCCTAGCAATCAATGATGCTGTGTGGCCCAGCTGTCTGTGTCCTAGTGATGATGAAGTTCAGGGAAGTGCCTAGGTCCCAAGACAAGTGCTGTCAATCACAGCTAATTTAATGTTTGTTTACTAGATGCATGCTCAGACAGCAGTTGGGGGGGGGGGGGTTATGGTGTGTGCCTTGGGCCATGCGTATGCATATGTAAGAGAATCCTTTAGAGATGGTTAAACTCCCCAGTATCTACAAGATATAGCATTGCCATTTTTGAGTGGACCATCCCTTTACAAATGATACAGAAAGACATCATGTCCAGCACTCCACACAGACACATACTGGTGGTGAATACAAAACAAACAGGAAGTGTGGAACATCTGTGTATCACTTTTAAACTGAGGAAGTGGCAAGGTTTAGCAATGAAACATGTCTTGTGAAATAACAAAACTAGAGGTTCATTAAAACACGAGAACTTTGATCCATCTCTAAACAGATCACAATACACATCCCAATGGGCACCCCAATAGTTTTTTCTCTTTTCTATCATCAGGTGTAGCTGTATTAGAGTGTAGTTATGCAGAAATCAAACCTTCGTTGACAGAAGGAAATAACTTACCGTGTAAACCTTTGTTTATAATGTCTTTTATCAAATCTATGAATAACGAACATCATTTTTGGGAATCAGTAGACCACAGTCAGTTTTTTGGAAGCCACTAGAAATTAATGACATGCTTTAGCCACAGCTGATTTCACTACAAAATGACCACATTCTACCGAATAAAAAAATGTTTTTTGCTTATTTAGGGCCCTCTTACTCTGCCCTGCGGAGGTCCGCCATTTTTAAATACTGCAGCTGCTGAATTTAAAAAAATGAACACTTACCTGTCAAGTGTGCCCGCGATGTCAGCAGATAAGGGTGAGCAATCGCTCGGTCCTCGGCTGCTTCCACCACCATCCTCTGTGAGGGAATCAGGAAGTGACGTGGGGGGGGGGGGTGACGTGACGGGGCTGGACTCCTGCGGGAGTCAGAACCCAGAAGTGGTGCAAATACCTGTCTTAGACAGGGTTCCGAAAAGCGGAAGTTCCATTTTTGGGTGGAACTCCACTTTAATGCAGGTGTGGTAACTGGGACCTAGATTATTTTCTCAACAAATTTATTTTAATTCAATTGTTGTTATTGTACCCAATAATTTGGAAGAAAAGAGGATGCACCAACCTTGTGCATTATCCTTGGATATATTTCATTGTTAAGAAACTAATTAAAAGGGACTTACAAACAAATGGGAGAAAAACCGCATTATGCGTAGCCTTCAGACGATGGCAATTGGTTTAACGACAACAGACTCCAGGTGGAAACGGAGAAGATATCAGGGGTCACTGACGGCTGACGTGTTTCAAAGGTATACCTTTTTCCTCAGAGCCCAGCTCTTCCATTTCTCTTTTGACTTCTAAATACCCCTATCCTTGAGGGCAGCAAGGCCTGACACAGTGTCCACTATGAACAGTAGTCCACCTGGTTAACTCACTTGTGCGCATAGAGTATTTGTATTCTGCTACCCAATAATTTGCTTTGTATTTATAAAAAAAAATATTATTTTAAATACATTTTTATCATTGACCTCTACCTGTCAGTCAAAGCACATCTCCCTTCCCTCTAAACTCCCAGATCTCCTTTTACTGGTGTCTTTTTCTCTTTTTTCAACCAACCTAGAATGGTACCATCTCTTATATGCTTAACACTGGTATATCCCTTCACTGATCTCCCTAAATTGTCCAGATATATCTCATAAAGGTAGGTGTAATTTGGATCTTAATACTTTTATTTTTTTGGCACTGTTAATTGTTATTATTAAACACAAATCAGTCTAGTAAAGTTTGTTAGCGACCATGCCTTGACCTTTTTGCCTCAATAAAGGAACATTCTGTTTCGCAAAAAAAAAAGTGTGTTAGCGAGTCCACCTAAGTTCTGACAAGCTCTAGGTATGCCTTATCATTGTATATTCATAGAGTTTGCATGTTCGTTCTGTGATTGTGTTTCGTTAAGGTATTTAAGTTTTCTCACACACTCCATAGACATGCTTGAAGATTAATTGGCTCCTGTATAAATTGGCCCAAGTCTGTGTACAAACAGACAATTCACATGTCACATTCTGCATACCAGTTCCAGGCTGAAAATTTGAGGAGAGCTACAAAAAGACCAGATGACCTACCTTGTTAAAAATGTGCCAAGAAAATTCAGTGGAATAGGCTCCCAAGTGTATCAGACTTGGTACCCAGGGAGCTGGCCCTTAGAATCATCAAAGGTCAGATAGGACGTAAGCCTGTTACACACTATGAGTTTTTTTTTTCATTCAGTCAAGTCTGGACTGCTGTACTAACTGTGTGAAGTTAGTATGGCAATCTCCCCTGCTGAGCTGTTGTGTTCTGACAGGAGGACATCCCTTTGCCAGAACACTCCGATCAGCACTCCCTGCCATTGGCTGAGAGCGCTGATCGGGAGTCGCTCGGCTGCTGGTTTACCAGCATGCTCGTCTGACAGAACCTGGTCAAATGGCTGGCTTCTGTCGGACATGGTGGCATACACACCAACTGAATGTCAGACGTTTTTTTTTTTTTTTTTTTT
Source organism: Rana temporaria (assembly GCF_905171775.1). Classification (NCBI taxonomy): domain Eukaryota; kingdom Metazoa; phylum Chordata; class Amphibia; order Anura; family Ranidae; genus Rana; species Rana temporaria. The sequence continues at coordinate 91,592,882 of NC_053496.1, forward strand.
TTTTATAGGGCCCTTGTCTCCCGACATTTAGCCTGTGTGTACAGGGCTTTAATATTTATATACAGTACAGACCAAAAATTAAGACACACCTTCTCATTCAAAGAGTTTTCTTTATTTTCATGACTATGAAAATTGTAGATTCACACTGAAGGCATCAAAACTATGAATTAACACATGTGGAATTATACATAACAAAAAAGTGTGAAACAACTGAAAATATATTTCATATTCTAGGTTCTTCAAAGTAGCCACCTTTTGCTTTGATTACTGCTTGGCACACTCTTGGCATTCTCTTGATGAGCTTCAAGAGGTAGTCACCTGGCGCAGCACCCCATCACTCTCCTTCTTGGTCAAATAGCCCTTACACAGCCTGGAGGTGTGTTTGGGGTCATTGTCCTGTTGAAAAATAAATGATGGTCCAACTAAACGCAAACCGGATGGAATAGCATGCCGCTGCAAGATGCTGTGGTAGCCATGCTGGTTCAGTATGCCTTCAATTTTGGTTAAATCCCCAACAGTGTCACCAGCAAAGCACCCCCACACCATCACACCTCCTCCTCCATGCTTCACAGTGGGAACCAGGCATGTAAAGTCCATCCGTTTACCTTTTTTGCGTCACACAAAGACACGGGGGTTGGAACCAAAGATCTCAAGTTTGGACTCATCAGACCAAAGCACAGATTTCCACTGGTCTAATGTCCATTCCTTGTGTTCTTTAGCCCAAACAAGTCTCTTCTGCTTGTTGCCTTTCTTTAGCAGTGGTTTCCTAGCAGATATTCTACCATGAAGGCCTGATTCATACAGTCTCCTCTTAACAGTTCTAGACATGTGTCTGCTGCAAAAGGTGGCTACTCTGAAGAACCTAGAATATGAAATATATTTTCAGTTGTTTCACACTTTTTTGTTATGTATAATTCCACATGTGTTACTTCATAGTTTTGATGCCTTCAGTGTGAATCTACAATTTTCATAGTCATGAAAATAAAGAAAACTCTTTGATTGAGAAGGTGTGTCTGTACTATATATATATATATATATATATATATATATATATATATATATATATATATATATATATATACAACATAAATTGACTTTGCAAAGTATGTTTTGTTGCATAGTTGCAATATTGCCATGTTTTGTCATATAGTTCTATTATTTATGTTTTCAACATTGTTTTAAGCACAGCAGCTCTTTGAGCATGTACATCTACCCTATTAGTCAGCTCGTTCAGTTTGATATGGATAACATTTAATTTTTTCCTTTTCTACTTGGATTTAATTGGGAACATGTGTGAAAATGACAACATTTCACCACACTTTCAGTTAAATAAAACCTCTCAATTTTGCTTATGCCTAGAAACCACATGGTGGCCTCGTTCCCTTTAATATTCTTTGCTTCACCCTTGAGAATCAGTACCTGACTGAGGTTAGAACTCTTATTGAATTATACAGTACATACAGCATATACAAATTATACAAATGTACAGCTCCCAGAAGAGGTTGCCTAATGTATATTATTAGTATTTATGTTAAGTATTATTAATAAAAATTGTTAAAATAGTATTATTAGTTGAAGTGGCAATGATATAATTCATGGATCTCAGTCACATATTCTTTTCTTTCCTCTAAACATTATTGGAAAGGTGGTTGGATTTTTTTATTAATTATCTCAGTGAAGTTTCCTGAAATTTTTCACGCTTCTTTTTTATCTTAGATTTCTTAATGAAACTGAAGTGCACAATGCTCTAGAGTTACTTGGATTGGTAGTTAATGATGGAGGAAAAGAGCACACTAGGAAATTCATGGAATCACACAATGAGTAAGTGATGGGAATGTGCAATTTTTCATACAACATCAAGCAAGATCACCTAAAAAGAAAGTTTTACCAAATTGTCTGCCTGCTCCCAGATTTACCAGTGGGTTTCCCCACTGACAGCAGAATGTAAACAATGTTGACATTAAAAAAAAAAAAACAGTATTGGGGGTCCCCTTCAATTAATACCAGGCCCCTTGGGTCTGGTTTGGATTTTTAGGGGAACCCCAGACCAAAATTTAAAAATAAACCTGTGATTTGCACCCAAAATCCATACCAGAACCTTATCCGAGCATGCAGCCCAGAAGGCCAGGAAATGGGGGGTGAGCCCCCGTCCTGAACCATACCAGGCCACATGTCCTCAACAGGGGGTGTGCCTTGCGGCATGACGATGAGGATAAGGGCCTCTTCTCCACAACTCCAGTCCGGTGGTTGTGTAGGTCTGCAGGCCAAGATCCCCCCCCCCCCCATGTAAATGAGTATAGTACCCCTACTCATTTACCATTTTTTTTTCCAAAATAAATAAAAACACACACACCGTTTTTGACATGTCTTTTATTTATTTTTAAAAACAACAAAAAATGTCCCCAGAAGTAAATCCAGCATCAATCACGATGCACGCCCACCACCGACCCAAAATACAAAACAAAAAAAGAGGTGCACACACAACTTTTGCCTCCCGGCGACTGACACAGCTTTGGTTCCCAAGACCCCCCTCTTTTGCTTATTTACTGTGAGTGGAAGCATTGTGTGCGGACCTCTATTTTTGCTTTGCTTTGTTTTTTCGGGTCGGCGGTGGGCGTGCATCGTGTGGGGAGTGGCGTATGGATTTAATATAGGTTGTGAGTACCTCTTTGCTCCCTCACAGTTAAAGGAGTTCTCTGACCTAAAACTTTTAACCCCCGCTGTGCCCGGGCTGTAAAAATATACAAAATAAACTGTCACTTACCTGCCTACGATCCCCCGTTGTTCCGATATCGCCGTCCCGTTCTCCGGGCCCGGGCCCCTTCCGCTTCCTGTGTGTCGGTGACTCATAGTGCGCTCAGCCTATCAGCGGCCGCGACGGGACATTGCTGAGGCCGCTGATAGGCTGAGCGCACTATGAGTCACCGACACACAGGAAGCGGAAGGGGCCCGGGACCGGAGAACGGGACGGCGATATCGGAACAACTGGGGATCGTAGGCAGGTAAGTGAAAGTTTATTTTGTATATTTTTACAGCCCGGGCACAGCGGGGGTTAAAAGTTTTAGGTCAGAGAACTCCTTTAAGCCAGATTCAGTGATGTGACTAACTGACATATGCTAAACTGCCATTATTTGGAAAACATTATGCCATGATTTGGAACCTTGTATTACCAATGAAATAGACCGTACTGTGAAGTTTGTGATCAGTAAAAGAAGGTTTGCTGTAGCAATGAGCATCAGACAGAGCACAGTCAATGCCTGGGGGAATGAAGATATATTTACCAGTGCAATTCTGGTCGGCTCTGGAGTGGGTGGTGATGGAGGAAAATGAGTCCCCTACCTGATGGCGAGGGAGAGAGTGGCCCCTCATGACTGAACCCTGTGTTCCATGAGCGCCAGGTGGACTTTTTGACCTTCTATCTGGACCATGAGTGAAATATATGTACGATGACTCTATATGTGAAGAGATTAATGTGTGCAGTGACCAGGAGAATTCAGAGGATTAAAATCCATGTAAGTGAACAGTATGTTGTTTGGGCTGAACATAACGTGATGTACTGTATGCCATGTATGTGCAGATTGAACCCAGCTGTATATGTCGGTCACATAGAAAGAAACTGGTTGGGTGTGAAGGGTGTCTCTATCAACAGAACTTATTTCTTTGTTGTCCTGTAAAAAAAAACAGGTTAAAGTTATTTTAAAGCATGAACATTGTTTATGCAATTAAGGTAAAAAAACGTTTAGGTAAAAGTTACACCACCACCAGCCTGAACCATTGATACAAGGCAGGTTGGATCCATACTTTCATGTTGTTTATGCCAAATTCTGACCCTACAGTACCATCTAAATTTTGCAGCTGAAATGGAGACCAGGCAACACTTTTCTAATCTTCTATTGTCCAATTTTGATGAGCCCATGAGAATTGTAGCCTCAGTTTCCTGTTCTTGGCTGACAAGAGCGGCACCTGGTGTGGTTGTCTGCTGCTGTAGCCCATCTGCTTCAGGGTTCGATGTGTTGTGCATTCAGAGATGGTAGTCTGCATACCTTGGTTGTAATGAGAGGGTATTTGATTCACTGTTGCCTTTCTATTATCTCAAACCAGTCTGCCCATTCTCCTCTGACCTCTGAAATGAACAAGGCATTTTCCTCCACACAACACAATATCTTTTTCTGACCATTCTCTGTAAACCCTAGAGATGGTTGTGCATGAAAATCCCAGTAAATCAGCAAGTCATCTTCACCACATCTAGATGCCTAAATGCATTGAGTTGCTGCCATGTGACATGCGTTCCTTCTCCCCTCTCCATAGGCATAGGAAAGAATAGTCAGCTGAGCCATGCATTCAGTTTATGCCCAACCAGAAGATTAAAAGCACACACATCTGACTGCCCTCTTGTATTTTTGGCCAGCTTATATGTTGTAGCTTTAGTTTGTAACAGTAATTACTACCTCAGGCTAACTGAAATGCTACATATGTGCCTAAAACGATATAGCAAACACAGTATTCAGAACTAAACATAAACTTCTGTTTATGTTGCAGCAGACCTCACGTACCAAATACTGAGCTAGACGTGTGAATTAACAAACAGGAAACAGAAAATCGCAATTGCAACCACGATATTTCCTTCCTAATTTTGTTGCTCATGATGTGGTGATCTGTGCTGAGTAACCAATATAAAGTCATGGTTCTATAACTGAGTACTTTGTGTAAAAAGTTAAGGAGTACAGAAAAATACATTCCCTTAAATTTAGGTTGAGATTGTGATAGAGACTTTGGTGCTATTGGTGACAGGAGTGAATAGAGAAACTTAAAGCGATACTAAAGTCTCTTCTTTTTTTTATTTAAAAATAAAAAACATGTTCTACTTACCTGCTCTGTTGCAGTGGCTTTGCACAGAGCCGCCCAGATCTTTCTCTTCTCGTGTCCCTCACTGGCTCTCCTGGTCCCTCATTCCTGCCTAGTGCCCCCAAAGCAAGTAGCTTGCTATGGGGGCACCCTAGCCGGCCTCCGTCCCCTATTTCTCCTCATTGGCTCACTGACTTTGATTGACAGCAGCGGGATCCAACAGAGCATGCAGGTGTGTCTTAGCCAATCAGGAGGGGGAGTCCCGGACAGCCGAGTCTCTTGCTGGATTGAGATGGGGCTCAAATAAGTATTAGGGGGGCGGCTGAACACAAAACGTTTTTTATCTTAACACATAAAATGCATGAACCCCTTAGAGCTAAGGCTGTGACTCCCTCCAAAACCGAAGGACTAGTAGTCCCAGCATAAATCTAAGAGATCTTAGAATTTACCCCTAAGAATTTAACCCCTTCAATCTCATAGGTTTACTCTGGGATCTGTAGTCCTTCACTAATTGAGGGGGGTGGGGGGTGTCACATCCTCAGCTCTGAGGGGCTCACTCTAGGACCTGCAGTCACATCCCCCAAAAGTGAAGGACTACAAGTCCCAGCATGAAATCCTCCTCTTTGTATGGGTCTGTGGCTCTGCAGACTGCACATGATGACACTTGACAGACACTGTATAAATCTGACCTGCGCCTCACCTTACAGGCTTAAACCTCAGCCCCCTCCTTCCCTCAGAGTATGCCGGAGTGGAGGACGGAGAAGATCATAGAGAAGGTGGGTGGACCATAGAGAGCACTAGGTGTGGAGGAGGAGGAAGTTAAATCCTCCTCTACTTTGGATGCTGGGGCGGCCTCTGGCACCCTCTACAGGGTGGGAGTTGTGGTTGTGACGTCACTGGTTGCTAGACACCAGGCAAGCTCAAGCAACCAGTGGCCAGTAGAGCCTTCGCTAAAAGTGGATTTGGGGGCAAAGGCTGAGCCAGAGCCAGCGGCTCTCAGTCTGGTCCATCTGCCCCTCTGTGGCTGCCTATTTTCGGGTGAAGACTGAGATCGGTGGCCTGCCGCCCCCCTGTAGAGTCTCGCCCCTGGGTGTGGAGAATTACATCTCCCACCATGAAATGTGGTGCCGCTGCCTGCCGCCTTTGGGGGAAGGCTAGAACAGTGCCACGGCGGTAGATCCTGCTATTGGCTGCATGCTGCTTATGAGATGTTTCTCCTTCATCCTTGTAAAGGGAGCCCTGTTGGATGCGGCTGCTAACAGGAACAGCATTTCTGCTGTGGAAAAAGTACAGGAACGCCATTCCCATACGTTCCCACAGGACTCGAGTCCTGGATGTAGCGCAACATCCTCAATAACAACACAAGTACAAAGAAATGATAAGTCCATATAAAAGTTTAATGAAGATAATAAATGAAGATACACTCACATAAAAATGTCCTCAAAATATTATGAAACTCGCATTGCTTTTAGTACTTCATATGGCAACATATATCTCTCACCATAGACCAAAGATGGCCACCGTGTAACATCAGTGAAGTTGCTCCACCCCTAAGGAACATTACACTGTGGCCATCTTCGCGGTCAGGCAAGTCTATGGTGAAAGGTATGTTATACTGGTATAGTGGTGTAGTGAAATCACTTAACTGTGTTTAAAAGTAACAAGAATATTTGCAATGGGAATATAAGATTCATGTATATTTTTAATAGAGCTTGACTGGGCTGCTTTTGGTTACACCTTTTAAGCAATTGCCAAACGTTTTGAGTTTTACATAAATTAATAAAAGCTGACCATTGTAAGTACACCTGTCAGCGTAAATGGTTTGTCTCAACCCCACTACTTATGGGGGTGTGAAGGGGGTGTGGTTAACACCAGGTACCAGCACTCCAGGGGTGTTAGTACTAGTCTGTACTGTGAGTGCCTGTACTAAGGGGGGTCTGTACTAAAAGGGAGGGGGTTGTCTGTACTAAAAGGGTGTCTGTACTGAGTTGGTGTCTGCACTGAAAGTGTCTGATCTGAAGGTGTCTGTACTAGGGGAATGTTTGTACCGGGGTATGCCTGTACTGGGGGAGGCTGTGATGGCAGTGCTGGGGGTGTTTGTACTGGTGGGGTCTGTACTGAGGGTTGTCATTGCTGGGGGATCTGTACTGAAGGGGTATGTACTGAGGGATTAAGCTGGGAAGGGGATTTGTACTGAGGGGCGTTTGTACTCAAGGGGTCTGTACTGAGGGGTTAGGCTGGGAGAGAGGGCTGTACTGCTGGGGCTTTACTGGTAGAGACATAACTCATTTTACACAAATCAAAAGGTACAGTGAAAACTGGATATGGCAACACTGACTGTTTTTTAATAACACGTGGCGTCAGGCAGGATTTAATCTTGCCACCTTATGGGGTAGATCCTCGTACAACGGCGCATTAATGCACCGGGCGTAGCGTATCTAAGATACACTACGCCGCTGTAACTTACTTTGTTTTGCTTTGAATCCTCAACAAATTTGCGCCGTAAGTTACGGCGGCGTAGTGTATCTCTTGCGGCGTAAGGGCGCGGAATTCAAATGGATGTAATGAGGGCGTGTTTTATGTAAATACGTTGTGACCCAACGTAAACAACGTTTTTTTTTTAACTGCGCATGCGCCGTCCCTGGGGGTATCCCAGTGCGCATGCTCGAAATTTAACCGGAACAAGCCAATACTTACGACGGTGACGTCATTCTACGCAAATTCCTATTTGCGAACGACTTACGCAAACGACGTAAAAAATTCTAAATTGTACGCGGGAACGACGGCCATACTTAACATTGAGTATGCCACCATATAGCAGCTTTAACTATACGCCGGAAAAAGCCAAACGCAAACGACGGAAAAAAATGCGCCGGGGCGACGTACATTCGTGGATCGCCGTAAATAGCTAATTTGCATACTTGAAGCGGATTTCGACGGGAACGCCACCTAGCGGCCGCCGAAAAATTGCAGCTTAGATCCGACAGCGTACTAAGACCTATGCCTGTCAGATCGAGCCCAGATGCCGTCGTATCTTGTTTTGTGGATACAAAACAAAGATACGACGCGGGAAATTTAAAATTACGCTGGCGTATCAGTAGATACGCTGGCGTAATCCTTTTGTGGATCTGCCCATATCTGTTTAACCTATACGGTGAGGCCATCTTCAGAAATGCAAATTTGGAGTCTGTTGGTACCATCATATACAACCTGCATTATGCAGACGACTCATCACCTGCAGCTAAGAAGATTTGCTGTATTTACTGAGAAAAGTCAAAGCCAAAAGTCATAACATAGGATTAAAACCCGAACATAAACAAGACGAAATCATGAACATAAAATAAAGATCATTTTGAGCTTGACGGTGATAGGACAGAAGTTGTAAAGCTTTTTAATCTCCTGGGCTCATAAACAAGGAAGCAACCAGTCGTGATAAATATGAGACTGTAGGCCACACACACACCAGCACCCATCTTAATAACCTATTATAACTGGTAAATAAAAGAAACATACACCAATTAAATCTTTTGGCAAATATAATGGCCGCGGTACCTTTATTGGTTTTAAACATCATAACAAAAACCACTTTATTTATTAAACTCATCTTTCAATTTTTAATAAACACCAGCATCCTACCCAGTTATACAAAACTCGGGCAGACAGTAAACATCATTTTATTAAACAACAAATAGTCCCCCCCGGATACCGGGGTGACCCATACCACATAAGAGGTACACGCGACTGGGGAGGGAGCACTTCGCCTGTTGATCTGGTCCAGGGGGAAGAGGATGAGCCCCACAGCAGCTTGCTCTTTTATTGGCCTACCTGAGGGCTTCCAGTACCTTCCCTGGGTTCTTATTGGGTCAAACACACCTGTAAGGTAAACTGTACATAATTAAGCAGCCTAGCTATCGTTTAATAACTACAGGTGTGTGCTGGCCACACTCTCAAGCAGGAGGGCCCCAATTAGTGCCCTCCTTTTACATTCTGCAGAATAGCATTTGGTGGCTACACAATGAAGACTCTCCACAAAGTATTCAAAGCTGTGAAAACTGGACTAACCAGATCAAACCAACAGGTCAATAGAAGCCCAAATTATGAAGTTACGACTGTCTTATTTTGGTCACATTGTCAGAGGAGAGGTATCAGTGGAAAATGAAATAATGTTTGGGAAGATTGACCAGCTACTAGATGGTTGGACACATTGACTACCGCTGTGGGGATGAAACTGAAAGATCTGGCCAGGCTAGCACAAAATCATCTCCTCTTTAGATCTCTTATTCATCAATTGAAAGGACTGGGACCCGAGTTGGCGGCACTTAAAAACTAAGCTAGGAAGGGACTTTGTAATGAAGGGAATCTCTGCTGAGATGGTGGGCTATAAGATGTACATTCAGAGCATGTTGCATGTAACCTATGCTTGTGCAGATTTGCAAACTTTTATTGAAAAACAGATTCCCTCTCAACTCAAGCTATCCACTATGAATATATATTGGATAGGGCTATTTTCCAATTCACACAAGTTTGAATGGCTGAAAAATATGTAGATAATTATGGAGGTTTTACAATATGCAAAACTAAGCAAATATAAATTTGTAGATCTAGATCGGCATAGATCGCAGGCAACAGGCCATTGAAATAAATGTGCCCAGGCTGTTCTGCTCCTGCTGGTTAGACTACCACTATGCATTAAGCACGAGTGTAAGATATAAATATAGATGGGTGGACCAGCTATAAAATAATGTGCAAAAAAGAAAATGTAGTGACTGTGGTGTATAAATACTAAAAATCACAGTAGGTTCAACAATAGTCTGAATGCATAAAGGTGCAAAGTATTGCAAATAAAGGTGACTGTAGTGTATAAATAATAAAGAATTGCAGCATTGACAACTGAGTAATAAATGATGCTCCAACGATGTTCAGGTATGGAAGGTGCAAATAGTGCAAATGTAGCTCAGTGCAGAAGTAGTGCAATCTTCCAGCCCAAAACAGGTGAAAAGTGCAAATCAATAGGGTGCAGATTGTAGATCAATAAAGGTGCTACTCGCAGATCAAAGAGAAGTGCTGAAATTACATCAGCAAAGTGGCATCTTCGGTGTAAATGACACCCGCAGGTGTACTAACTTTTTTACCTTACAGCTGCAAGGTAAGCAGCATTCAAAGAAAAACAGTGGGGTCACTTCTGGGGCAAGTAGGAGATCTCCTATTCGTTGTTCCTGAGGGGTTTTCCAATGTGTGCGGTGCCTAAGGGGTTAAGGCTTCCTCCAGAGCTGGGTAAGCAGCGAGGTGGCCGCTCCAAGTATCAAACCAAGAAGGGTAGAGAAATATAGAAGAGGCTCTCTGGTGTATTATGTTTAAAAACTCAGTGGTGTTTATTTAACATTAAACGAAAAGTCAGGTACTCACATTGGGTTAAAAACAGTGGGCCAGATTCTCGTAGATCCGGCGTATCTCTGCGGCGGCGTAACGTATGTCATTTACGTTACGCCGCTGCAAGTTTTACAGGCAAGTGCTTTATTCACAAAGCACTTGCCTGTAAAGTTGCGGCGGCGTAGCGTAAATCACCCGGCGCAAGCCCGCCTAATTCAAATTAGCCGGGTAGGGGGCGTGGAGCATTTAAATTAAGCACGTTCCCGCGCCAAACGTACTGCGAATGCGCCGTCCGGAAAATATCCCAGGGTGCATTGCTCTAAATGACGTCGCAAGGACGTCATTGGTTTCGACGTGAACGTAAATGGCGTCCAGCCCCATTCACGGACGACTTACGCAAACGACGTAAATTTTTAAATTTTGACGCGGGAACGACGGCCATACTTAACATTGGTTGCCCCTCATATAGCAGGGGCAACTTTACGCCGCGCAAACCTAACGTCACTGCGTCGACCGCGCGTACGTTCGGGAATTCGCGTATCTAGCTAATTTGCATACTCGACGGGGATAATGATGGAGGCGACACCTAGCGGCAAAAAAAAAAAGGCATTTAAGATCCGACAGCGTAAGAGCTTTACGCCTGTCGGATCTAATTCAAATTGTCAGGAGGTGGGCGTGTTTTATGTAATTCAAATTGTCAGGAGGTGGGCGTGTTTTATGTAAATAAAACATGACCCCACATATATGACGTTTCTCACGAACGGCGCATGCGCCGGCCGTGAACGTATCCCAGTGCGCATGCTCCTAATCACGTCGGAAATAGTCAAGGCTTTCGATGTGAACGTAATTTACGCGAACGACTTACGCAAACGACATAAAAATGCTAAAATTTGACGAAGGAACGACGTCCATACTTAACATTGGCTATGCCTCATATAGCAGGAGTAACGTTACGCCGGAAAAAGCCTTACGCAAACGACGTAAAAAAATCCGCCGGGCGCACGTACGTTTCTGAATCGGCGTATCCAGCTCATTTGCATATTCTACTCTGAAATCGACGGCAGCGCCACCTAGCGGCCAGCGTAAATATGCACCCTAAGATACGACAGCGTAAGAGACTTACGCCAGTCGGATCTTAGCCTAATTTCGGCGTATCTTGCTTTCTGAATACAGGAGCTTTGACTAGCGTTCAGAGAGCTTTACCAAAGCCTGTCTGAAGCCTTGTTTTAAACCTAATGTAAACTAGCCGTTAATGTGTGTTGAAGCTGAAGTAAGTGTTCAGGGCTCATTTGTAAAGGCCACATCAAATGATCATTCTGTAAAAGCTTTTTTTAGTATAAAATTTTCTTTCTATTTCAAGTAATTTGCAATATTGTTACTGTTATCAGTCAAAACACTGAGAGAGAATACAAAGGGCATGCACATGACTAGATGTCAGTAATTTGTTAGGTAAATTTGTTCAGTATATCTAAAAAAAGGGAAATGATTCTATTGTTCTGAAGAACATTTACAAATAAAGTATTTATAAAATACAGACATGACTTTGATCTAACTGGATTAACAGTTTCGGTCTCTGATGTTGAGAAATGTACACACAAGGCTTGTATCCTTAACTGGCATATAGTTTGGAGTTTCAGAACAGAATATAATAAATGGAGGTACAGAAAGATGCCAATTAGGGATATGACATTCTTTTGCATAATTATCAGTTCTGTGAGAGAGAATATGCTTTATATGTGGCCTTATCAGCCTGAAGTCTGTTTTAAATATATTTGATTGCCAAATTATAAAAATGTTATGTAAATTTGTGAACAAGGTATCAAAATATACCTTTCAAGGAACTGCATACTAACCATAGCAGCCCACACAGGTTCTCTGGGGCCTGGGGTTAGTAAGGGACCCCACAAGGCAAGATGTTGATGCAAAATATCCACTTGACCTCCAGAAGGTTTTACCCCCTTCATGACCAGGCCATTTTTTGCTATTCAGCACTGCGCTACTTTAACCACTTAAGGACCGGAAGGATTTGCCCCCTTAATGACCAGGCCATTTTTTGCGATACAGCACTGCGTCGCTTTAACTGACAATGGCGCGGTCATGCGACGGTGTACCCAAACAAAATTACGATTTTTTTTTCCCAGAAAGACCGACAATATCCCCCACCCAAAAAAAAGTCTTCATCAGTTTAGCCCAATATGTATTCTTCTACATATTTTTTGTAAAAAAATCGCATAAAGCGTATATTGATTGGTTTTCACAAAAGTTATACAAAATAGGGGATATATTTATGGCATTTGTATTATTCATTTTACTAGTAATGACGGTGAACAGTGATTTTTAGCAGGACTGTGACATTGCGGCAGATAGATCGGACACTTTTGACACTTTTTTGGGACCATTGACATTTATACAGCGTTCAGAGCTAAAAATAGCCACTGATTACTGTATAAATGCCACTGGCAGGTCAACACTAGGAGGCAACCAAGGGGTTAAGTGTTCCCTATGAAGGTGTTTCTAACTGTAAAGGCAGTGTACTGACAGGGAGTAGAGAGAGATCACTTTCCTGACAGAACGAGGATATGTGTGTTTACATTAACAGATCCCAGTTCTGGCTCTCTGAGGATTTGGTGTCGCGCCACGGCGTGCGCCCCCTAGAGCCATAAAACTGGCCGACGTACAGCTACGGCTACAGCATGCAACAAAGATTAAAACACAATACAGCAGGAATATAAAGACATCAGTAAGAATGAAGTTCAAATAAGAAATGCAAATGAGGTTAATACATTGGTCTTAAAGGCCTCTGATGGTTTGACGAGCGGCGGGACTTTCGGGTCCTTTACTGATGTTACGTCCGGCTTAGGTGGAACGCATGCCGGCTGTGAGAGATGAGCGGTGGCGAGAAATGTAATTTTCCAGGCTTTATACAATTCCAGGCTCCATGGTACCTGTAATGTGAGTGTACTGGCACATGTTTTATAATAAGCAATTTTTATATAAACGTGCTGCACGATTATTACGTTATTGCTTACCCATTCTGGTAGCATTGGATTTAAAAGCAAAGGAAGTGGACGGCAAGTATATACCAAGTTTAGGATTCACCATTTAAGCAGTGATGGTCCTGTGGTGGCCCAAACTTACCTGGTGAGTGGCTATAAAAGGTCCCACAATTAACAGTGCATGTCAGACACAAACAAAACCATGAAGTCCAAGGTATTGACTGTAGACCTCCAAGACAGGATTGTATCAAGGAACAGATCTGGGGAAGGGCACAGAAACATTTCTGCAGCATTGAAGGTCAACAACAATCTCTGCAGCTCTCCACCAATGAGGCCTGTATGTTAGAGGGGCCAGACGGAAGCCACTCCTTGGTAAAAGGCTCATGACAGCCCACCTTGAGTTTGCCAAAAGGCACCTGAAGGACTCTCAGACCATGATAAACAAAATTATCTGGTCTGATGAAACAAAGATTGAAATATTTGGCCTGAATAGCAAAGGTCATGTCTGGAGGAAATCAGGCACTGCTTATCACCTGGCCAATACCATCCCTACAGTGAAGCATGGTGGTGGCAGCATCACACTGTGGGGATGTTCTTCAGCGGTAGAAACTGGAAGACTAGTCAGGATCGAGGGAAAGATGCAGCAATGTACAGAGACATTCTTGATGAAAACCTGCTCCAGAGTGCTCTGGACCTTAGACTGGGGCGAAGGTTCATCTTCCAACAGGACAACAACCCTAATCACACAGCCAAGATAACAAAGGAGTGGCTACGGGACAACTCTTTGAATGTCCTTGAGTGGCCCAGCCAGAGCCCAGACTTGAACCCAGTTGAACATTTCTGTAGAGATCTGAAAATGGCTGTGCACCAACGCTCCCCTATCCAACCTAACGGAGTTTGAGAGGTCCTGCAAAGAAGAATGGGAGAAACTGCCAAAGAATAGCTGATCCAAGCTTGTAGCATCATACTGAAAAAGACTTGAGGCTGTACTTGGTGCCAAAGGTGCTTCAACAAAGAATTGAGCAAAGGCGGTGAATACTTATGTACATGTGATTTTTTTGTTTTTGTTTTGTTTTTTATTACATTTGCAAAGTTTTCAAACAAACTTCTTTCACATTGTCATTATGGGGTATTGTGTGTAGAATTTTGAGTAAATAATGAAATTAATAATTTTTGGAATAAGGCTGTAACATAACAAAATGTGTAAAAAGTGAAACGCTGTGAAGATTTTTCTGATGCACTGTATATATACACGTAACTTATTGTTTATAGTTACTTGAATATTCACAAATTCGTATTTTAGCTTGCCCCGCAACACATAGAACATAATGGGCTAGATTCAGTAAGAAGTTACGTTGGTGTATCTGTTGATACGCCGCGTGACTTCTATGATGCGCCGGCGTATCTTTTTTCTGTATTCAGAAAGCAAGATACGCCGGAATTTTGCTAAGATACGACCGACGTAAGTCTCTTACACCGTCGTATCTTAGGGTGCATATTTACACTGGTCGCTAGGTGGCGCTTCCATTGATTTCGGCGTAGAATATGCAAATGAGCTAGATACGCCAATTCAGAAACGTACAAGCGCCCGGCGAATTTTTTTACGTTGTTTACGTAAGGCTTTTTCCGGCGTAAGGTTACCCCTGCTATATGAGGAGTATCCAATGTTAAGTATGGACGTCGGGACAGCGTCGAATTTTGCATCGTTTGCGTAAGTCGTTAGCGAATAGGGCTTTGCGCAAATTACGTTCACGTCGAAAGCATTGACTATTTGCGACGTGATTAGGAGCATGCGCACTGGTATATGTTCACGGACGGCGCATGCGCCGTTCGTTAAAGACGTCATTTACGTGGGGTCATGTTTTATTTACTTAAAACACGCCCACCTCTTCACAATTTGAAATTCGGTGTGCTTACGCCGGCAGATGTACGCTACGCTGTCGTAACTTAGGGCGCAGGTTCTTTGTGAATCTAGCCCCTGCCTCACTAAGTTACGGCGGCTTAGCGTATCTGAGATACGCTACGCCCGCACAAAGTTACGGCGGGCTATCTGAATCTAGCCCTTTATATTTTGGGCACGCACCAAAAATGAATGGCAGCCGCTGATTGATAAACACTGACATAAACTAAACACAAGGGGCGCCGTTTTGTTTATGTTCATGTATCTTCATACCTATTTCCATGGCGATATCCATGCAGAAATGGACAGGATTTGACATGTCTACACTGAGGATGTAAATGCTATAGAAGACCACTAGAATAGGAAAGTAAAAAAATGAATGAGTCTGACTTTAAAATAGGTTGGGGGCAAAGGAGGGGGAACGCAAGGGTTTTTATTCTAAAGAGAAACTGTACTTAAAGCGTGAATTTGAAATGCCTCAGTTTTTTCCTGATGAAAGCAGAGAGGTGGAGCCTTTGGAGAAACATCTGCGGATGGTCCCCCTTGCTCCTATTTCCCATGTCTTCAGGAATCATCTGACACTTGAATGCAATGATGTGCAAATAATGTGCAATGCTAGAAAGTACAGCGTAAAATCTCCATTATCTGATATGTCCTCATGTGCTGCACACAAGGTGTTGTCTAATCTTCTCAGCTGTTGTGAAAGGGTTTTTACAAAATGTGTTTTGAATTTCCTGTATCTGATCTGTTTCAGGAGCCTTAGCTTTGAAGCGTTCCAAAAACTTGTTTCAGATTGGCATGGTTTGGCCCGGGATTTCTACAGAGAGCTTAAGAAAGGATTTTCAGCAATTGATATTGGTAAGAAGACAATTTTATGTATTTAAAAAAAATTATTTCTGAATATTTCCTAAAACATTATTGTGCGAATTTAATTGCATTGCCATGCACAATGACTATATACCACCATTCAAACTAGAATTTTTCAGATATTCTGGTTAGTTAAAATAAGCTTTTTATATAGCTAGGAGTTAAAGTATAACTTGCTATGGATAGAGTAGGAAATTTTTTTATTTTTTTCCTATTGTGTCCCTTTTGTGGGGATTTCCTTTCACTTCAGTACTCCAGTAGATAGATAGGGAGTGAGAGAAAATCTCTTTCAGCTGTCGAAACTCCTTTCGTAAACAGTTATCAAAGCAACACGTTTACCTTTTCCTGTTCAGTGACAATTCAAAGGTTGTCAGGTTATACTGGTGCCTTCAGAATGAATGAACACTGACAAACAAAAAAAAAAAAAAATTTAGCCAGCTCCTACTTCAATCTCCTTCCTAGGTGAAGTCCGCTCTTCTTAGCTATCTACTTTTTACATACTTTTTTTCTTCAATTAACAATTCTGCTACATTGCTGTAGAGCCAGTCTTTCTATGTAGCTATCTGGATCAGCCTTTCCTAAGCCCAACTTTGGAGTGACATGCCCAGACAGGATGTGCCTGGAATGAAACCTTCAAGCACTGGGCTCTTGCGTTTGGAGTCAAAGTCCAGAGATGTGGCACAGCCCCAGGTTTGTCACTGCCTCTGAAGATTTACTTTGTGAGTAGGCCATGCAGATCAATCACTGGGAGCTACCTGATGTCTAAACCAGGGGTTAATACTTAAAGTTTGAATGCTGACATTATCCACTCAATTCACCATTGAGAAAGTAACTTTTCACTGCTGCTTCAGCATGTGAAAAGTGATACTTTAACTATAGGATCAGCCTATAAGTTCTACCAGTGCTAGAGGATCAGCCTGTAGCCTATAGTAGTGATAGAGGGTCAGCCTGTAGCCTATAGTAGTGATAGAGGATCAGCCTGTAGCCTATAGTAGTGATAGAGGATCAGCCTGTAGCCTATAGTAGTGATAGAGGATCAGCCTGTAGCCTATAGTAGTGATAGAGGATCAGCCTGTAGCCTATAGTAGTGATAGAGGATCAGCCTGTAGCTTCTACTAGTGCTAGAGGATCAGCCTGTAGCTTCTACTAGTGATAGAGGATCAGCCTGTAGCTTCTACCAGTGCTATCCCCAGTGTATAAGACGTATCCACTGTTTCTTTCTTTATGGAGACTGAAAGAACCCTGGATAATTCTTTCTCCCTCCCAAGCACCTTAGAGTAGGACTTTGTTAAAAGTTGAACTGCCCCCTCAGTGTCCCAACTTAACAGAGCATTAACTATCCCGATGGACAATGCTTCTGTGTTTAAGGATCCTATCCTATAGACAAGTGTTGGATGTCTTTTCTCAAGCTCTGTTCTCACTGGCAGGCTCTGCAGTGCAAGTTCCGACAATAACCTTAGTTTGTTAAACACTAGCTGACTGAACTAAGAACATGATAAGGGATTTGCTCACTATAACAGTAGAGCGCTTGAGTATAAAGTGCCTGGCACTCATGGCTGAAGCCTTGACCTATAATGTGGACGAGTTGTTGGAAATCTCCCACCTCACCTCCAGTATAGGTCACCTGTCCGTGAATATGAGAAGAAAACTTTGGCTAAACCTGCTTGGAAGAATCGATGGCTTAGCATGTCCTTAGAGGGACAAATTATTTTCTGAGCTGCCCAGGATACTCTCATGAAGGATGATACTGTGAGTAAAAGTACCTATCTTCCGCATCACTGTAGAAGAAGCCTAGGGCTTAGTAATGAAGACCCAATCATTGTCAGAGGTCTAGAAGAGTAGCTTTTATTACTCCCAAGACTCCACTTTCAAAGCCAAACCCAAGTGTGATTCCCAATCTGTTTGAAAACCCTGGACTTCTAAGTTTCACAAGCCTTCTAATAAATCCACTTCCGCATCACTTTGCAAAGTGGCGGGACATTTGAAATATTTGCAGACACATAGACAACCTGAACTTTAGATTCTTGGGTGCAATACGTAGTTTTCAGGAGCTACAAGCTAGACTTTTACTCCCAGTCCCCTCCCAAATTCTTGGCATGCAACCTGTCACAACATGGGTTAGCAAATCTCTATACAGTCCAGGTGGGTCTTTTGGAGCAGAGCATCATCTCCCCAGTGGCTACAGCAGAATGGTTCCATTACCTCAAACTGTTTACAGTTCCCTAACAAATAGGGGGTATCTTCTCCATCTTGGATCTCAGGGCTCTAATGTCTATATTCAGGCCCAGAAATTCTCCATGGAATTCATGAGGTCTGTTATAGCCTCCCTTTATCAGGGAGACTTTCTGGCCTTTGTGGACCTTAAGAACATCTGCATCTGTACCTGCATGTTCCCATATTTCCAGTGCACCAGTGTTTATTTCCCTTTGCTGTGGGTTCCCTGCCATTTTGCCTATCTTCTGCACACCCAGTATTCACCAAATTGCAGGCCCCTGTGTTGGATTTGCTGCACTCGAAAGGCATCCCCACTGAGGAATATTTAGACAACCTCCTCTGAGCAAACATCAAGGTGCTGACAGACCATATTGTCACAACTGTCTGGACTTTGCAGAGGTTCAGCAGGGTCCTGGACCTTCAGAGATCAGTGCTGGAACAAACTCATTGCTTGTAAAATCTGGGTATTATTCTAGATGTAGCGCCCCCTTACTTTCAGTATGGGCACTACGTTAAAGTTAGTGGGGGAATGGGAGAGTTATTTTGGCTCCCATTCATAATTGGTTACATTTTGGGCTGCTGTCATTCCAAAACTGTCCTGTAGGTCAGTCTGCGCTCCAGGGATGCGATCCTATCCCTGGGCGACAGTTGGTGCTAGAGGGGTTCTGGCAGAGCCACTTTTCCCCAGCAGCCAATTAGAGGAGTTTTCCCTCACGGGGCATGCTGGGGGAGGGTATATCTGGGGCGGACGCCATTTTTGTGTGTTCTTCGCGGGTTCCTGGTTCCAGGTGTGGCACCCACCTTCAGGGTGTGCTCACATTGCGGGCCCCACCACTATGGCCTACCTGGCCTGGGGTCACACGCTACGCGGAGTTCCAGACTTTGGGCCCTCCTGGCCTGGAGCAACTGATGCTACTAAGGGGCCCCAGTGACTTACTGGGTTCCCCATCTACTAAGGAGATCCCAGGCTGTATGCCGTTCGGTGGGGGGTCGGCTTGAGGAGAACCCGGAGGCAGGTTGTCCAATAGGACTTGAACGAACCATCGGGGATCTGGTGACCAAGACACTGACAGGTACACTTCAACTGTCACCCAGTGACCCTAAGTTAATCTACTGGGAGGATTCGCTCAATCCATTTAGCTCATTCAAGTACTAGGCCTGTGGCAGAGGTTCTTAGAGTCGGGTCTGTGGCAGAGACCTGTTCCTCCCAGCAACCTAAAGTGACACTTCGGCTGCCATGCTCGTGGCAGGAGTCTGTCTGGGGGCACTTCACCCACTCTGGCTAGAGTGGCAACGAACTGTATCTACTACTACTGAGAGCAGTATTGCTCCTTCTCATATCCAGGCCTGATACTGCAAAGTTCTCTTGCTTCATCAACCTTTTCTCTTTACCTCTTGTTGATGTTCGTCATGTTGGGCCGGAAATAAAGCATTCAGAAAATCTTTATTTGATGACTGGACATTCGCTTACTAATCTACTCATCAACTTCACCCCTAGACAACAGTAAGAGGTAACTTAATACACCGATCCCAAAACAACCAGCCACTCCTTCGGGGGTAGCGCTACATAGATACAACTCAAGCCAGATTTTTCCTTTTCTGCTCCCAGATTCAAACTCTTCCGTTTTCTCTTGAAGAGTCCTGGGACTGATGGTAGCCTCTTTTAGGCAGTCCCATTTGCTCAGTTTAACTCCAGACCCCTACAACACAACATTCTGTGGTCATGAGACAAGTCATTTCAGTCCTTGAACAGACCAATTCAGAACACAGAAGATCAGTTTGTGCTGGCATTTGTGCTAGATTGATGTCACTTAGGTAAAGAAATTTACAAAACACGTCTAATAAATTAACACAACATTCAGGTTAGCCCTTTGATTTCTGTCCTCTGTTAACTACATTACTTTCTTCTTCATTTCCTGATGTTATTATTGTCCACTTAGGGGGGTAATGATTTAGGGGTCCATAAGATGTTAGACTTGATTTCACAAATGAAAATAGAATTTTTGCATTTACATTCTATCTTTCCTGCCTCTGTTCTGATTTTTTCTGATATCATTCCGCGATTAAAGTGGATAATTAATCCAGATCTCTTATACATTGAAAAGATCAGAAAGAGGGTGAACAGGATTATTTCAAAATGTATGCCTTCTGTTCAAGGTTTTTCATATAGGCCTCTTGATTTAGAAGGTGGATTGTACTGTATGTTTTTTACCACCCTGATATGGTCCTTCTTTCTAATATTGGGCTCGATATACTGAACTTAGATTTACAAACTTGTGTAGAATTGACCGTGGTCCAGGAGGGGTGCCAGGCTATGTAAGTTTAGCCTGGCGTTTGGGGATTGTTGGTGTATTAATGTTATATATACAGTAGTTCAAGCTTTAATGGCTGAACTATTTGTATATTAATGGTTAAATATAGTTTGAGCTTTGATGGTTGAACTATTTTATGTTGGTGTAAATTTAGTAAGATGATCATATGGAAAATATTTTATTGATAAATTGGTTTGTTACTATGCCAATAATAAAGGATCACGGACATTTTATTTTATTTTTTTTATCCATAACTACAGTTTGTGTGTATTTATTTATTATAACAGTTTAATATGTGTTTTCGTTTATACAGTGATCAGTGCTAGATAAATGCACTAATTACTGTGTAAATTACACTGGCAGGGAAGGGGTTAACACTAGGGGTGATGAAGGGGTTAAGTGTGTCCTAGGGATGTGTTCTAACTGAGGGGGGGATGGGCTACCAGTGACACGACAGTGTTCACTGCTCCCGATGACAGGGAGCAGTAGATCACTGTCCTGTCACTAGACAGAACAGGGAAATGCCTTGTTTACATAGGCATCTCCCCGTTCTGCCTCTCCTGACCACAATCGCAGGCCGCCGGCGATCATCGAGTTCTCGGGACCCGCGAGCACACTCTTGAGGCCTGCTGGATGGCAAATTTAAAGGGATGAACAGGTACGGCCATTTGCCTGCCCGTGCCATTCTGCCGACGTATTTCGGCGGTCGGGAAGTGGAAGCACAGATACATTTCTGGCTAATTTTAAATCATTGAATAAAAAAATCCTTTTGGACTCCAAATATGACAGTTTCCATCCTGGATCTCACCTAAACTACTTCTAATGGGCTTAGAAATAAAATAACAGATATTTCCTCCATCATTCTCTTCCATATGATCTTAATGTTATTTCCCAAAGTGTTTCCTTATTCTTTCATTAAGGTGCCAATAATACATAAGATCTGTGCAGAAGTGCACATACACTCACACTACACACTTAGGTAGATTCAGGTAGAATGGAATAAAGTTACGGCGGCGTAGCTTAGCGTGTTTAGGCTACGCCGCCGTAAGTTAGCTAGGCAAGTAATGATTCTCAAGGTACTTGCCTGCTAATATACAGCGCGTAGCCTAAAGCGGGCGGGCGTAAGGGCGCCGAATTCAAATCTGTGTTAGGGGGCGTGTTTAATGGTAATAAGGCTTGACCTTACGTTTTTGAAGTTTTTTTGTTACTGCGCATGCGCCGGGCACCTACATTTCCCAGTGTGCATTGCGGCTAAGTACGCCGCACGGGCCTATTGATTTTGACGTGGACGTAAACAACGTAAATCCCGATTAACGGACAACTTACGCAAACAACGTAAAAAATTTGAATTTCGACGCGGGAACGGCGGCCATACTTGACATTACTATTCCACTAGGGCCTAGCTCTAACTTTACGCGGCCTATCTCTACGCCAAACGCAATGGAAGCGCCACCTAGCGGCCATCCAAAATATTGCAATCTAAGATAGGACGGCGCAAGCCATCGTATCTTAGATATGTTTAAGCGTATCTCTGTTTGAGCATACGCTTAAACATAAGTCGGCGTAGATTCTGAGTTAGGTCGACTTATCTACTGATAAGTCGGCCTAACTCTACCTGAATCTACCTATAAATTACTATTTGGTAGATTCAGGTAGAGTTAGGCCGACTTATCAGTAGATAAGTCGACCTAACTCAAAATCTACGCCGACTTATGTTTAAGCGTATGCTCAAATAGAGATACGCTTAAACATATCTAAGATATGACGGCTTGTGCCGTCCTATCTTAGATTGCAATATTTTGGATGGCCGCTAGGGGGCGCTTCCATTGCGGTCGGCGTAGAATATGTAAATGAGGAGATACGCCGATTCACGAACGTACGCCTGGCCGACGCAGTACTTTTACGCCGTTTACGTAAGAGATAGGCCGCGTAAAGTTAGAGCTAGGACCTAGTGGAATAGTAATGTCAAGTATGGCCGCCGTTCCCGCGTCGAAATTCTATTTTTTTACGTCGTTTACGTAAGTCGTCCGTGAATCAGGATTTACGTAGTTTACGTCCACGTCAAAATCAATAGGCCCGTGCGGCGTACTTAGCCGCAATGCACACTGGTAAATGTAGGCGCCCGGCGCATGCGCAGTATCAAAAATACGTCAGAAACTTAAGGTCAAGCCTTATTACCATTAAACACGCCCCCATAACACAGATTTGAATTTGGCGCCCTTACGCCCGCCCGCTTTAGGCTACGCTGCCGAATATTAGCAGGCAAGTACATTGAGAATCATTACTTGCCTAGCTAACTTACGGCGGCGTAGCCTAAACACGCTAAGCTAGGCCGCCGTAACTTTATTCCATTCTACCTGAATCTACCTATATATGATTATCTTTAGGATATGTTTAATACCAATTAAATGTTTGAAGCAGTGTGAAATTTATAAACATTTTATTTATAAATTATTAATTTTCTCTATCTGGTATTCAGATAATGATGGAAAAATAACAGCTGCAGATTTAAGAGAAGCATCCAAATTGGCTGGATTATATTTTACAAACAAAGAGCTTGAAGAAATGCTACAAGTGGCAGATAAAAATGGAGACTGCGCAGTGGACATAAGTGAATTTATTTCCATCATGCTAAAAACCAGTTTGTTTTAGTTTACACACAAGCAACCACAGTTAGCATGACTCAGTTTCCCTTTCCTGTCTGTGGACCCTGTGTAAGTGGATCCAGTGTTTTGTTTTCTTTATGTGGTAACTACAAAGGGCTCTTGAATACCTCCTGCCCAGTTTTGACTATTTGCATTTTATTTTTACATGGTAACCCCATATTAATAAACTTTTAATAATGTCCCTGTTCTTAGAAAGTGTGCTCTCTGCATGAGATGGTTTTAAATGGAGCTTGTCCTTATCACAACATTTTACTTTAGGTATTTATATGTGTTCATTTTTAAAAATTCACTGTGACATTTGAAGGGGTCATTTTTTTCATGGCTGTGATAACTGGGCATTAACAGGACATTGCAGTGTGGGCACCCACTGACAGCACCAGTTTCAAACTAATGACTGGGCACCATGCTAAATGGTTCCTGATCATTTGATCATCATGGCAGCCAAACATAGGTGTGCACAGCCTTTGGCATTAGGGTGTGCACCCCAAAGCTCAAACACACTCTACCAAGCATTTACGATGTTCATTCAGAAAGGGAAGGGACTGGTAAATGGCATATAAATGGCATATTTACTGGCCCCTTCCCCCACTCACACTAAAATCCACAGCAACAACCGGTGGGAGAGGGGGAAGCTGGCAGTGCTTTGGGGGGAAGGAGGGGGAGCCAGGTCAGTAGGGGGAATCTGTTCTTCCCAGGGTGATTAGGGTGTGCCTGGACACACCTGGCACACCCTG
Source organism: Rana temporaria (assembly GCF_905171775.1). Classification (NCBI taxonomy): domain Eukaryota; kingdom Metazoa; phylum Chordata; class Amphibia; order Anura; family Ranidae; genus Rana; species Rana temporaria. Next base: position 91,616,786 of record NC_053496.1, read on the forward strand.
TGCTCACACCTATGCAGCCAAATATGGTGATCACATGCCCACTCATCTGACTGTTACTGCCACATTGACAGCTGATGGGGCAGGCTGCAGTTACAATAAAAAAAAGTTAAAAATATATAAAATGAAAAAATATAAACTTTTGTAAATTGTGCATTTTTAAAACATGCTACCCACTTGTAAGCATATACAAAGCATAAGCTCTAACGAGCAGGGCCCTCTGATCACTCCTGTATTGATTTGTATTGTGACTGTACTGTCTTCCCTGATGTAAAGCGCTGCGCAAACTGTTGGTGCTATATAAATCTGTATAATAATAATAATAATACTAAGCAGATCACTTGTGAAAAAGTAGTGGACAAAACAAAAGCTATATACTGTATATCCCATAAAATGTAAAAAAATATTTAGGTAGACAAATTAGTTATATAATGTTAACCAACACTTGCTAATATTGATAAGAATAAAAAACAATTGTCTGAAATTTCAGTATTTTACTATGATTGGTTTTGACTTTGCATTTGCCTTAAAGTGTTTGTTACCCTAAAAAAACCCACCTTGGTCCCTTAAAGCAGGGGTAGGCAACCTCAGCCCTCCAGCTGTGGTGAAACTATAGATCCCATCATGCCTCTGCCTCTAGTAGTCATGCCTGTGATTTTTAGGGTCTTGCGATGTCTCATGGGACTGTGTGGAGAGGGACTGGCTGGGGGAGGTGACCGATGCTGTGTCCCTATGTACAAAGGACACAGCATCGGTCTCCTCTCTCCCTGACAGGGCGTGGAGCTCTGTGTTTACACACAGAGCTCCACGTCCCTGCTATCATCGCCGATCGCGGGTACCTGGGCGACATCGCGGCCGCCAGGCACGCGCAACGCATCTCAGTGATGCGCCGGGCACAGTGTTTCCCCGCTGCACGCCCCCAGCAGCGTGCGTGGGGAATGCACATAAAAGGACGTCCAGGGACGTCCACCCGGCAGTTAAGAGCCGCGCTGTGGACGTCTTTCATCTATATCGCGGCTCTCTAGTGGTTAAAGCATGCATAACAGCACAGTACTTGTGTTGTGTCATTTGGCCCCTTTTATCACCTAACAAACCTGGCTGATCCTGCTTGGTTTTGCCCTCCCCCTGTAAACTGACCACTGTTTATCATGGCTGCAGAGCCCTGACACTGTGGTCAGTTTACGTGTCTCCATAATCTGCAGTCCTGCTCTGTCCTTCTCTGTCAGCTCGAGACACTGCCCGCTCCTCCCCTCCTGCTGCTTTAAAAACTATAATCTATGCATCCCATCCATCCCATCCCCTCTGATCTATAAAAAAAAATGCCGTTATGTACCTTATATCAGAGCGTCTCCCTGCTCTCATGTGACCACTCGGCTCTCTCTCCTCCCCCGGCTGAAGTCAGTGGGAGTTCTGAGGCCCCTCCTGCTATAGTTGTCAGCTTGGGAGAGGAGAGAGCCGAGGAGTCACATGAGCGCTGGGAAATGCTCTGATATAAGGTACATATCGGCATCTTTTTTATATAGATCAGACACTGGGACACATATTGTTATATAACAGAGGGGATGGGATGAATAGATTATAGTGGTTTAACAACCACTTTAAATGCATTTAATTATTTTCTAAAGCTCATGGTCACATCTGATTGTGACAGCACCACCTGATTTTACTATAGATGATTGGGCTCCCAAGCTGAATGTGGTATATTGAATGCCAATAGTGGATAAAGAAAAATTCAACCTTTCATGAACTTGTACAATCACGTTTAACAATCCTTCATTTTTTATTAAATTGTTTAAAGATTCCATCCTCAGTGTACCCACAACATATTTACCCTTAGCCCCACTCTGGAGATCTGTGTCCACAGCAGGCCTTGTGTCTGTTGTGCCTGTGCCATAATTTATATGGATTGGCCATACTCCACTGGATGGCTGTGTCTACCATTATAAGGGCCCAGCAATAGGAAAGAATGAAGCTTGGACTAAAAATGAATGTGTCCTTAACCACTTTAGCCCCGGGCCTGTTTTTCAGAGTCAGTGTTTACGAGACAAAACCATTTTTTTTTGCTAGAAAATTACTTAAAACCCCCAAACATTATATATTTTTTTTTCTAACACCCTAGAGAATAAAATGGAAGTCATTGCAATACTTTTTGTCACACCGTATTTGCGCAGCGGTCTTACAAGCGCACTTTTTTTGGAAAAAAATCACTTTTTTAAATGAAAAAATAAGACAACAATAAATTTGGCCCAATTGTTTTATATATTGTGAAAGATAATGTTACGCCGAGTAAAATGATACCCAACATGTCACGCTTAAAAATTTCGCCCGCTCGTGGCATGGCGTCAAACTTTTACCCTTAAAAATCTTGATAGGCGACGTTTAAAAAATTCTACAGGTTGCATTTTTTGAGTTACAGAGTAGGCCTAGGGCTAAAATTAATGCTCTCGCTCTAACGATCGCGGCGATACCTCACTTGTGTGGTTTGAATACCGTTTTCATATGTCGGCGCTACTCGCGTATACGTTCGCTTCTACGCGCGAGCTCGTCGGGACGGGGCGCTTTAAAAAAAATTTTTTTTGCTTTTCGCATTTATTTTTATTTATTTTACAATTTTTAACACTGAAAAAAAAAAAAAAATTATCACTTTTATTCCTATTACAAGGAATGTAAACATCCCTTGTAATAGAAAACAGCATGACAGGTCCTCTTAAATATGGGATCTGGGGTCAAAAAGACCTCAGATCTCATATTTAGGCTTAAATGCAAAAAAAAAAAAAAAAATTTGGAAATGTCATTTTTTCAAATGACAAAAAAAAAATGTTTCTTTAAGACGCTGGGCGGGACTGACGTTTTGACGTCACTTCCGCCCAGCGGAGCTATGGGGACGGGCGAAGGAGATTTTTCCTTCAGTCTCGTCCCCGCTCAGCTGCCGGATGGTCGCGATCTCCTCCGCCGCTACCGACGGCTCCGGTAAGCGGCGGAGGGCGCGGAACAGCGGCGGGAGGGGGGGGGCCCCTCTCCCGCCACCGATAACGGCGATCTCGCGGCGGATTCGCCGCGGAGACCGCCATTATCGTTAACATGGCCGCCCACAGAAGAGATGAATATCTCGATTGTGGCAGCAGCTGCTACCGTTACCGAGATATTCATCTCTAAAGTGATGACGTATAACGGCGGTGGGCGGTCGGCAAGTAGTTAAATCCATTTGTTCAAAGCCATCTGTGTGAATTGAAATTACCTAATGAACTTCATCTGGGTCATAAATGACTTTAACTGATGTGTCTGCTAATATTTAATTTCAATAAAATGAGTATTACGGGGGAAGTGGTGTCCAACAATTATAACATTGGAAAGCATCATGCCAGTGAAATCATATGAAAAAAAAATGTGTGTACAGTGGGACTTTAAAGTAAATATACCTCCAATCATTATAACCACAGAAACGTATAAAAAATATTACGGGGGGCGTGGCCAAGCCGGCAAGGAAGATGGACGCCTAAGTGCAGCTCTCCTGCCACCTCAGAGAAGCACACTGGAATTAGCGGCACTTAACAGCCTTAACGGTTTCCAAAAACCACCTCACAAGCCCAGCGCAACTACCCTCCACACATCCTGAGTAGCGCCAGACCGCAAACCGTCACCGCCCGAAACCGCCGGTAAACAGCGCTCCGGACCGGGGGAAACGCCTCAGGAAACACCGCGGCTTGGGCCTAGTCGCGGAGCGGAGGACGGCGGTCATACTGGACCTTGCTTAAACAGCTCCGGGCGGCTCCACAGACTCCCCCTAGCTCTCTTACGCCTCACCAGCACCCGGAACGGCAACAGAGGGACCCGAGGACGCCGCCACAGATTTTCTCTCCAGGTACCAGACACCTGAAAGGCCGCAAATCCGGCCAGCAGCCAGAGTCAGCGGCCATATTGGCCCTCACAGGGGTGACTTCTCCCACACAATACTTGCTCCTCCAGACTCCCCACCGTTCCCTCATCCAGTGGAACGGATACCTGGTAATTAAGGGGCCCTAGTAACTTTATCAGCACTCGGAACATACTGCAGATAGGGCTAGGGACTCATATAGGCCCTCAGGTCGGTGGCCATATTGATTCACCCACAGAGAACCCAATATTTACTATACCGCTCCCCCTCCCTGCTAATACTCAACACTTCTGCAGTCCATTGTCAGGATACCCACAACTTAACCATTCCTAACTGCCCCAAGGGAAAGAACTGCCTGTCATAAAAAGTAAAACTGCCTGACAGACTGGATAACATGGGGACTGCCTCCCGTGGTTCCTCAGGCTCTCGGTCCCGTTCCCCACGAGGACACACCGGGCCACAAAACCAAAATACTCCAGAAGTTTTTCGCACGCCCCGAGGAAACATGGCGCAGACACGCCGGGGCTCCCCTCAAGACCTAATACATAACACCGCACAGGACCAAGCGGATATAGTGCTTAGTGCATCAGATGCAGTGCCTCCACTGCCACCGGGTAGAGGCCAGGGTGATTTGGAGCCCACTACAGGTTCACACCTCAGTATTACAGATCTGAAAGCGGTGGCAGCAGATATCAAAGACACCCTATCGGCGGCCATTGCTGAGCTCCGCATTGACCTGCGCTCACTATCTGATAGGGTCACTCGCACCGAACAGACACTGGATGAACATGATACAGTTCTCCAGAAATCAACAAGAAAAATCGACGACCACACCCTCCAGCTGAGGGAAGTGAACCGTCAACTGGAAGATCTGGACAATAGGGCCGTCGCCGAAATTTGCGTGTGAGAGGGCTACCCGAATCAGTCGAAGGAGAACAAATCCAAAATGAAATTACTGCCCTGTTTAACTCCATACTAGAGAAACCTCGGCAGACAGCCATTAATTTCGAACGGATCCATCGCGCTCTTCGTCCCCGGGGAAAAGACACGGATCCCCCTAGAGATATAATTTGTTGCCTAATTGACTTTAAGCTAAAAGAAGAAATACTGCGCCGAGCAAGGGGTCAAAGGCTCTATTGCGGAGAGACCACAGTTCAATTGTATCAAGACCTCTCAGGAATAACTCTTCAACACAGACGTGACCTCAAGCCACTTCTGGAAGCCTTAATATCGAGAGGAATTAGATATAAGTGGAAATTCCCTTTCTGCCTAGCTGCATCCCACCAAGGCCGCAACGCCTCTTTAAGAGTGCCGGAAGATCTGCCCAAGTTTTGTGAAACGCTCGGCTTACCACCAATTTCTGTACCAGATTGGTATGCACCATACCGCCGCTCGGTAGGCAGATGGGGCAAACCGCCTGAAACACCTATGGAGACCCAAACGACAAATTTTCGAAGGAGAAGATCCCCGTCCACCCCAAGACATCCCCAAGGCTCACGTGGAGCAAGAAGGGACCAAGACCAGTTGACCCCCCCGGATGCCCGTAGGGCCAGGATCGACAACTGAGAATAAGTGAAGTAACGTTTCTCCCCAACACTTTCTGAGGTCAGAACACCCAACTTTTGGACCTTCGTCAACTGAAGAGACTAGTCAAGAGAGGTCTACGCGATACTCATCAGACGACACCCCAATCGAAGACACAAGCTTTCGATGGGAGTATAACAGACCTCTATTGGAATGGCTGTGCCACAAAGACTGCCTCAGAGACTTGACGTTCCATACAGATAAGTTTTAATAAGGTTACACACGGTTCATAGTATAGATAAAGGGTATTTAGTAGATGTATTTAACATTATACAGGGCAAACAATGTCTTCCCTTATGGGGGAGGAAGGACACCCCGAGTTGTTAACCTAACAGGGAGGAGGAAGGTCTGTCAGTCCTGAAAAGATATCAAGGTGGCTGGATATACATACCCATTTAGGTGTTGAGTAAGGGTACACATTATTTATGCCCCTCGGAAAGATGGACTCATTCTGAGAGACCCCTCAAAACAACATACCGAATCCCGGCTTGTTTGCAAAGTAATACTTAATTTTGTTGCACACAGTGCTACTCGAATTTATACTCGCAATCTCTGCCTTCTCTCAGCATGACTCTATTCTGGGGTGGCATGGACATGTCTGAATTTTTGTTATCTCCAATCGCAGATCAGGTTTCGAAACCATATTTAAGTATTTTAATATTTCAGTATTGTTTCATTCCATTGTCTTGGTATTGGTCAACCCCACAACGGTGGTGCACCTGTGCTTCTAGGCTCCCTTGGGAGGGTGGGAGCGGGGTGCTCACCGTACTAATCCGATTAATCTGTATATATAGGAAGTGGGTGAAGTACATTTCACCACTTAATCGGTTACTGTAAGTATAAGGGGTTGGAGACCCTCCATTAGACTTCTGTGTAACACTACGGTTCCCTCTGATACCTCTTGGGTTCCCCCCATCCTGCCCAGATCCTTCCTAGTGTTTTACCCCCCCCCCATCAAGGACCCTCTACAATACAAAATGACTACAACCTTGAACCCTTCATTTACGGATAGGACGGGAAGACCCTTAGATCGGATCAAATTGTACTCACTAAACACTCGCGGCCTGAATACCCCTGAAAAGCGATCACGCCTATTGTATACATTATGGAAGGAAAAAATTCACATTGCACTTCTACAAGAAACGCACTTCCGATCTGACGGAATTCCAAAACTTACCGATAAAAATTTCCCCTTGGTATATCACGCCCCTAACAATACAGCGAAATCTAAGGGAGTGTCGATCCTGATTTCACGGCGTTGTCCCTTTCAGGTCGAAGAAACTCTACGAGACCCAAATGGCAGGTTCATTTTTATCCGCGGATCTCTACACAACTTAACATACACAATCGCTAACATATACGCGCCAAACACGAAACAGGTAGCCTTTTTCCGTTCTGTAACATACCAATTGACGGCCTTCCAAAGAGGTACACTTATCTTAGGCGGAGACTTCAATGTCCCATTGCAGCCAATTCTAGATACGTCCAATGGATCTTCATGCATTAAATTTAATGCCCTAAGGACAATCAAATCTTGCCTAATCACATTGTCCCTTCACGACGCTTGGCGTACCCTATACCCCAATGTAAAAGACTTCACATATTACTCCCCCTTACACAAGAAGTACTCAAGGATTGACCATTTCTTTATATCACAGGCCGACCTTACAGCTCTGGTGGATGCAACCATAGACCCCATGCTATTATCCGACCACCACCCAATAACTATCACACTTTCAATCCCCTCTCATCGGGCTAGATCACCCATCTGGAGACTGGATGACTCCATCCTGTTAGACAAGTCCAACATTACGAGCATCTCGAAGGTCTTATCTGACTACTTCCGAGAAAACACAATAGAAGACTCCCCCTCTCCACTGGTGTGGGCTGCACACAAATGTGTGGTTCGAGGATCGTTTATCTCCATAATGGCTAAAAGGGCTAGAGCACGCAAAGCACGGATTGTTGAGTTGTCTGACAGGATCAAAGCCTTGGAACTTACACACAAACGTACGTTAGCATCCCAGGTACAAGAAGATTTAGTGAAAGCAAGAGAGGAACTTCTTGGGGAGATTAGGAAAAGGCTTATACGTAAATATACCCTAACTAACAAACTGTTCTACGAACATGGTAATAAAGTCGGGCAAACTTTTGGCCGCCGCCCTACAAAAGAAAAAAGCCTCTTATACCATTAATACTATTACAACAGCAACCGGTAATTCCATTGTAACCAATAATGAAATTGCTGAACAGTTCTTAAAATATCTATCTGGCCTATACAATCTACAACCACCAACACCATCACTTACAACCCGGGCCCGGATGGCTTACCGGTCAGCTATTACAAGGCCTTCACCGACCTACTACTACCAAACTTTTTAACAACTTTTAATGACGTCATTGACTCCCCATCCTACAACAAAGACCTCCTGGAGGCGCATATTTCTCTAATCCCCAAGCCAGGTAAAGATACCACCCACGTTCCCAACTATCGCCCAATCTCACTACTAAATGTGGACATTAAACTATACGCCAAAATAATAGCCAACCGTCTTATTCCACTGATCCCCAGTCTAATCTCAACAGAGCAGGTGGGGTTTGTCCCAGGTAGAGAAGCCAGGGACAGCACCACCAAAGCTCTCAACATACACCATTGGCTAACAACCTCTAATAAAGCCGGATTCTTTTTATCCCTAGATGCTGAGAAGGCATTCGATAGAGTGGCCTGGGATTACATGACAGCGGTGCTGTATAGAATTGGTTTACCGGTCCGTCTTGTCCAAATGATCCTGATGCTATACTCTGCTCCATCGGCGCGGATCAGAGTTAACGGCCACCTATCGGATGCCTTCTCCATAGCCAATGGAACTCGTCAGGGTTGCCCTCTTTCCCCCCTCATTTTCATCCTTTTAATGGAACCCCTCCTCAGAAGATTGCAGGCCAACGCCGCTATTAGGGGGATTGAGATCCGGGGGAAACAATATAAGATTGCCGCATATGCGGATGATGTTCTGATGTTCCTCTCTGACCCAATCACCTCGATTCCTAACCTCCTTTTAGATTTCAAATTATGTAACTCATTATCTAATCTCCAAATACATTTTGATAAATCAACAGCGCTAAACGTCACCCTGCCGACCACAACAATAGACTTATGTAAAAAAAATGTTCCCTTTAAATGGGAAACAGAACATATCACATACTTAATTATCAAAGTCCCGAAAAACCTAAATAAACTGTTCGAACTCAACTTTCTGCCTGCCTTGATGTCCATTAAGACAGACATGTCGGACTGGAATAAGGGCAAAATTTTGTGGTTTGGCAGGGCAGCAGTACTTAAAATGAATGTCCTCCCACGGATTTTGTACCTTCTTCAAGCAATCCCAATTAGGCTCCCACAGACCTTCTTTAACACATTTAAGAGGCACTGCAGAAATTTTCTTTGGGCAGGTAAAGCTCCGAGACTAAGCTGGGCCAAATTGATCCAACCAAAGTGCAGCGGCGGCATGGGCATCCCTGACATATCCACTTACCACAAAGCCTGCCTTCTCACGAGACTTGTTGACTGGCACCTCCATGGGTCTAACAAAGAGTGGGTCGAATTGGAAAATGCATACCTTAAATTTCCCATCTCCCATTTACCCTGGATAAAACCTGGTTCAATACCCAAAAACTGCATAGAACATCCATTAATCGGGCCCACGATATTAAATTTTAAAGCGGCATGTAAAACCCTCAAAATAAACCCCTCTCCTGGTCCATTGACGCCTCTATCGCTTAGCCCAGACTTTCCTCCGAACGTAACCTTTACTCACCCAGTACCGGATCCGACTCTTCAGACACTCCGAGCACACCATTTTTACCAAAGTGGCAAGTTTTTAGCATATCCGGACCTAGTCACCAAGCTTCCGCACATCTCCATTTCAGTTTTTAAATACCTTCAATTTAAACACTTCTTTAGCTCTACCCGGTCAAAATCGTCGTGGTGTAGAGATCTGTCACCCCTAGAGCAGATATGTGCTTCCAAGGTACCCATGCGCCATCTAATCTCGATTTTATACTCCTTGCTCTCCCAGGATAAAATTCTTATCACTAACACCCGAACTGCCTGGGATACCGACCTTACCCTACGCTTATCTGACGAGGACTGGAAACTTACCTGGGAATATACACATAAAGGCTCTATTAGTGTAACAGCACAAGAAAATAGATACAAAATATGCACTAGATGGTATCGGACACCTGACAAGCTTCATAAAATTTTCCCGACAGTGTCCTCAAATTGCTGGAGATGTGAGGGAGCAGAGGGCTCATTCCTACATATTTGGTGGGAGTGCCCCTCATTGACACAATTCTGGAAAACGGTACACGAGCGCATAGTCCAGGTCACCACCCTGCCAATAGCTTTCTCCCCGGAACAATTCTTACTACATCATTCTCCCATAACAAAATCAAAATATCAACATTCTCTGGCGCTCCATCTAGTGAACGCGGCCACACAGTGTATCCCTCTGTACTGGAGATCCAAAACCCCCCCGACAATTGATGACTGGCTGAAAAGGGTAAACAAAACAGAAGAAATGGAAAGATTAATACATCAAGCTAAAGATTCACATGAAAAATACAGACACACATGGGCAAATTGGTTGCATTACATAGATTCCCTTGCACAACTAGCGGTCCCCAGTCCTACAGATCCTTTATCGACACCGGGAAGGGGAGACGTCGGTTGACCAGAATTCTCACCCCCCTCTTAGCCATTGTTCCCCCCCCACCACTTCCCTATATTGTCCTCCCAAGAGCAGAAAGGAACCATTGAGTTAGGTACAAAGTAGCACTAGGCAAATGTGTGCTGATATTTTTGAGAAAGAAACCTTCTTACTAAGAGATATATTCCCCTACATGTCACCCACAGATTGTTCCCTTTACGGGGTGGGTGGGATGGGGGGAGCCACTTCTCACTTTCTGAAGTGTTATCTGATTGAGGATGTTTTGTCGTATTTTTACTGTTCTTTCATAAGGTTTATAGGTCAGTCACTTTAATTCCTACGTCTTCTTTTTTCTAAAACGTGTAACAATGTTTTCACTGCGGGGGTTCTATTCTGTTGTCCCTAAATTGAATAAGCTTGTTTATGACATATTACATATTCACCACTTTATGTACTGTTTTAATATGAACAATTCTGTATTGCATAAATACTCAATAAGATTAATACATCAAGCTAAAGATTCACATGAAAAATACAGACACACATGGGCAAATTGGTTGCATTACATAGATTCCCTTGCACAATTAGCGGTCCCCAGTCCTACAGATCCTTTAACGACACCGGGAAGGGGAGACGTCGGTTGACCGGAATTCTCACCCCTCTCTTAGCCATTGTTCCCCCCCCACCACTTCCCTATATTGTCCTCCCAAGAGCAGAAAGGAACCATTGAGTTAGGTACAAAGTAGCACTAGGCAAATGTGTGCTGATATTTTTGAGAAAGAAACCTTCTTACTAAGAGATATATTCCCCTACTTGTCACCCACAGATTGTTCCCTTTACGGGGTGGGTGGGATGGGGGGAGCCACTTCTCACTCTCTGAAGTGTTATCTGATTGAGGATGTTTTGTCTTATTTTTACTGTTCTTTCATAAGGTTTATAGGACAGTCACCTTAATTCCTACGCCTTCTTTTTTCTAAAACGTGTATCAATGTTTTCACTGCGGGGGTTCTATTCTGTTGTCCCTAAATTGAATAAGCTTGTTTATGACATATTACATATTCATATTCACCACTTTATGTACTGTTTTAATATGAACAATTCTGTATTGCATAAATACTCAATAAAAATTTTCCTTTAAAAAAAAAAAAAAATATTACAGTTTTATTTGCATATTTTAAAACATGTCACATAAGGATACACGATGTCTGATTAGACACCACTTTTACCACAACAGGTAGTGGAAAGACATGAATATAAAATACTCATAGACCATATACCGTAGGTCGATGTGTTTTGCAGAATGACGCGCTTTCTCAGGACCTTGGATCTCACACAGATAGAACAATCACTAAAAAAATATTAGAAAATACATGTCAGATTACTACAAATGTGACAGTAAATATCTTTCAAAACATCAGTGAGACATATCATACATACACAATAACATATACACAATAATTAAAAAAAACTATACCCATCCCCAAGGAAGAGAAACTCTTCATAATACTTTTATATACACAAAATCAATTATATTTAGTTTAGAGAAAAGAGGCAAAACTAATGGCATCATTAAGCCCTGGAAATGTCATGGCCCGGAGGTTAAAAATCTATCTAGCTTCTACTTGTAGGATTTTATTATCAAAATTATCCTTCCACCCCACTTTGGAAGATGTACCCTGGCCAGTGTCTGAAATTGCAAAGAGTCAGTTTTGTGTTTTTTTTATTTGGTATAAGTAGCAAAGTGTGTGGGAAAAGGCTTGTCTATGAGACCACATCGAGTGTCAAACATGTGGTCTTTGCTGTGTCTCCAAAAATGACACTAAGTTTTCACCACCTAATAGCACCCACAACCACATGTGAGTAAATAAATGACACCTACAGTGTCACAATTTACAAAATGTGTCGCTTTCAAAACTTTACCCCATTATATTAAATCAGGCACAGATATTACATAACAACAATAAGGGCAGGATCCACACTTAAAGATGCCAAATGGGAGTGTGCCACATGGATCTTTACCCCTATTTTTGGAGAAGTGACTGGCTACCAATGAGTCTCTAAGGGATTGGTTCCTTCTAAAAATAATCAGAGGCTCAGGATCAACAAATAAATTAATTATTGGATCGTCCTAAAGGAGATGCCAGTGAGTATTTAAAACAGGGGTCTCAAACTGGTGGCCCTCCAGCTGTTGTGAGACTACAAGTCCCATCTTGCCTCTGCCTGTGGGAGTCATGATTGTAACTGTCAGCCTTGCAATGCCTCATGGGACGTGTAGTTTCGCAACAGCTGGATGGCCACCAGTTTGAGATCCCTGGTTTAAAATCTTCCTGAGTTCCTTAATTGGATTGTTAAATTTTGTAATTGGGCAGATGCTTCCCTGGACTGGCCCTTTGTCACCCTGAAAAAGTTATAAATTCTGGGATTCATCTTTAATTCGTTGTATGATTTTTTTTTTTTGGTCACCATTATACGCTTATTGCTAGAGGTGAGAGACTAGTCGGAGGATTCTGCATTTATTCATTATTTTTCACTCCTGTATCCATCATCCCCATTGGAATACCCCAAAGGAATAAACTTTGGGACATCCACATATTCAGATAGCCATCCACTTCATAGGACTGTTTGTCTACACTCATTATAAGTGGACTCTTTTCATGCAATTTTATTGATGTTTTCATGCACAAGCACTTTACATATGGTTATTTATTGCTCACCCATTTATATTAATTTATCTGATAGTTATCCTTTGTGAACCATCTATTAGGGCGGTTTTTAGCCCTGTACACACGATCGGTTTGTCCGATGAAAACAGGCAGATGGCCTGTTTTCATCGGACAAACCGATCGTGTGTGGGCCCCATTGGTTTGTTTTCCATCAGTGAAAAAAATAGAACATGTTTTTAATTCTTCCTATGGATAAAAAAACAATAGAAAAAAACGATCGTCTGTGTGGAAGTCCATCGGTCAAAAATCCACGCATGCTCAGAATCAAGTCGACGCATGCTCGGAAGCATTGAACTTAATTTTTCTCAGCATGTCGTAGTGTTTTATGTCACCGCATTTTGTCACGGTCGGATTTTTGACTAATAGTGTGTAGGTAAGACTGATGAAAGTCAGCTTCATCGGATATCCGACGAAAAAATCCATCGGATTAGATTCCATCAGATATCTCATCGTGTGTACAAGGCTTCAGAGTGTTGTTTTCTTTAGCGCAAGATCACTTCTGTCTTTATTTCATATTTTGTGTACAGTGAACACTTTAAGATTTTGCAGCGTTGATATTTCATCTCACTCGCACTTTATTGACCCTCCTCCTTTACTCACAGTAGCGCAAAAGACATTTTCACTTATACAAATGAAAATTGTCAGGTGTTCTAATCCCTCTCCAATCCATCCAAACCTAAAAAAAAAAGAATGTTGGCTTTAGTTATACTTTGATATGACTAATGATAGATATTACTATAATTCCAGTCTGCATCCTACTCTCGTGGCTCATAGCACTCTTTCTGCCTCTACATAAAGCAAAGTAAGCTTGTGCTAAACCACACGTACTCTTGTGTAGAAATACAAAGGATATGTTATGTGCAAATAAAATGAAAGTTTAATTTTCACTTCTCCTATTCAAAAAGTTATTTGAAAGCTGAATCATTCTAACAAGAACATGCAAACTTTAATCTCCTCATTAAAATCAAATTTGTGTCAGGCAGCTGACATACAATCCAATAGTATACAGTGTATAACGCACTTGATCCTATTCAAAGCCTATTCATCTTCTGGGCAAGGATGGCTGGTGTTTTTTTTTTGGGGGGGGCAGCAAACAACCCCCCCCCCAGGCCTCCTGTTAAGCAGAACTAGCACAGCTGCCACCAACCCCCCCCCCACAGCGCAACACAGCATTAACACCCCCCCACACACCACCACCCACTGTCCTTACCCTGGATGCGGGTGGTGAGAGCAGCGTTTGGAGCAGATGCGGCCATCTTCCAGCTTTGCAGGTTCGGGGAAAAGCTGCTTTGGTGTCCTCTTCTGGGTCCAATAGGATCACATGATGTTTTAGCCAATCGGGAAACGGGTTTCATACCTGCTTCCCGATTGGCTGGAAGGAGGATCAGTGTTGCAACAGTGAATTTTCATTTGCTGTTGCAACACACCTGGGTGGGCTCCAAATGCATCCTCTGCGACCCGAGCCCACCCTATTTTGAAGCCTATTAGAGCCTCTAATCACTTGCTTCATAAAAAACCCTGGCCGCTGTAATTCATGTGCCAGGTGCCCTGAAAGGGGCCAGACACATGAATAGGGGGCAGCGGTGGTGGTTGTGGATACATTTATGTTATGCATGCATGAGTCTATCAACTGCATATAGACTAATGGACGGGTCACCACTACTTCTAATGGATGGACCACCACTGCTTCGGGGCACAATTGACATTAATACATACAAAAGAGTCAGTGCTCCTGATTTTCGCATTCTTCCTCCTGAAGAAAATAGCAGGTCTTACCCACTCAGTCAGTTTTGCATGCATACAAATATCTCAAAACCAAAGTTTACTTTTTGGAATCAATCTCAACGTAAAGTTGAAGGAAAGGAAATAATCAACTTTGATAAATGTGCAGACACACTGTGAGTTAAGTCCAACAAGGTGCATGCCACTTCATGGACTTATCGCTTTATTGTAGACCTGACAGGTTTATGACGCTTCCAGTGGATAGCTGGTTGTGAGACTGGCTTCTGTAGAAAAGACAGCTGTAAGAACAGGCAGAAAGTCAGCCGGTTCCCGCTGACACGGCCAATTACAGCTGATTTTCAGCCTGTGTGTACAACGCTTAACTCATAGTATGCCTTGATATTTATCAAAGTGTCTGGGTTCCTGGAATTTAGCTTTAATTCTACTCCTACTGTGCTCCTCTCTGTTATGCCGCATACACACGACACAACCATTTTTCACAATGTTTTTCTCTACGTGATTCCTCTCAAGCCTGCCTTGCATACACACGATCGTGATAAAAAATGCTTGAGAAAAGCGCGGTGATGTACAACACGTACGACGGCACTATAAAGGGGAAGTTACATTCGAATGGTGCCACCTTTTGGGCTGATAATGCTAATTTCCCGTCTCATAACTTGCTTCTGAGCATGCACATTTTCTTCCCTGTCGTTAAAGCATACACACGACCGTTTTTTTATGACAAGAAAAACTACGACATCAATTTTTAACGCCCATTTTTCTCATCGAGAAAAATGCTCTGGAGCCTACACACGATCGTTTTTAACGACCAATTAAAAAAATTGCATTTTTCTCGTCGTGAAAAACGGTCGTTTGTATGGGGCATAAGGCAAACTTGCTGTAGCACATGTTATATGACACCCCATGTTACAGTAAATTTGCCTAACAGACAAGACTCCAGTAAGAGGAGAGTTAGGTTGAGACTAATTCCAGAAAGTAAATTTGTATTTTAAATATTTGTATGCATTCAAGACTGAGTGGGTGAGACCTGCTATTATCTCCAGGAGGGAGAAATGGTGATTCAGGAGCACTGTTTCTTTTGTATATATTAATAGCAGATATAAGATATTTATAAAATTATCCTGGAAAGGCGTGCCATTTTAAAGTAAATTAAATGTTCACAAAAGCACAAAAATATAGGAAAACGTTACATTATATGTCAATATTAAATCTGAACTTCAGCCTTACCTTCGATTTTGCACAGTTGTAAGGAGTCCTCTTCTGTACTTAAATTGCTTACTCAGATTTTACTCCACGCTGTGAGCTAGAACAAGACGACTGATGTGCTTTCAAATCCAGTGAAGTCCTAGGTTCCAGCTTGTTAATAAACAATCTTTTTTCTTGGTAGAATTTAGGACTACCATCTAAATGATATGCAACCAATTGTAATCCATGGCTCATATGGTCCTATGATGAGAAATACATTGTTTATGTAAGGGTGCTACCATGTAGTAAGTTGGAAGCTTAAGTTGAGGGGCTATTGCGTCTTGCCCTGCCACCTTATGTATAATTTTTTTTTAGAAATGTTTGCCTCATCCCCAAACACAAGTTTCAGTAGGAGTAGAAAGAAGAATGAGGTGAGTAGATCAGCTAGTAGCATATTCAGAGCCATTGTAATAAAGGGGTAAATGGGCATCAGCCTAGGGTATGAGAGACACACTTGGGTCAACTGATTGCGCACAATGGCATGTACAGATTTTACATTTTTACAAAAAATTTGTTCACCAACTCTCTGTTATGTGATGGACTTTTGGAAGAAACATATTATTCTATCAAGGATGGATGGAAAAAGCTGAAAACCCCATATACATTTAAACAAACAACTTAATTGTATTTCAATTCTAATTATGCTGTAATGTTTTGAGATAAAATTAAGGGAAATTACATCATCATTAGGAGTGTAGAGATGTTATTTGTGTTATATGTGGTTTTCTGTATCTTGATTGTGGTTTCCGCACCAAGTGACTTCAGTGAGTTCATTGGGGTCTACAGGTGCGAAAAGAAGGAACTTTTCAAAGGTTTTCAAAACTGCAGAGAAACCCATAATTGCCAGGTCTGAACATTGTGTGGTATCCTATTCAATCAAATGAATTCAAATTGGTAATGTATTGATAGATGGTGTGGCCCAAGTATTCTGCTGGTTCATACCATTGAGAGAAAAAAATGTAAAAAGTCCTGCTTTTCTACACTCTATAAATTCACAGAGCACCAACTTCTAGAACCCCTATCCACAAAAAGCCTCTAAAAAGCATATGGTATTCCCTTCTAAATCTGATTTCTTACTTTTATGGCAATTGCTTCTGCAGCTCATACTCAGTCCAGAGGATAAAAACAGGGGCATTACAGCAATACATAATACTGCATGAGACATAGTTTGTTTTGGTGTCATTTATTTTGAATGGTGCCCTAACACACCTAGGCAGCACAATGCAGCAGAATAAACTTGTATTTTAATACCCTTTAAAACAGAGAGGTGAACCATCTGTATGTTGCGGTAAGTTGCATAGTAGAAAATTATGCATATCTGTTAATTGTGTGATGTGGTGCTTTGCGGTGCACTGGAAACCCATTCAAAATTATTGATTTGCCCTAACTTAAGACATGGCAGTATATTTATAAAAAATATGCATAGCTGTTCATCTATCAAAACTGTATATTTACGTAATTGTAAATTAAAGCTTTGCAAATGGAGGAAATGTATATATATCACAATTTGACCACTAGCTGGCGCTATCATAGGAAATATGAAAGAAAAAAGGTTCGGCACTTATGCTTAAAACTTCAAATTCAGTGTAATGCCACACTTTATATAAAGTTATATAGCATATAAAATCATAAAGCATGTAGAAAAAGTTCTGAAATGTGAAAAAAAGTGCTCTGTGCTCTCTTCCTTCCAGGAGTGGCTGATTGTGACACACCAATGCACTCACCGCCATTAATGTGACCCCTTGGTTAAGGAACCCTATTTCTGACATTAGTTGTTTACAAGGTAAAATTACTTGGAACCCCCAAACATTATATATATTATTTAGCAGAGATCCTAGAAAATAAAATGGAGATCATTGCAATACTTTATGTCACACTGTATTTGCGTAGCTGTCTTACAAACGCAATTTTTTGGGGAAAAAAATACATGTAAACATCCCTTGTAATAGAAAATAAAATGGAGATCATTGCAATACTTTATGTCACACTGTATTTGCGTAGCTGTCTTACAAACGCAATTTTTTGGGGAAAAAAATACATGTAAACATCCCTTGTAATAGAAAATAAAATGGAGATCATTGCAATACTTTATGTCACACTGTATTTGCGTAGCTGTCTTACAAACGCAATTTTTTGGGGAAAAAAAATACATGTAAACATCCCTTGTAATAGAAAATAAAATGGAGATCATTGCAATACTTTATGTCACGCTGTATTTGCGTAGCTGTCTTACAAACGCAATTTTTTTGGAAAAAAATACATGTAAACATCCCTTGTAATAGAAATAGAAATAAGCAAGACAGGGCCTCTTTAATGTAAGATCTGGGGTCATAAAGACCTCAGACCTCACATTTACACTTAAAAGCAATAAAAAAAACAAATACATTTAATTTTATGTTTCCACATAAAAAAATGGAGCCTTTAAACCCGGAAGGCAGAAGTGACGTTTGACGTCGCTCCAGTCCTCCAAGGACATAGAGTCCAGTGGGGGCCATCTTGCCCTCACTCGACTTCCTGCCCATCACTCTACCGGATCAGATCATTTCCGCCGCTGCTGATCTCTCCAGTAAGCGGCGGAAACTACCAGGAAGCGAGGGGGGGGGAGATGTCACCTCTCCCGCTGCCCATAAAAGTGATCCGGTGGCGAGTCCACCACTGGGACAACTTTTATGTGAAAGCTGCTGCCATAGCCCCGGTACTTAACGTCAAAGTAGCAACGTTGAGGAGGTGCGTGCTGACGTCACCGCACTGTCTCGTTGAGGAGGACGGGAGCTTTGTATCATAGCCGGCCAGCTATGGAATTTTTATGCAAGATTTTATCTTCTGTTTGTAAGTGTAACTTTTTTTACTTTATTAAAACCAGTTCAGACTTTACTATGCTATGGTCTGTCGTATCCTCTTTTTGGACTGATATGGTCTGTCGTATCCTCTTTTTGGACTGATATGGTCTGTCGTATCCTCTTTTTGGACTGATATGGTCTGTCGTATCCTCTTTTTGGACTGATATGAATCAATACCCTCGGGACATACGAAACATATAGTTTTCTGCCGGGAGTCTTTATCCATCTATCAACTAGTTCCATGCCTGTCTCCAGTTGAAGATTTCTTGTCTAAGAGATATCTGCATTGTTGGTTTGTCATCTGGTAAGGAGGCCCTCTGTGTGGTGGTGATGCACTCATTTGTGATTCATCCACTGGGTGTTTTTCTATGCATTGTTTGGTTTGTACACTGTAAGTGCAATGTCTATATTTTACATTCAATTGATTTGACAGTATCACGCTATGGTATGTGTATTTTTTCCTTTTTGGGTTGAATACTAATCACTATCTGTGAAGTCAACGATAACCTGTGCTAGGAAACCTCTAATAACTATACTGGAGTTTTGTGTCATCTTGCAAATTAAAGGCCTGGGCTGGGTTAAAGCCACCTGCTCATTTGACTTACTATCTGGTAAGCAGGTTTTGGTGCACTTCTCTATTAAATATTCACGGGGTGTATATCATACTTGTTTCCACCCGTGCAAATATTGGATTAATTACATATATATATTTGGACTGTAATTAGCGCAATTTCTCTTTTTCATTTTTATTTGTGCCATATCTCACATTAATTGCTGCTTTTGGACTGGTTCATCCATTTAATTTAATTGCAACTCATACTGATCTGCGCAGTTTTTTACCCTTTATAAATTGTAAGCCCTCGTACACACGGACTCACTGTCCGCTGAAATCGGTCCGCCGGACCGTTTTCAGCGGACATGTGCACCCGGAGATTTCTGTCTGATGGTTGTACACACCATCAGACAGAAATCCGCGCGTACACGATACAAGGTGACGTGGCCGCGCCGTCGCCGCGCCGATTACGCGGCGACGTGCGCGGCCCTGGAAGGTCAATGCTTCCACTCATGCATCAAATCACTTTGACGCATGCGAGGGATGGCGGCCGGGCGGACATGTACGGTGAGTCTGTACAGACGCTCGAACATGTCCGACAGAAAGGCTTCCAGCGGACATGTTTCTTAGCATGCTAAGAAACATTTGTCCGCTGGAAAACGGTCGGCTGGACAAATGTCCGCTGGAAACCTGTCCGGTCGGCCGTACACACGACCGAACATGTCTGCTGAAACTGGTCCGCGGACCAGTTTCATCAGACATGTTCGGTCGTGTGTACGGGGCCTTACATATACCCAGTGAATTTAACAGCCTCAGATGATAAACAGAGATGAAACAAATCCTCCTACCTAGGTTTTACTTGTATATCTGCTGTCTTCTCTTCCCTACACACCTTCAAAAAGGGAGATTGTGTTGCTGATTGGAGGAAAGGAACACTCCCCCTTCACACAGCAGAATAACTGTGTTCTGAATACACAAGCTTAATTCTAAACTCTCCTTCCCCCTCCTTCCCAACACAAATTTACCTCATGTGTCAGGAAAACTTCTCAGAAGAGACTCATATTGATAACAGAGGAACAAAGCACCAGAAAGAAACAGCACTCAGAGCTTTGGAGAGAGATAAGCAATCACTACATATATACTGTATGTGCTTTGCTCAGATTCCATGACTGAGGTTTACAACCACTTTAAGCAACAAAACAGGCATAGATCTGTCACTGATATCTATATACACAGTCCGTCTACATGTCCGGCCGGGCCTCCTCCTCACTGACAGCAGCTTGCGTATAGCCATTTCATGGAAATTCCAAATGCTAAACATGTAGATCCTTGTATATTCACATATACTTTACCACACTTGTAGACAGCCCCCGAACCACCGCTGTCTATGTGATCACTTGCTTGTCGGTCTTCCCGTGGTGCAATTTTAGCGACTGCAAGTGTACAGCAGCACAACTATCTTTCAGGCTCCCAGGTTCCCATCACCAGGGCATTGTGTAGATGGCATCACGTGAAATTAATGACGTCAACACGTTTCACTAGGTTGTTTTTGTGCACTTTTTTTACTTGTGTGATTTCCTCTAATGCTGGGGTTTAGTCTTTTTGTAATTTTGTAATTCTTTGATACATAATTTTTTAGGTATCTAAATAAATGTTTGTATAGACCCAACCACGACTTTATTCATTAATTACTTCATTAAAGTATCCACTGTTAACCCAGGTGACTTTATTACAGGGGTTCCTTCTATTATATTTGTCTTTTGATTATAGTGACAACACCTAACAGGTGAGTGGATGTTTGGGTTATAACCACTTTAACCAGGTAAGCCCCGGACCAATATGCAGCCTAAAGACCCAAGGTGTTTTTACAGTTCGGGACTGCGTCGCTTTAACAGACAATTGCGCGGTCGTGCGACGTGGCTCCCAAACAAAATTGGCGTCCTTTTTTCCCCACAAATAGAGCTTTCTTTTGGTGGTATTTGATCACATCTGCGTTTTTTAGTTTTTGCGCTATAAACAAAAATAGAGCGACAATTTTGAAAAAAATGCAATATTTTTTACTTTTTGCTGTAATAAATATCCCCCAAAAACATATATAAAAACATTTTTTTTCCTCAGTTTAGGCCGATACGTATTCTTCTACCTATTTTTAGTAAAAAAAATCGCAATAAGCGTTTATCGATTGGTTTGCGCAAAATTTATAGCGTTTACAAAATAGGGGATAGTTTTATTGCATTTTTATTAATTTTTTTTTTTTTACTACTAATGGCGGCGATCAGCAATTTTTTTCGTGACTGCGACATTATGGCGGACACTTCGGACAATTTTGACACATTTTTGGGACCATTGTCATTTTCACAGCAAAAAATGCATTTAAATTGCATTCTTTATTGTGAAAATGACAGTTGCAGTTTGGGAGTTAACCACAGGTGGCACTGTAGGAGTTAGGGTGCACCTAGTGTGTGTTTACAACTGTAGGGGGGTGTGGCTGTAGGAATGACATCATCGATTGTGTCTCCCTATAAAGGGGATGACACGATCGATGCGCCGCCATAGTGAAGCACGGGGAAGCCGTGTTTACATACGGCTCTCCCCGTTCTTCAGCTCCGGGGAGCGATCGCGACGGAGCGGCTATAAACAAATAGCCGCGCCGTGGTCCCGGATCGCTCCCCGAGCGGACCCGACCTCCGCATGTAGCGGGGGGGGGGGGGGTCCCGATCGGACCCCCCACCCGCTAATAGGCAAGGACGTACATGTACGCCCATGTGCCTGTACGTGCCATATTGTGGACGTATATGTACATGCGGGGGTCGGTAACTGGATAAGAAGATTCTTATGCCTTATGTATTTGTAAAGAATTCAGACTAATGAATTCAAGCATAGAGCCTGACAGGCCAGGAAGGGGGGGGCAGGCACCCCCCTCCTAACCATACTAGGCCACATGCCCTCAACATGGGGGGTAACCAAACACATTTTAGGAACACATTTAACCCTTTGATCGCCCCTGATGTTAACCCCTTCCCAGCTAGTGTCATTAGTACAGTGACAGTGTATATTTTTAGCATTGCTCGCTGTATTGGTGAGTGAGTGAGTAACTTGTATAGCGCAACAAATGCGAACTTAATCGCCTCAAGGTGTCACTGGCCCCTAAAAAAAGTGTTACTTAGTGTCCGATTTGTCAGCCACAATGTCACAGTCCTACTACAAGTCGCTGATCACCGCAATTACCAGTAAAAAAAAAACTATTACATAAGAATATTCCACAGTTTGTAGATGCTATAACTTTTGCTCAAAAAAAAAATCAATATATGCTTATTGGGATTTTTTTTAACAGAAATAAATAACAGAATATATTGACCTTAATTTATGAAGAAATGTGATTTTTTTTCAAATGTTATTGGATATGTTTTATAGCAGAAAATAAAAAATATTGTTTGTTTTTTCCAAAATTGTCTGTCTTTTTTTGTTTTTAGTGCAAAAAATAGAAACCAATCAAGTACCACCAAAAGAAAGCTTTGCTTGTGGGGGAAAAATTACATACATTTTATTTGGGTACAGCATCGCAGGACCGCGCAATTGTCATTTAAAGTAACGCAGTGTCAGATCGCAAAAAAATGACCTGGTCATGAAGGTGGGTAAACCTTCCGGAGCTGAAGTGGTTAAAAGAACCTTAATACAGATTACATCAGATTTTCATTGTTGACTCATCCTAATAATGTGGTTATGTCTTGTGAATATGCATACATTCAGAAATGCTTATTTTTGGTAAAATAGAGAAAGCAAAAAAAAAAATCTAAATCCAGCATATGTAATATTATTTACCGTAACTGTTTACTAATGTACTAAATAACTAATATTTCGATTACTGTTCAAAGACTATGCAAATGTATCTTTCCCAATACTTTAAGAGGAACTGACAAAACATCAGGATGTGAAGTCAGAACCTGTGTAAATGCAATTAGGGGAGGACACTGATGTAACTGAAGTTACAGTTAAAAGCTAGTGTACAAGCCAGTGTGTGCCAAGCCAGGAGCTACATTCAGTTCGCAGTGTGACACTGGCAGGATGCCTTCTTACACAGTCACTGTAACCACAGGCAGCCAATGGTTTGCTGGCACAGATGATTACATTTATATCACTCTTGTTGGATCAAAAGGCTGCAGTGAGAAGAACTTATTGGACAAACCTTTCTACAATGATTTTGAAAGAGGGGCGGTAAGATTATAAATGATTTTATTAACTTATCTCCTGTGCAGCAAAAAAAAAATGTCAAATGGTATATAGCATTGCATACTATTTAGATATTTCATACACGCTTATTGCAACACTTTCCCTTCAGCAATCAGTCTTGTTTTTACATAAAGTATTAAGGGAAATATAAACAGAGTGTGTATTTAGTTTGTAGCTGATTTTATCTTTTTATCTTACCTTTTATCTTTATTTATTATCTTCCTTTGTTTTTAATATGTTGTAGCATTTTCTATTCATATCTTATTCCATTCCATGTAACAGTTGCTACAATTTAAATATGCTACATTTGACAAATGAACTATTGCTACAGTAGTACAGTGGGTTGTAAGCATAATTCCTTTCCGGAAGCATGCTTGTAATCCAAAGCACTTGTATATCAAAGCAAATTTTTCCATAAGAAATAATGGAAACTCAAATGATTCGTTCCACAACCATTTAGTCATAAGTCCTTTAGTTTATAGTACATATAAAAAGATTATAGCAATCTGACCATGTTGTGTAACTATAAAATGTCCATTCACCATTGGAAGCCTCCACAAGAGGATTAGAAGCAAAATCCAGCAGGAGCTACAGAGTATTAAAGAGAAGAGAGGCGCCTCCAAGTGTAGCAATATGTTGCTAGATATTGTACCTTCATTAAATGTAACTATATTGCTACACTAATGCTGCGTACACACGATCAGGCTTTTGCCCGACCAAAAGCACATTGGAATTCCATTGGAGTAAAATAGAACATGTTCTATATTTAAACTCCGATGGAATTTATTGGAATTCTGATGGAATTTCTCCGATGGGGCATACACACGGTCGGAATTTCCTATCGAAAAAGTCAGTCAGACTTTTTCCATCGGAAATTCCGATCGTGTGTACACGGCATTAGAGTCTCTTTTATACTCAGTTGTGACATGACGCTACTTGTATATCAAGACAACGCTTGTATATCAAGTCAAATTATATGAATACATTTTGCTTGTCTTGCAAAACGTTCTCAAACCAAGTTACTCTCAAACCAAGGTTTTACTGTAGTAATAATATAATAATAATCATCATCATCTTCATGTTGGACAGACAGTCCAAAAATATTCTTTTTCTCAATGGCTAAACTGTATCACCAGGTGGATGTACACTGGAATATGCTGATTCTTAGATTTTAGAAGGATGGTTGACAGGGTTGCCAACCTCAAACAGAATTTTTTACTGACAAAACATGGACAATTTACTGGCGGAGCACATTTTTTCCTGGCAACCTGAGAAATTACTGAACTCCTATTGAAAACTAACACAATAAATATTTGAAAAGTATAAAGGTGATATGAAAACACTGACTATACCTATAACAAAGTAATTTGCTTGATTTACACTTGAAAAGTGAACACAGCATGAAATTATCAGCCACTGATATTTACTGGCAGTTGTAAAAAAATCACATATTTTTACAAACCGTCAGCAAATTTACTGGCAGTTGGCAACCCCGATGGTTGGTCATATAGGCACAATCTGATCATTCTGTCTGTCCAGAAACACTTTTGTTGTCAGTCATCTCTAAATCTGGCTTATCACTGGGCTGAGGAAAAAGGTTTGCAATTAAAATACTTCACTCCAAGAATGACCAGCTGGTTAAAGTTTACAGCTCATATAGACAGAAGGTTGTCATCTGATATTAGATTGAACTAAATTGGTCATATTGGATGCAGGGCTGGTGCAAGGATTTTTGACACCCTAGGCGAAACCTCATTTTTCCGCCCCACCCTTGGCTCCACTACTGACTCCACTCCCATTGCCCTGGCTATGTATACCCCACCTTTTTAACCACTTCCCGACGGACTATATACGGCCGCAGGGTGGTTCTACTTCTCTGGGGCGCCGTCATTTGACGTCCTCCCCTTTGCTTGTTTCCCGAGCACGCAGCGGGGGAACTTCTGTGCTGGCCGTGTCCCTTGGACACACCCAATCACAGATTGCCGTGAACGGCCAATCGGAGTGGCCGTTTGCTAGGCGATCTGTGCGGCCAATGAGAGATGATCTCATATATTTACATATGAGATCATTTCTCATTCCCGGCTCTCGCAGACAGCGGTGCTGTCAGGGAGAGAGGAGACTGATCTGTGTCTCTTGTACATAGAGACACAGATCGGTCACCCCCCCCAGTCACCCCCCTCCACCACAGTTAGAACACTATATAGGGTACACATTTAACCCCTTCCTCACCCCCTAGTGTTAACCCCTTCCCTGCCAGTCACATTTATACAGTAATTAGTGCATATTTATAGCACTGGTTGCAGTATAAATGTGAATGGTGCCAAAAGTGTCCGATGTGTCCGCCATAATGTCGCAGTCGCAATAAAAATCGCAGATCGCCGCCATTACTAGTAAAAAAAAATAATAAAAAATAATAATTCTGTCCCTTATTTTGTAGGCGCTATAACTTTTGCGATTTTTTTTTTTTTTTTTTTTTTTACTAAAAATATGTAGAATACGTATCGGCCTAGACTGAGGATAAAAAAAAAATTGAAAAAAAATTGAGCTATTTATTAAAGCAACAAGTAACACATTTTTTTTTTTTTCAAAATTGTCGCTCTATTTTTGTTTATAGCGCAAAAAATAAAAACCGCAGAGCTGATCAAATAGCACCAAAAGAAAGCTCTAATTTGTGGGGAAAAAAGGACGTCAATTTTGTTTGGGAGTCACGTTGCACGACCGCGCAATTGTCAGTTAAAGCGACGCAGTGCCGAATCGCAAAAAGTCCTCTGGGCAGGAAGGGGGTTTAAGTGCCCAGTAAGGAAGTGACTGCTACTATTTCGCATGCAACACTTTGGTAGACTAGCTAATTGTGGAAAGTCTCACCTGTGCCAATCAAATAGTCTGACCTGTGCCCATCAACTAGTCTGACCTGTGTCCATCAACTAGTCTCACCTGTGCCCATCAAATACAGTCTCACCTGTGCCCATCAAATACAGTCTCACCTGTGCCCATCAAATACAGCCTCACCTGTGCCCATTAATGCCGCTTCACCTGTGCCCAAACGCAGTCTCACCTGTGCCCATTAATGCCGCTTCACCTGTGCCCAAACGCAGTCTTACCTGTGCCCATTAATGCTGCTTCACCTGTGTCCAAACGCAGTCTCACCTGTGCCCATTAATGCCGCTTCATCTGTGCCCATCAAATAGTTTCACCTGTGCCCATCAAATACAGTCTCAGCTGTGCCCATCAATGCCCCTTCACCACTGCCAATCAATGCAGCCTCACGGGGGGGGGGGGGGGGCATTGGTACATACTTGGCACTTTGGCAGATCAGTCATCAGTGAATATAAATACATATAATACACACAAGAGATTTGCCAATTGCATTCCAATAACAATATATACACAATCTTGTGATTATCTAAGAAAGGCAACAGTTTTTACTGAATACACATCAGGTGATGGTCTTGCTCTCAGAAAACTTGTATCCCACGTGAGTGCTTGATGTCTGCCTGTTCCTTGCTCACACCAATCCTAAATTCTGCTGTATATGCCTGTACCTGCCTCTGTCCGTGCCTCTTCTAGGCTCCAGCAGGCCCCAAGCCTGGAGAGCCACTACCAGACGCCATGCTACAAGATTGTCCCAGGATTTACTCCCCTCCACTCCAGTGTGACACAGCCAGTCCAGGAGAGCGTCCTGGGGGGGAGAGGGGGGGTAGACTCTGGACACACACACATGTCAGAGCAGAGAGCAGAGAGGGGAGGGGGGGCTGGACACAGTACACTGTCAGAATGATCTCCGTTCTGAGTCAGAGGCTCAGAGTGCAGAGCGAAGAGCCGGCTGGGTGAATCCACTGCGAAAATGTCAGAGGTGGAGAGCGGCAGGGGAGGTGTTCTGCACAGTGGACACACACGATGTCAGAGTGGAGATCGGGAGTGGGGGGTGGGGGCGCTGCCCTGCTTCACACATGCCAGAGGCTCAGAGGAGTCAGAGCGGCTGCCTGGTGCATAGTATTATTGGAACTGCAAGCTCTGTCTACAGTGGCCGGGTGCTCTAGGCGGCAGTGCGCTCCAAGCGGCTGCCTAGTCCGCCTAGTGGTAGCGCCGGCCCTGATTGGATGGACATCACGTCTATGGCCAGCTTTATCTAGGACACTAAGTATTTTTCTGTAGTGGTAATTTCTGTTTGGAGGTACAATGATAATCTAATTATATAATTTTCTCCAAACTAAGTCTGTCAGAACAGTCAACTGCAGTCAAGCACAAATCACCAAAAATCATGCATAAGAGCAAGTGGCATGCCCTTGATCCACATTTTTATGAATTGGGTGCAGAGTTGCAATGAATGCTGCAAACCCACACTTACATATATGCAATAAATCCCTTGGGTAACATCAGGTAATCTCTCTAGTGAGATCTTTCAAGAAAAATTATCTGCTGTGATGCCTGTCAATTTAACCGGTTAAGACCTGGACCAATATGCAGTTTAAGGACCTTGCCCCTTTTTGCGATTTGGCACTGCGTCGCTTTAACTGACAATTGCGCGGTCGTGCGATGTGGCTCCCAAACAAAATTGGTGTCCTTTTTTTTCCCACAAATAGAGCTTTCTTTTGGTGGTATTTGATCACCTCTGCGGTTTTTATTTTTTGCGCTATAAGCAAAAATAGAGAGACAATTTTGAAAAAAATGCAATATTTTTTACTTTTTGCTATAATAAATATCCCCAAAAAAGATATAATTTTTTTTTCCTCAGTTTAGGCCGATACGTATTCTTCTACCTATTTTTGGTAAAAAAAAAAAACGCAAAAAGCGTTTATCGATTGGTTTGCGCAAAATTTATAGCGTTTACAAAATAGGGAATAGTTTTATGGCATTTTTTTTAATAATTTTTTTTTTACTACTAATGGCGGCGATCAGCGTTTTTTTTTCGTGACTGCGACATTATGACGGACACATCAGACACTTTTGACACATTTTTGGGACCATTGTCATTTTCACAGCGAAAAGTGCTATAAAAATGCACTGATTACTGTGGAAATGACAATGGCAGTGAAGGGGTTAACCACTAGGGGGCGCTGTAGGGGTTAAGTGTGACCTCATGTGTGTTTCTAACTGTAGGGGGCGGGGCTGGACATGGGAACAGACGATCACTGACATTGCCACAGAGAAGAACAGGGAATGTTTGTTTACACTCACCTCTCCCCGTTCTTCAGCTCCTGTGACCCGATCGCAGGACACCCGTGGTGATCAGGTCCACAGTCCCGCGGGCGCGGTCACGGAGCTTCGGACCGGGTCGCGAGTGCGCCGGCGAGCTTGCGACCTACGGCTGGGCTCTTAAAGGGGACGTATATATACGTCCATGTGCCCAACCGTGCCATTCTGCCAACGTATATCGTCATGCGGCGGTCCTTAAGTGGTTAAGCCCCACTTGCAGCTTCTGTAACCTAAGGTACTATTGCAGTAAGCTTCTGAGTACTTCAATTAAAACCACAGTCATTTTCTGATTGCTCTAACAGAACTGAACAAAGTTCTCAAAGGTGATAATAACTTTTAGCATGCAAGAAAGAGCCTAATAAGTGTTGAGTATTCATCTAACTTTGTGCATCTATCTTTGAAAGTCTGTGCACATCCATCGATATGGATCACATTTGTGACCTCTCATTTGTTTGTGTTCTTCTACTAGCATGTCTAGTTATAATTATCTTTCATGGCCACGCAATCTAAGTTTTTTCTTCTATTGTCTATTATTGAACTTCTGCACTAATAATAAAAGATATTAGACTCTGAGTTTATTAACCTTTATGAGTTCACTCATCCTGGGTACTTATGTATTTGTTTAATGTTATAAGCACCAGTTGCTGAAATGCATATAAATTACATCAAGATTAGGGATGAGCTTCGTATTCGAGTCAAACTCATGTTCGACTCGAACATCGTATGTTCGATCTTTCGTCGAAATACAAAAAAAATGGGTCGTTTGCGCCAAATTCGAGTTACGTTTCACAGACCATAATTCACTGCGGCATTGCTGGCTGATGATTGGCCAAGCATGCACTATGACCCGCATGCTTGGCCAATCACAGCTTGCAAAAAAAACTGAGAGCCATAGTTGGCTAAAGCCAGGGTGGCTTTGGCCAATTATGGCTCAGGGGGTTTAGTACACGCCCCACTCTATAAAAGGCCGCCTGCAGGTCGGCCTTGTGTAGTGTGTTGCGGTGGTTAAGAGAGGACAGAGAGAGTGTCATTTTTTGCAGGTAGATAGAGCAGGCAGGCAAGCTAGTCAGTTAATGTTACAGTGTGTAGAGGATATATATACATCCCAGGTGTTGTACATTTATTTATACACTGTATAGTTTAGCTAGATCAGTTCTTACTAATTTACTGGCAGGCAGGTGATTGTGCTAGCTGCAGTATTCTTACGTGGTTTATTGCCTGTGTCCTCTGTAGTTTGCACCTAAAGCTACTTGGTGTGTACTGGCCGTGTCCTCTGTAGTTTGCACCTAAAGCTACTTGGTGTGTACTGGCCGTGTGCTCTGTAGTTTGCACCTAAAGATTCAGGAGCAGTGATTTTAATGATGCTTAAATAAAAATAAAAAAACTATGAAAAATTCCTTTAAATATTGTACCTGCTGGGTGTCTATAGTATGCCTGTGAAAACGTCATTGAGAACCCGGCTCTTGCCCAAAGGGAACACGTATCAATGGAAATAAAACTTTTTTTCCATTGATACATGTTCCCTGGGGCAAGACCCGGGTTCTCAAAGATGTTTAGTATGAACCAAACCCTTTCTATAGAAAAAAAAGGGGGGGGGTAATACACTTGTGAAAAAGATCCTTGCTTAAGAGGATCAATATGGATATTAATCAGTACAATTATTAATCAAAATAAATCGGTATAGAAAAAAATGTGCAAAACCAGTCCATTACATAACATGTAAGGAAAAAAATATACTTGAAATATAAAAATTAAAAATAAATATAAGAATGAAAATAAAAGCAGTCCAAAATAGTGAAAGAAGCGATGAATCCAAAGTGTGACTTTAGACAGATCCACAGTACGGTGAATGATGACAGACGGGAAACCACCACCTACGGGTAACACTGACTCTTACCAGAAGGACAGTATAAACCAGCAATAAGGATAAAGCTTTTAATTCCTCAGCAGGAATGGGTTTGAGCATCCATCCACCCTCAGTTAGCGCCACAGCAATAAAAGCCAATAAGCAAACGATGCAGAGTTCCAGAGTATGCAAAAAGAATCAAAAGAAGCTCATAGCGTATCACTGTATAAACGATTTAATCAATAAAAGGAAGATTGCGCACTTACATCAATCTGTATAAATAGAAGCATAAAAACAGCCGGCCGGTCTGCATGGTGAAGCGTGTGCCCGAGACTTCTGGGTCCTCACATGTGCAACGCGGTGACGTCAGAGCGCCGCCTTCCGACGTTTCGTCTCAACAGGGACTTGTTCACGGGGTAAGGAGACGCTCCGAGTCACTGCATAATGTAACAAAAAGGGGAGGGGCTAACCTCGAGATGGAACCAATGCTAGCCACTCAGCCTCCATCTTAACTCCTGGAAACACGCAACAAATACTTATAGCAAGTCACCAAGGAGTAAGGGAAAAAAACAAAACAGAGAAAAAAACTTAATATTAAACTACACATCGCTGAACTGTCAGGCTTAGCTTATCTCGGCACGGCATCTTTGAAAGCAGCCGGCGAGAGTAAAGCCAGAAAGGGAACAAAGGAGACACAGCAAAACCTCGGTCCACCAGTAGTTATCGTACAGCGAAGCATTGATAAGTAAAACATTATGATCTTTAAACTTATCAAAAATAAAAAATATATAATTAAAAAAGGCTACAAAAAATGTGGCTGACTGGGCCCATCTCGGGTCATTAGCAATCATATACCAGCATTATAACAAAGACGTTTTTGACAATAACAATAATCACAAGAATTGAACCGGAAAACCTAATTTGTCAAAGAAGCATTGATAATACAATATTAACAGTATATAAAAAAAGCTCATGAATCTATCTCTGCTTCAACAAAGACAGAAATAAAAAAGGTGTAAAAGGATCTACCTAGACATATAAAATCAAATCAAATCTTATGTGACACAGACCCATTATGAATTATCTAAAAAGCAATTCAGGTCTACCTCAATGTTCAGCCCAAAGGGGGTGTAACATTTCATTTTATGTATCCAGGACATCTCGGTCCTAGAAATACTTTTTACCAAATCGCTCCCCCTCCAATGTGCAGTGAACTTATCGATCCCCAAAAAGACAGTATCTTTAGGGTTTCTGTCATGGGCAATCAAATAGTGCTTAGAGACCGAATGTTCTGTAAAGCCACTTTTTATGTTTTATATATGCTCATTCAACCGCACATGGAGGGGGCGTTTGGTCCTGCCCACGTACTGGAGCCCACAAGGACACATTAACATGTATATGACCCCCACTGTGGAACATGTTATAAACGGCTTGATCGTAAATCTCTTACGAGTGCAGCTAGAACTAAGATCGACAGTTCTTCTACCCGTGTGGACATTCAGACTACAACTCTGACATCTACCACACTTGTAGAATCCCGTCAAACCTGATAAAAACATGGAAGGAATCTTTGGAGGATTCAGTACATTGGGGGCCAATTTGTCCTTTAAAGAAGGAAGACCTCTAAAGACCACCTGTGGTCTATCTGGTAGTAATCCATTAAGGACAGTGTCGCTTTTCAAAATGTGCCAATGTTTGGACATGATATGTTTGATATTAGCATGTTGGCACGAAAAGTCTGTAATAAAAGGAGATCTAAATTTAGCAGAATTGTTACGGGGCTTGTCTTCAAGCAAGACCCCCCTATCTAGACAGGTGACTTGATCTAAAGAGCTGGACAGGTATTCCGGATCGTATCCCTTAGCAAGAAAACGTTTTGTCAAAATATCTGCTTGTTTGACAAAAGAGGCTTGTTTTGTGCAATTTCTCTTCAACCGAAGGTATTGACTCTTCGGTATAGAGTCAAGCCAAGGAGAGTGGTGACAGCTATCTTTTGAAATGTAAGCATTTCTATCGGTTGATTTGAAATGTGTGGCTGTCTCAAAACCATCCCCATCAACCGAGATGACCAGATCCAGAAAACTGATTTGTGTCTGGCTGGCCTCGTGACTCAAAAAAATCCCACGTTCATTCGTATACAGTATATCAATGAAGTGCGACAAGTCACTTTCGATACCATCCAATAGGAGGAGGATGTCGTCGATGTATCTGACCCACAGCAAAATCTGGGGCCTAGACTGAACACAGACGACATCCTCCTCCCATAGGGCCATGAATAGATTAGCGAGGCTGGGAGCATATTTAGCTCCCATAGCCACGCCGCGATTCTGTTGGTAAAATTTGCCGTTGTGCCAAAAAAAGTTATGAGTGGCCGCGAACTCTAACAGTTCCATAATGAAGGAAATTTGCATTTTGTCCAAACCACTATCCTTATTCAGATAGTAGGAAACTGCATGTAGGCCTAAATCATGTGGTATGATGGTGTACAGCGAGGTGACATCCGCTGTCACCAACCACACCCCCGGAGGGGGCTTTACCTTAGAGAGAGTGTTAATCACCTCTTTGGTATCCTTAATAAAGGACGGAATTTTCTTAACCAAAGGCTGAAGGAAAAAATCTATATACTTGCCCACCCGGGACGTGATGGAATCTATCCCACTTATAATGGGACGTCCTGGGGGGCAAGTCAGATTCTTATGCACCTTCGGCAAATAGTACATGATTGGAGTTCTAGGGGCCTTTGGAACCAAGAAGGTTTTTTTCTTTTTCATTTAGAATTTTCTCGCGAAAGCCTTTATTCACAATCCTTGACAGAGCCTTTTTATATTTGGCACCCGGATCCAATGGGAGAGGGATATAGGTCTCACTATCCCAAGAATCCGCTGCATTTCTTGCATATAGTCACTTTTATTAAGAACTACAATTCCTCCCCCCTTATCCGCCGGGCGGATTACGACATCTTTATTCTTACACAAAGACTCAATTCCCTCTTCTATTTTCTGTTTACAGTCACTTAATTTTGTGATTAAGTCAAATCGGGAAGTATTAATCCACAGACATAGATACAAGCACTATAACTTAGTTATTGCTGTGTTCTCCTTGATCATACTAGATAATAAGCTTTACATTTCTATAAGATTTATTATATTGTGTTTGTACAGATTGAGCATTTATACTCTATTTGAAAACACTTGTATGTATTATGCACTCTAAATATTGTTGTTCTCTCTGTAATCTTTATATACTAATTCATCTTAATAAATCCTACCACAGATGCTGACCTGCCACCATTATGGTCTCATGCCTTCATTACCATCTCCTGCCACAATTGCTGGCATGTGGCACACGTACCCCTAGTGCAGGTGATCAGACTCTATAGCTGGCTTGTTTTTTCACCTATGCAGCCCCCTTTCCCAACAAATAAGCAGGCCTACCAGTACTCGGTTGCCCCCAGGTCTTATACACAATGCTATAGTGCCTGGCTACCACGCCAGGCAGGTGTGAACCGAGCAGAGCAAACAGTTAATTGCGATTGGCAGATAGGCAGAGTGCTCAGGTTCAAGGCAGGCTGAGTTATGAGCATATTCAATATCCGATCTGAGGTTGTCAACTAGCAGGCGGTGCAGACAAACAGGATGCTTGGAGCAATGTTAAATTCTATCACAAGCATGAGACTGTAGGCTTTGCTGGCCTAAATCAGGTTTGGTCTCCACTCAGAGACTGGCAACATCAATCACCTTGCAGATGGACAGGCAGACAGACAAATCCAGGATGCTGGAATGAGGCCAGCATCTGTCAAGAAGCAGGATTGCTGCACTTTTCTAACAACCTGCCATCATTACCATGTCCAGCTACTGCTGTGGACCTGCCAGAATTAGCAGCTAACGTTTCAGCCGTTGCTCTGCAACTCTCAAATTTCAGATTTTTTATAATGCAGGGTCATTGCTGAATGTTTTCAGTTTTTTTTGTGCTGCTCTAGCAATGTCAGAGTGCAGGGGCATTTATGTGGTGCATCTCAATGTTTGTGGAGTATTATGCTGTTCTGGCAATTTCATGGTGCCATACCTAATGTTTACACAATAAGCAGGTTGGAAATAGCCAGTTAGGTGAGGTCCCAGACAGGATGGTAAGAGTTAATACTTTCAGGGTTCTTTGTGTTTGGCGGGTTTTCCTCTGGGCGTGCCCAACTGATCCTGTAATATAAAAGAGAGACAGTGGTCCGGTGCAGCAGTTCCCCTAGCAGAGAGACCCCAAGCACAGAGGGGGTTCTTCCTGAAGACACTAGCTGCTGGAGTATTCCACTGATGGACTCTGTGTTGTACATTGACTCAACCTTTCCAGGTATGCTGGGGCAGCACATAGTCTGGGTTTGGGTTAGGAAAGTAGAAAAAAAATT
Organism: Rana temporaria; assembly: GCF_905171775.1. NCBI lineage: Eukaryota > Metazoa > Chordata > Amphibia > Anura > Ranidae > Rana > Rana temporaria. The sequence goes on from NC_053496.1 coordinate 91,651,722, forward strand.
ATGTCTCCACATGTTGGACTTTATAATGCCTTTTGTACTTTTTCAAGTAAAGTTTTGAACCCTTGTCCTCACCTGGTCTGAAGTTTACTAAAAGGGGTGTAATGTAAGTAAGTGACACCATCCCATGGTTCAGGTCACTTAGGTACTTTAGGGTATAAAGACACCAGTGCAAGATTGGTACAATGTGAAGACACAATCATTACCTAGGGTAACAGAAGGTTATCAAGTAGCCCATTGAAAGCATGGTGGAATGGCCTCCAGCAGTGAGGGAGATGTTGTTGGCACTCCTTCTGTCAACAGTTTGTCTCCCATAGCCATGGGAGCGGATCTGCGCCACAGAGGTTCCCACCTTGTACAGAGGTACAGAAACTCAAAAGTTAAGTGAAGTGCACGCACAGAGTCTGCGCCAGGTGCATGGCGGGGCCCGTTCTGCTACTGGGAGTGGAATACGCTGGACAGGTGGATGTGGAAAAAGCTCAGCATGTCCCTTCTAAATGCAAGTTACAAAGAAGGTGAACATTGTCATGGGGACCTCAGAGTTAACTGGAGAACTGGAGAGTTATGGTGCAAGTGTTTATGGTGTACATTCATCGCTAAGAGTAAAGGCCTGCCTTAAGGTCATGTATTCCACCATGGCAGCCTCAGTCTTGTAACAGGGCATTGATGGAAACAGCACAAGAGTAAAGGTACCCCATGTGTAGAGCAGAGTTACCATGATACAGGTGCATGTGCGGGAATCAAATAACGGTTTGATGCAGCGTGTTTTTCAAAGTAGTGCAAGCACTACTTTCTTGCATGGTCCAGTACATTTTTCAGACCATTTAAATGAATGGGCTGTCAAAACGCACTGCACGGGAATGCGATCCTGCGAGTGAATTGGCCCTAAATGTGATTTTTACCTTGAAACTTGTCTTAACTTTCTACAATAAACTGCAGGAGGGAAAAAGTGCTTAAAGACTGGAGTCTGGTTAATATTTTGCTGACTTGTTTTTAGTTAAAAAATACATTCTAATGTCAATGGTTTATTTCAAGCTAGCTGTTTTCCCTCCTGTTCACATTGTAGACAAATAATTGTTTTATTACTGTGTAGTAAGTCAGTACAATATTTAGCTTGTTTCATTGTAATTACTATGTCAGGATAAATAAATACCTAATGTTTCCCTGTTCAAATGCGGACTACTAGAAAGGCTTACATAATATGCAGCATGTCTCTGTAATATTTCTGCTTGTATCTCTGACATAATCCACTGTAATTTTTATATCTGGAATGGATCAAAAATGCCTCATATTTACAAGGAGAGGTATAGCTCTTCTCTCTTATGGATCACAGAAGTGCAATTCGTTTTTCAGCAGAGAGCGGGTTGAAGTCTGCTTTCTGCTGACGTCACAGGAATCAGTCCAGGCACTGGGTCATCCTGACAATGGAAGTCTGGATCCGCCAGGTGCCCGGACTGACACCCCACTCAGCCTCTCAGCGAACCACTAAGAGTCTGAGCCAGCTGCCCCCCCCACAGCTCATCACTCCAGTAAGCGAGGAGGAGGCAGAGCTGTCAGAACAGTGTGATCGGTGGTGTTCAATTGTTCAGTTCTCAGCAGGGCCGGTGCTAGACTATTTTGCGCCCTAGGCGAGACCAGCTACTTGCGCCCCCCCCCCCAAATTTTTTTTTAAATAAAACTTCTATACCGCTAAAATATAATTTCTATACCTATAGAAAGGGCGCAAAACAGTCTAGCACTGGCCCTGTCTATACCCCCCTGTGATGTTTGTTGACCCTCATTGAACTGCCGTACACAGCGAGCATAGTTGCCAACAATTCATTTTTTTTAGAGAGAGAACTGGGTGACAGCAGGGGACAGGGCGACAGCAGAGGACTGGGTGACAGTATGGCGGAGGACTGGGTGACAGCAGGGCTGAGGACTGGGTGACAGCAGGGCTGAGGACTGGGTGACAGCAGGGCTGAGGACTGGGTGACAGCAGGGCTGAGGACTGGGTGACAGCAGGGCTGAGGACTGGGTGACAGCAGGGCAGAGGACTGACAGTATGGCTGAGGACTGGGTGACAGCAGGGCTGAGGACTGGGTGACAGCAGGGCAGAGGACTGGGTGACAGCAGGGCAGAGGACTGGGTGACAGAAGGGCAGAGGACTGGGTGACAGAAGGGCAGAGGACTGGGTGACAGCAGGGCAGAGGACTGGGTGACAGAAGGGCAGAGGACTGGGTGACAGCAGGGCAGAGTACTGGGTGACAGCAGGGGACAGGGCGACAGCAGAGGCCTGGGTGACAGTATGGCGGAGGACTGGGTGACAGCAGGGCTGAGGACTGGGTGACAGCAGGGCTGAGGACTGGGTGACAGCAGGGCTGAGGACTGGGTGACAGCAGGGCAGAGGACTGGGTGACAGCAGGGCTGAGGACTGGGTGACAGCAGGGCTGAGGACTGGGTGACAGCAGGGCAGAGGACTGACAGTATGGCTGAGGACTGGGTGACAGCAGGGCTGAGGACTGGGTGACAGCAGGGCAGAGGACTGGGTGACAGCAGGGCAGAGGACTGGGTGACAGAAGGGCAGAGGACTGGGTGACAGAAGGGCAGAGGACTGGGTGACAGCAGGGCAGAGGACTGGGTGACAGAAGGGCAGAGGACTGGGTGACAGAAGGGCAGAGGACTGGGTGACAGCAGGGCAGAGTACTGGGTGACAGAAGGGCAGAGGACTGGGTGACAGCAGGGCAGAGTACTGGGTGACAGCAGGGCAGAGAACTGGGTGACAGTAGGGCAGAGGACTGGGTGACAGCAGGGCAGAGGACTGGGTGACAGCAGGGCAGAGTACTGGGTGACAGCAGGGCATAGGACTGGGTGACAGAAGGGCAGAGGACTGGGTGACAGCATGGCTGAGGACTGGGTGACAGAAGGGCAGAGGAGAGGACTGGGTGACAGCATGGCTGAGGACTGGGTGACAGCATGGCTTAGGACTGGGTGACAGCAGGGCTGAGGACTGGGTGACAGCAGGGCTGAGGACTGGGTGACAGCAGGGCTGAGGACTGGGTGACAGAAGGGCAGAGGACTGGGTGACAGAAGGGCAGAGGACTGGGTGACAGCAGGGCAGAGGACTGGGTGACAGAAGGGCAGAGGAGAGGACTGGGTGACAGCAGGGGACAGGGCGACAGCAGGGGACAGGGCGACAGCAGAGGGCTGGGTGACAGCATGGCTGAGGACTGGGTGACAGCAGGGCTGAGGACTGGGTGACAGTAGGGCAGAGGACTGGGTGACAGCATGGCTGAGGACTGGGTGACAGCATGGCTGAGGACTGGGTGACAGCAGGGCTGAGGACTGGGTGACAGAAGGGCAGAGGACTGGGTGACAGCATGGCTGAGGACTGGGTGACAGCAGGGCTGAGGACTGGGTGACAGTAGGGCAGAGGACTGGGTGACAGCATGGCTGAGGATTGGGTGACAGCAGGGCTGAGGACTGGGTGACAGTAGGGCAGAGGACTGGGTGACAGTAGGGCAGAGGACTGGGTGACAGTAGGGCAGAGGACTGGGTGACAGCAGGGCTGAGGACTGGGTGACAGCAGGGCACAGGACTGGGTGACAGCATGGCTGAGGACTGGGTGACAGCAGGGCTGAGGACTGGGTGACAGTAGGGCAGAGGACTGGGTGACAGCATGGCTGAGGATTGGGTGACAGCAGGGCTGAGGACTGGGTGACAGTAGGGCAGAGGACTGGGTGACAGTAGGGCAGAGGACTGGGTGACAGTAGGGCAGAGGACTGGGTGACAGCAGGGCTGAGGACTGGGTGACAGCATGGCTGAGGACTGGGTGACAGCATGGCTGAGGACTGGGTGACAGCAGGGCTGAGGACTGGGTGACAGAAGGGCAGAGGACTGGGTGACAGCATGGCTGAGGACTGGGTGACAGCAGGGCTGAGGACTGGGTGACAGTAGGGCAGAGGACTGGGTGACAGCATGGCTGAGGATTGGGTGACAGCAGGGCTGAGGACTGGGTGACAGTAGGGCAGAGGACTGGGTGACAGTAGGGCAGAGGACTGGGTGACAGTAGGGCAGAGGACTGGGTGACAGCAGGGCTGAGGACTGGGTGACAGCAGGGCACAGGACTGGGTGACAGTAGGGCAGAGGACTGGGTGACAGCATGGCTGAGGACTGGGTGACAGCAGGGCACAGGACTGGGTGACAGCATGGCTGAGGACTGGGTGACAGCATGGCTGAGGACTGGGTGACAGCATGGCTGAGGACTGGGTGACAGCAGGGCACAGGACTGGGTGACAGTAGGGCAGAGGACTGGGTGACAGCAGGGCTGAGGACTGGGTGACAGCAGGGCTGAGGACTGGGTGACAGCATGGCTGAGGACTGGGTGACAGCAGGGCACAGGACTGGGTGACAGCATGGCTGAGGACTGGGTGACAGCATGGCTGAGGACTGGGTGACAGCATGGCTGAGGACTGGGTGAAAACAAAACAGCATTTTTAGAACCTTTTTTTTTTTTTACCTGCTGCTCTGCCCAGAAAGACCTGCTATCATTCCTGAGGCCGCCCATTCCGCTCTCCGTCCCCCAGTGAAAGGCGGGATCATCTCTTGGCTGGCCACACCCCCTCACAAGTCCCGACCATGAAGGGGGCGGCCCAGCTCCTCGGCATCAGATCCCTGAACCGCCAAACAACTCTGCCGCTGTGGGAGCCGGGAGAGGGAGCTGTCAGTGTGCTGCACGTGGATGTGATAGTTTAATCCCCGCGCCTCTGCACTATCCCTGGCAGCAGACATTCCCTCTCCTCCGGAACTCCAGTATACACTCCCGAAGACACACCGCACAGGGACAGCAGCTCCAGAGGTTACATCCAGCGGTGATGAGTAGGTGACAGGCCAGGGCTGCGCCCTAGGCGGCAGTGCGCTCTAGGCGGCTGCTTAATCCGCCTAGTGGTAGCGCCGGCCCTGGTTCTCAGTGTTAGAGGCACCGGGGGACAGTTGCATCATCAGACCGATGCTGCTTCCACCTAGGTAAGTATAATTGGGGGGGAGAAAGAAATCCTTCACTTCTCTTTTATTTACACGATTGTCAAAAAAACAGGAAAATCTGTAAGAAAAGGGGTTATCAAATGTTTTCTTGGTTAAAATATTCTTTCATGTCAGCATTTTCCTTTTTTCTTTATACATGGACAAGATACAGATCAATTTGGTTCACTTCCACTTGAGAATCAACACCTTAAAAAAAAAAAAAAAATTTAAATTGAGCACACTATCTCAACTATAAAGGTACAGACATAGGCCCGGATTCACAGACATCGGCGCATATTTATGCCGCCGTAGCGTATCTCATATACGCTACGCCGACGTAGTGCAGAAAGGCAAGCACCGAATTCATAAAGCACTTGCCACCAAAACTGTGCTGGGTTTCTTAGGCGTAAGTCGTCGTAAGTGGAAGTGGGCGTGAGCCATGCAAATGAGGCGTGACCCCATGCAAATGATGGGCGGAGCACCATAAAGATACGAATACCGAACGGCGCATGCTCAGAATCACGGAACTACTCCCTAAGATACGCCGGATCACTGCCTACGACGTGAACGTAACCTACGCCTAGTCATATTCACGTACAACGTAAACGACAAAAGATACGACGGCATGTGTTCCCTGGTCCATACCTTTGCATGGGTTGCACCTCATATATGGGGAATAACTTTACGCCGGACATACGACTTACGCAAACCGTGTATATTATGCGCCGGGCGCAAGTTCGATCGTGAATCGACGTATTTCCCTCATTTGCATATTTGAATCGAAAATCAATGGGAGCACCACATGCGTCCAGCGTAAATATGCGCCCACGATACGTCGGCGTAGGCAAGTTACGTTGGTCGGAGGAAGTCTATTTTTAGGCGTATCTTGGTTTTTGGTTCGACGCATAGATACGACGGCGCACATTTGTATTAACGACGGCGTATCTGGAGATACTTCGGCGTAAGTGCTTTGTAAATCCGGGCCATAGATGACAGTCTCCAAGTCCAATCTAATGTGTATCAGGAAGCAGTGGATATTAATAGCTGAGACTTGCCAGGGTAAGCAATTGCCTGATAAGACAGAACTAGAGGTGCCACCTCTATGGCTGTAAGCATGCAGGAATAGACTCACACTGAATAACATTTCCATTCCATTCCTGCTACTTCTAGGTTTCTGCACACAAAAGCCCCAAAAAGTTTTAGAGTTTCCAAAAACCTATAACTTCCAGTGCTTAGATGCAAAATTATAAATGTTGCAAGTCTCTACTTCGCCCCTACAGAATCCAACCACATCAATTACTTAGGAAAGTCCAAATGAGGGAAACTTCATCATGATGTCACAGGGAACGTCATAGGTCTGTGTGTCGTGCCTTCATAGGCAATCTCCTACTGGTTTTCGCTTGGGGACTTTGTTGAACCCCTTTTCACAGCAGGGTTTATTTACTAAGGGAATAGAGCATGTTCACTTTGCATATCAGATGTTAGACATAATGAAAATGGTGAACCTAAGGCAAAATTCACTTAGCAAAGAACACTGAATCAGATTTTTGCCCACACATGATTAGTTAATTGAAATCAGCACAACTTCGCCTCATTCACCAAGCTAAATGAAAGCTTACGTTCCCAAGTAAACATGCTCTATTCCTTTAGTTAATCAACCCCACTGAGTGGATTTGTTCCCCAAGCAGAGAAAATCCATGCTTCATCGCAAACAAGCAACTTATGCAGATCAGCCCAATTTTCTACAACTTACAGTTCAAGCCCGCCAATTCCCTCATTACTACTATTAACTCTTCTGCAAATATGAATTACCTTTTTTTATTTCTAATTAGAAATTAAAAGTTTAATAGGTGAATGCCTATGGACTCTAATTTCACCTACCTCCAACATTTAACTTAGTACTTTTAAGTGAGGCTCATATTAAAAAATAACATTAAATACAGCATATTAAAATGGATGCTTTTTTTATACGTGTGCAAAAAAAGAGAAGTCAAACCCCAGACCCTCTTTCCTCTTTTTATGCACTTCTATAGTAATACCATGTGGTCAAAGAGGTTATATCTCTTACAGTGATATTACACAAACATATCCTGCATTAACAACATCTAATGAGACTAATCTAGTTGCAAAATCATCCAGCTTTATCTTTTAGTTCACTTCCCTTAGCCAAATTTAAATTTTGCTGTACACTTTGCTATCTGTCAATGTCGCAAAAAAAAAATTCGGAAAAAGAATCATTCGCATTTTTATATTATTCCTTTTAAACACAGTAATTATCTTGTTAATATTGATAGATTTATTGACAGAACACAATCATGTTGTGTTTATTACTTCTCTTTTTATTAACAAATAAATACAAAATAAAAATGGCAAGGTGGTTTTATAGGGCTAGGCTTGACAATATGTATGACAACAACAATTCATTACCTTATTTTATTACATCTAATACAGTTGGAATATCCTCCTACTTTACATGGTATCTGCATTTTAGAATCATAATACCAGCTAGGGGTCATCTATATTTACTTGTGCAATGAATACTGAAAAATGTTATCTATTTATTTGAAATTCTGATGGGAGAAAACCACTGTGTCTTCTAATAAAAGGAAGTTGACAGTCCATCAGAAAAATTGATAAAATGCACTCAGAAGCATACTTGTCAGAAACCATGAATCAGACCGAGACAGAAGTACAGTTAATCACACTTGTTTAATAATAAAAAATAAAAAGATAAACAGAGTAAGCATAGTCAAAACAAAGCCAGAATTCAGGAACCGGATTGGATAATCAGCCAAGCCAAATGTCAGAGAGCCAGAGATATATGTAGTAGAATAACAAGCGGGATCAGGAGCCAGAGGGGATGTCAGCCGAGCATAGTCTTCAACAGGAACGCAGGAGAAAGTCTCTGTGATGTTGACCAAGGCGAAGGCAGAAAGCAAGTGAACTGGAAGGCTTAAGTAGGCAGGACTGACAAGCCAGATCATCAACAGCTCAGAGAAGGAAGGGCTGAGCCCAGCCCTGACAATGCTGTTCTTACTTACATTTGTATAAGAATTTCTGATAAGAACTGTACATTTTCCCAGCTGTGTGGCAGAGCTGAAGATCTTATAGATGCATTAGAAGAAGTGACAGTCTTGTTAAAGTAAGCTGTTGGATTATCAGAAGTCATGTATGGGCCATGTTGTCAAAGCAAACCATCGCTGACCTCCTTCTGTACATTCTAAAGGCGTGGCCATTATATTGACCTTCTGACACTGACTTTGAGTCAGGACAAGGGCACAGGACAAGTATGCACATCAGGAACGTAAGAGTAAAGTCATCTGACAGAGAAATAAGAAAGCCAGCATAAACTCCATGCAATTGGCATTTGCAGATTAAGAAATCAGAAATTCCAGCCCCATATTTCTCTCAGAAAAAGTTTTCTTTATAGATTACTAACCTAAAAAATTGCATTTGATAAAAAAAGATAATATAGCAATAATAGCATACAATATGAATGGCTAGCATAGACAATGACATACATTTAGCTTTTAGATTCCATTTAAAGTGGAACTTTACCCATAAAAAAAATTTCTTCAGCAAGGAACATACATTCCACATTATTAATTATGATATCAAAATTTGTGTGTGCTATAAATTGCCTCCAGCATTGTTCATGTTTCTTTTTGCTGAAGCCTAGAGCCCCTGAGCAGCAGTAAATCTTGAGGCTGCCAGCAGATCAGCTTCTACAATTTTGGCACAGTGCTGAAAAATAGAGCGCAACTGAGCATGTGTAGAGCAGGGTGAGGCAGTGTATTACAGTATAGGCACTTATTTTAAATGTATTATATAGCTATACCTGCAAAAGGAGCCAGCCTAAAGTGATCTAGCAGGACTTAAAGTGTTACTAAACGCAGAACCCTGCATTCACTATATCTGGTCTCCCACAGAACATGGAAATGCAATTATATTAGTAAATATAAACTACTAAATGCCTTTTCTCAAAAGCAGTATATAACAGTCTTGTGACTTCTATAAAGCTTGTAGGAGGAGTTTTCACTCTACTCCTAATGTCCTATGAGGCTACAGTACCTCCGACCCTCTGTCTGGACAGTGCTGATTGGTCCTGGGCAAACACATGCAACCTCCCAGAAAAAAAAATCCTCTAGCAAAACACACAACTGAGCATGTGCAGAATGACTCCAAAGGCTCTGTCTTTTTAGGAGATGGTTAGGGGACAGTGGAAGAATGGGGTGATCAGAGGAGACAGGATCAAACAGCCTTTTTACATAATGCAGAAGATTAACCCCTTAAATTCCACAGTGATTATAACAAGCATGATTTACTACATCTACAGACTGATTTTACTGTTGTGGGTTTAGTAACACTTTAATTTTCTGACTAAAGTCCCACTTTAAATAGATTTGTTGTTAGTTCTACATGAGAGTTATTTCAGACTTCCATCAAAATTCATTTGCCATGTAACCAGAAAACATAGTGTGCCAGGCTTGTGATTTCTGGTGACAAGTATTGTATAATAATAATAGTAATAACAGTTGAAACAATATCATTTAGTAACATACTGTACATGGGTACATTGTTTTAGCCACTCTAACACGCTGCCATGTGATCAAGAAAGCAGCTTCTGCTGACAATACACTGATCTGCAAAGAGAAGAACAATGACAAATTCAGTAATACATTTCTTTTGTAAGAAAACTTCTTTGGTAAATTCTGAGGATAAATGTCTCCACGGTACCTACAGCTACAAAGGTATATATACTGTACGTACTTAAATGTGCTTGCCACTGGTTCACATGAAGCTTCAGTGAAGGTCGCCATGGTTTTACAACATCGCTGGTCAACTGTGCTGACAAATGGACTAGGTCACCACTACACCAGGCTACACTAGATTGCACATTTATGTTTTCTATTTAAAAAAATTAACTTTGCAAAAGTAAAAGCTGACCATTCATACTTTTAACAAACATCCTCTTTACAATTTTTTGTTCCTCAAAATACAGATACAAGAAGTATAATATGCTGCAGCTAAGTAAAATAGACAAAAAGGTAGAAGCAAGGTTGTTCTCTTTTCATCGAAAGAGTGTTGCGGGACAGATATACTGTTTTAAGGATGGTTTCACTTCCTGCCTAGGCTTCCTTCAAAAACTGTTTGTATTGACTTCTTTCCATCTGAGTTTAGTGGTTTATGTAACATAACAAGATAATCCATTGTCCAGGACAGGGGTGCCCAACCAGTGGCCCGGGGGCCACATGTGGCCCACGGAGCCCTCTGATGTGGCCCGCGACCTCCTCCTATAGGATGGAATAGAATAGAAAAATGTGTATATCCAAGAATTTGAATCCTGACAGATAAAGTCTGTGTTGGAGAGGGTAGCAGATCTTCACACACTTTAGGCAGCACTCAGGGAGACAAGCGATCTCTAATGGGAACAGAAAAACAAACAAGGCTCCTCTAAGTGCAGAAATATAAAACTTTTAATATCCCCTAAAGGGGTTAAAAACACTTACAAGATGGTGGATGAAACAGGCATGTTGCAGGTAGGTGTGTCCAGAAGATGTTCCAGTGGCAGGGCAGTCCCAGTCTGATGATAAAGCTTCCAGGGAAGTCCACAGGATAACAGCCAATTTGTGCTGTGAGTGTTTAGAGAACACAATGGTGATGGAGCCTGGGGATGATGTCAGAGGAAGCGAGACAAAAAACCAGCATGGAACACAACCAGGAAGAGGGCAGGAAGTGTGTCATAGAGTCTATGACACACTTCCTGCCCTCTTCCTGGTTGTGTTCCATGCTGGTTTTTTGTCCCGCTTCCTCTGTCTATGACACACTTCCTGCCCTCTTCCTGGTTGTGTTCCATGCTGGTTTTTTGTCCCGCTTCCTCTGACATCATCCCCAGGCTCCATCACCATTGTGTTCTCTAAACACTCACAGCACAAATTGGCTGTTATCCTGTGGACTTCCCTGGAAGCTTTATCATCAGACTGGGACTGCCCTGCCACTGGAACATCTTCTGGACACACTTACCTGCTACATGCCTGTTTCATCCACCATCTTGTAAGTGTTTTTAACCCCTTTAGGGGATATTAAAAGTTTTATATTTCTGCACTTAGAGGCGCCTTGTTTGTTTTTCTGATGGACTAAAATAGAATACTGTTATTAAAGGTAAGTTTATTACTAAAATCACAGGGGAGCTGCGGTGGCTCAACGCAATTGGCACTGCGCTGACAAGCCATTCACCTCTGCAGCTAGAGGTTCGGATCCCGGTCTCAGCTACATGTGAATTGAGTTTGGTGGTCTCAGCCCGGCTCCCGGTGGGTGTGCTATGCGAGGTAAACTTGCGCTTAGTACGCCCACCCCCCTCCCGCAAAAACCACCACACTTACACGCACTCGAAATTGGGTTAACATGCACGCACTTTGACCACGCAGTCTCTAAAAAGAGAGGCGAAGGACTAACGGGCTGGTTGAGCGGGCTAGATCCTCTCACTCCCTTATAGGGAGTCCCTCTGCCCCATTGGGCTTCAAAGCGGAGCAGGTAGGACGGGCTGTGTGGGAGGACCCCCTCACACACCCACCATTGCCACCCGGGGCATGGAGAAAGGTGGCAGATTGCCTCTGGGGGAGGCCTGCCTACTCCCAAATCCTGCAGTCTGGCTCCTCTCTCGAGTACATGCACAAGATACACTTAATAAAAAAAAAAAAAAAAATTACTAAAATCACAGTGTATATATGGGTATATCTGTTCTGCATTGGTTACTGGCTGCTTTCAAACTGATCTGCAGGTGCAGAGCAGTTTACCTGCGGGTTACCTGCACTGAGCCATAGACTTCTATTACCTTCGGGTTTGGTGTGCTTTCTGAAAGTGCACCACACCTACAGGATATAATAGAAGTCTATGGCAAAGTGCATCTAACCTGCAGGAAAGCCATAGGGGAACTGTGCTGCACCGCAGTGTGGGTAAACAACAGTGCATCAGTGTGAAAGCAGATTTAGGCCCCTTTCACACGGTCACTCCGACCTCTATTCACCTCTAAGGCGTGGCAGATGTGAATGGACTTGTGTCCGCTTACAAATGCCTACCTACAATCTGATCCGCTTAAAAAAAAGAGTAGAGTTGGCACTATAGAGTAGAGTGGGCTGCCATCCACCTGCTTTGCTCATTGTGGCCCGCCTTAAGTCGCTTAAGTGGTCCTCGCTCTTCAAAAGGTTGGACACTCCTGGTCTAGGAACTCAAAAGTAAACATGAGCTGATGCACATACTGTAAGGATTTAATTTTAATTGATATGAATAGCAGATTGTAGGTCAGCACCAACAAATTACAGTATGCAAGACACTTTTTCACAACGTAATGATTTTGGATGATCAGGTTCTTCAGTAAACAATGTATTTTCTTGTGCACAAAATGCATTACAACACCTTTTGTATGCACACAGGCTAAATGATGCCAGAAATAAAATACTGTGTAGATCATAACATATGGCACAATCCTTGTACCCAAAAAGCGTGAGTCTAACAGACACATCTAAACCTCAGTACAATCATTTGTAGTAAAAAAAAAAAGAAAACCTCTTTCATTACATGTGTTTTTCTGTGCACAGAACTTAATTAACATTGAATACTTAGAAAACAGTAACAGTTGTACAATATAGTAATAAAGGGTAACTTCACTTTTGGAGAAAATCATTCCCCCTCTGGGTGATCAATGTACATTGCAGGGACAATTTAAACTTTTTTTGCAGATTACTACCTTTTATTTTGAAGAAATAGCTGCTTGCCTGTGTCCATGTGCGGAGTGAATTTGTATGGGAGTGGTTTTATAATTATCAATCAGCTGCTGCACCTGTAGGGTTCTAATGAGGAAAGTTGCAGGGTCTGTATCCCTTCAGGTGTGAATTTCCTTCTTAAAGTATTGCATCAAAAATTACATTTTTGTTGCAGGTGATGCCCCAAATCTGATTTGTATCTTAGTGCAGACTTCTGGGAAAATAACTAAGCCAATCACACAAGCAAGAAATTACATTTCTGGGGGGTGTTCTGTACACTTTACAGAACACCTCCAGGTAGCCATATTCCATTGCATTTTACAGAAAATTACAGAGCTGCAGATTGAAAAGGAAATGTCATTTTTAATAAATAATAATAATATTACAATATGACTTGTGTCGCAATTGTATATGCTGTATTTTTTATTTTATTTTTTTCTTGCAATTTTTTTCCACCACAAACGTGGAGTTACCTGTTAGGAGTGCAAGAGTTGGAAGTATGTTATTTATAGCCCAGCATCCAGAGAGCAGGGATCAGGAGTGTGTAATGCACATAGTGCAGGGTTCAACAGTGTGTAGTGCAAAGAACATAGGAGTCAGGAGAGTGTAATGTACAGGTCAGGCGACAGAGTACATAAAAAAAACATTAAAATTATATATAAATTGACATAAATTGAATCATATGAAGGTAAATCAATCTTAATGTTTGTAGTGAACCAGTGACCAGTGAAATCACATACAATCCATCATGAAGTGATGTAGTCCATAAATAAATAAATTCCAAAAACTAGAATATTTAGGCTCTAAATCTCCAAGTGAAAAATAAATTTCACAGCATCCAGAAACGTGGGGATAGAAAAGAACCTCCACCTTGATATCACACTGCCTCTTACCAGCAGTAAATGATCTCTTATTACAGGATATCACAATCGCATTTAATACTGATAATCTCGACACAAATCTCCACCAGGGAAAACGTTATTGGAATGCTTGCATCGTTCAGTGTATCATTGCAAGATGTGCCATAAAAAAAAAGCAAAACTCGCATAGCGTAAAATCCTGGGTACATTTATTCAATCAAATAAAAATGCGCACTTACATCAAAATCCAACACTGTGAGCATAAAAGACAATAGAGACGGCCGGCTCCTCTACCTACCCGTATCTTCCGGGTCTGGCTTGTGATGCAGTGACGTCAAAACGTCGCTTACCCAACGTTTCGTCTTAATGGGGACGTGGTCAAGGGAGAGACAACCATTCCAATAACGTTTTCCCTGGAGGAGATTCGTGTGGAGATTATCAATATTACATGTGATTGTGATCTCCTGTAATAAGAGATCATTTACAGCTGGTAAGAGGCAGTGTGATATCAAGGTGGAGGTTCTTTTCTATCCCCACGTTTTTGGATGCTGTGAATATTTATTTTTCACTTGGAGATTTAGAGCCTGAATATTCTATTTTTTGGACTTTATTTATTTATGGACTATACCACTTCATGATGGATTGTATGTGATTTCACTGGTCACTGGTTCACTACACACATTAAGATTGATTTACCTTCATATGATTCAATTTATGTCAATTTATATACAAATGTAATAATTTATTGACACTTTACTTATAAAATCACCTTATCAGTACTTATTTACTTTTTCACTAGTGCAGCTTTTTTTCTTATTACTTATCTTGTTTAGTGTTGTATAACACATATAGTTGCCTGCTTGATACCAATTGAATGAGCGCAATAGTTTTTCCATCATTACCTACATAAAATAATCACCTCCCTACCCAAGCCACCAAAATGTTCCCCAGGACAAATAGCCTCACTTACTAGTACAGAGTTCCTCCCCCTAGTACAGATCTCCCACCCCCTACAAATTCCTTCCCTCAATACAGATCACCTACCCAGTACAGATCTCTCCCCCAGTACAAATCTTTCCTCGAATACAGATCGTCTTCCCCCAGTACAGATTCCTTCCCCCAATACAAATCTCCTGCCCCAATACAGATTCCTCCAATACATATCTCCACCCAGTACAGATCTCTCCCTCTGTCCAGTATAGATTTCCCCATTACAGATCTCCTGCCCTGTACAACTCTCCCCGAAACTCTTTCACTGTTTGCTCTGAACTGGTACTGTTTGTCTGTGAGATCTAACAGGCAGCAGGAGTGCAAGGTAAAGTACTTTGGGTGTGCTACTGCTTTCAGCGATAGCTCCTGCACCAAGGATGCTTTGGGGCAAGAGAGGGGGAGTTGGACACCCTTAATCCCCCCCTTATCTGTGCTCTTGCTGGTTTATGTGATTGTAATTATGTATGGGCAAATATATGCTAGTTTTAGAAAGCTTTCAGAAAATAATATACTTAGTTTTCAAAGTAGAACTCCAGCTAAAATGTTTCTTCTAGTTTTACAAAGGAAAGGGTTAGCAACATTGTCAGGAGATTTTATTCCATTGGTGCCTTCAACAGGCTGAAGTTCAACTTAAAAACATAAATTAGCATTATAAATGTTTTGCATTATTTTTTTTTATTTTTTTTTAGTTGCTTTTTACCGCATTGCCCACATAGGTACTTGGTTCTCTTCCCTTAAGAGACCTTTACGTTCCCTCTTATACGAAAGAGGGGGACACCACTTCCAGTTTCATAGAACTATTTATGTGTAATTTTCTAAGTTGCTGTGTCACTCCCCCCTTTCCCCCTGTCGCACCGTACCCCAATGCACCAAGTCTATTGGACAATGCAGACCCGTTTGCTCATTTAAAAGATTGTCAGTTGGTGTTTTATGGTTAGATTTTATCACATCCTGAGAGCACCTTAGCAGTATCTTAACGTGTCTTTACTTCCATATGAATGAATAGCAGCCAATTTACTTGAGTAAGACCAGACCTTTAACAACTTTTTACAGCGTTAACATCATTTTCACAACCTCCTTGTCTTTTCCCTCTGGAGATATTTTATACTTTACCTCCACGTATCTCACTTCCTCTGAGTACTTTTGGGGAGGAAAGAAAAAAAAAACTGAAAGGTAAGAGCCAACCTTATCTCCTGTGATGGTGGGTGTGTGGGTGTAGATTACCGTCCTTCCATGCGATCCAAGCCGATACAGACCTCCTGCTGCATGCTCCACTCCCCTCCTCTCCCATCCGTCTCCAGTTCTTTAACTGCTGTGAGCTCCGAAGCGGTCATACAGCATGTTGTGGTACGAGCTGTGCCGATCCATGCAGCGATCCGTTCCCACCGATACACCGCAGTGCTGCTCAAAAGATTGCCTCCAGAAGGCGGTGTGCAGTGTGCGGCATACGGCTGGGGGCTGTCGTCTCCGTTCTCATCTAGCGTGGTCCATCCTCATCCCCGGCAATCTCCCTGCTGTTTACTCCCCCCACCTGCGAGCGCGCTGCCTCCTCACGTGCACGTGCACGCCATCGGTCAATGTTTTGCATTATATAACTGACATCCTGTCCAGTACTTTGGCAGTGAAAACTCCTGCTTGTACTTTTGTGCTTCCTTTTTCTTAATTTGACTGATAACATGGTAATGATAAAACAAAGTTAGAATAATAAGGTCACATAAATGTTATTTATGTCATTCCCTCTACACCAATATAAATGTTTCATGTAGTTATAAAATTACACACCATTCCACTCGCTAACCCAGCTAACAGTATTTGCTCTTTCTCTCATGTCACAACTCACAATCAATCCGTAAATTGCAGCTGTGAAGCTATATGTAAAAGTCCACCTGATCAACTTGACTTTCCCTTCCTTCATCCTTTTTTCCGAACTAATCGAAAAGATAAGGATGATATCCAGGTAGGTGAAACATAGAGACATTTGAAGGTAAAAATATCTTTCAACAGCCTCTTTGCACAGAGGATAGCAAGACTAATAGTATAGGCCACCTTACGTTGTTAAGTGGTGAACAATATTACCTACTTATTCGACACATATAGCTCTATCTGTCTATCTGTCTAGCTGTCTGTCTATCTATCTGAGACATCTCTAATCTGTCTTTTTTTTTGTAAGAAAGTTTTCTATTAATCCGGTGAATGTTGTTACCTTTAGGTAGATTCCTATGATGTCACTGTATCAGAAGATCTCGGAGATATTCAGCTAATAAAAATCGAGAAACATAAATACTGGTATACAGATAACTGGTACTGTCGTCACATTACAGTAAAGACTCCAGCGGGAGACTACTTGGAGTTCCCTTGCTACAGGTGGCTCAGCAATGAAAAAGAACTGGATCTTCGTGAAGGAACAGGTTAGTATTAGCTGGGCTTTAGAATTCAGAATTTTATTAGAATAATATATTAAACAGAAACGCCAAGCCAAATCAATTTTAAGAAAAGTAAAAAAAAATATAATTTGCTCCACAATTACCAAGACAGTAGGCCCAGCAGAAAACATGCAGCTTGTGGAACTTGAATACAAAAGTTGTAAAGGACTCTAAATCTTTTCTTCAAACAGTGTGCATGTTTTAGTTATTTTCTTAGATTCACAGGTGAGATCACTAGTGTTGCTCTCAACGCAGCTTAATAATTAATTAATAAGTAGTACTATACCCTCCAACTTTTTTCCATTATTTTACTCTTATCGTCCCCATTCTTTGTTTTTAGTAGATTTTTGGGTTCCTCCCTGCCCCCAAGCCCAGACCGCTGTGTGGCAATTTCCCAAACTTCTGTCTAGGTAAGCCCAAACCCTGAGGACTAAGTGAGGGTAAGAGAGCTTGGACAAAGAAGACAGAGGAAGAGGGGGAACAGTGGGGTGCGTAGCTGCTCTAGGCTTAGGAGATAGTTGTGCCATTTTAAGACAGGGGTTTGAGAAGAGGCATTTTGATAGCAGTAGTGAACAACAACCATGGACCTGGGAGAAAATGTACACAGCAAACATGTTAAGTGCTGAGATCTGAAACACTTTACTGTGCAGTTTTAAGAACACTTTAATGCAGCTGTGTCACTATCTAGTCTCAGGAAGCCATGTCACCCTATAAAAAGGATCCCTAACAGACCACTTGCCTTCAAGATACTGCTGCTGATCCACCAATATGTTGTCCCTTTATTAGTAAAGCTCTTCAGTATTTCGACCCATGGGAAGTCTCAAGCCTCGTACACACGACCGAGTTTCTCGGCAAAAACCAGCAAGAAACTTGCTGGGAGATATTTTTCCTCGACAGCCTAACAAGGAATTTGACGAGGAAAACAATGTGTTTCGCCCGTCGAGTTCCTTGGTCGTGTGTACGAGGCTTCAGGGCTATTTTTACTTCCTCCTCAAGCTGCTGCCAAAACTGCATATGATTTTTTTTTTAATGATATAATTTAACAATGTTATTTACAAGAGAGTAACATTTCTAGGATGTCAATGTCCAACAACTGCTTTCAAGAAGATAAAATAACACTGAAATAAAAATTATTTGAGCTTCCCTAAATCCTCAATGCCCATATTAGCAACCTTCGCCAGGAGAATTAGTCATTTTGCTGATAGAATAAAAATTAGCCCTGCTCAGGTAGTGGCTGCAGGTTCGTATCTAGCTGCAGGTATTCTAAAGTTTTACAGTAGGCAGGGGCTGCATTGAAGTGTGTTTTCACTTCTGCAATCAAATTGGGATAACACCTACTTAAAGCGGGAGTTCACCCGAAATTTTTTTTTTTAACATTAGATTGATGCTCATTTTGTCAAGGGGAATCAGGTGTTTTTTTTTAAATCGAAGCAGTACTTACCGTTTTAGAGATAGATCTTCTCCGCCGCTTCCGGGTATGGTCTTCGGGACTGGGCGTTCCTATTTGATAGACAGGCTTCCGACAGGCTTGCGACGGTCGCATACATCGCGTCACGATGAGCCGAAAGAAGCCGAACGTCGGTGCGGCTCTATACGCCGCCTGCGCACCGACGTTCGGCTACTTTCGGAAAATCGTGACGCGATGTATGCGACCGTCAGATGCCTGTCGGAAGTCTGTCAATCAAATAGGAACACCCAGTCCCGCAGCCCATACCCGGAAGCCGCGGAGAAGATCGCTCTCTAAAACGGTAAGTACTGCTTCGATTTTAAAAAAAAACACCCGATTCATCTTGACAAAATGAGCATCAATCTAATGTTAAAAATTAACATTTCGGATGAACCTCCACTTTAATGCTAAGAACGATGCTGGAGAGGTAATGTTTACCATAATTAACTCTTTATTTTTACATCAAGTTTCAATTTAGTTTTAATCATAGTTTTTTGACTAAAATGCCATTTTAGTCGTATTTTAGTCAATTTAATTGATTTAGTTTTAGTCGTATTTTAGTCGACTAAAATCTCCAGTGCATTTTAGTAAATTAAAATCAAATGGGTTTAGTTAAATTGTAATGCAATTATATTATATACTCCTGAAGCAAAAATCTCTAGTGAATTTTAGTAAATTAAAATCAAATGGGTTTAGTTCAATTGTAATGCAATTATATTATGAACTCCTGAAGCAAAAATCTAATAACATATTATTATTTATGCTACTAGGATTCGAACATGCACTACAGACACAGATTTAGCCGTTGTGATATATAACATCTTGAATATATTACCAACATTAAATATTAAGAGCTTTTTTCTTAATCTTTTTTTTTTTTTCAGCTGCTTAGTAGATGCCCCCTACTTATTCTTATGTGGTAGTGTAGTGATAATTTTGACGTCAAATTTCGATTTAGTTTTAGTCACAGTCTTTTAACTAAAAAGTCATTTTAGTCAGCTGTTAGTCTGAATTGTTTTAGTCATATTTTAATTGACTAAAATAGTGTTAATTTCTTTGACTAAAATATTTTGCCGGCTTGGGTTCTGCTTTGTATGTTAATACACATTGTTCTCAAGTTGTCCCTCTTTATTGCACTTTCAAATTGTTGAAAGTAGGCTGCAGTCTGCCTAAAGGCCTGTTCCAAAGCAAAAACTAGAACGGTAAGTATTTTAGGTACACTGTGTGAATAGGAACACAGAAACAACATATAGAGGGTTTCCCAAATTTGACTGCAAAAATGGAACTGCACCGAAGACTGCTGGTGCAACAAACCCAAACCATTAAACTTACACAAAAAAAGCAACATACCATGAACAATTAGCAGATGGATGACCACTCATCCATTCCAAATAACATGACACACAATTAAACAAGTGTTGACATGTTTCACGCCAATGGGCCCTTAATCATAACCAACTTGACGTTCCACTCGTTAACAAAAATCCTAATATCATTTTGACAATTCTGAATTGTGATATTTTCTTGGACAATCTAAAATGTTACAGTGTGGGCAACTTCTGAACTCATCTCTAGCCAAACCCACCCTACTGCCAGCTTCTTACCCTAGCTGAAGGCCAAGAATGATCAAGCCCTCAGCTCACTGGAGTACAATAAGAGCACAGGTTATGAGTTTGACTAGAGATGAGTTTGAAGAAAGCCCAAATTCAACTCAAGCAGTCTAGGCAGCCCATTGGCTAACAGATGCATCATGGGAGATTACTGCCACCAGGCTCCCATCCCTTATTTTCAGCTCTCCTGGCTAAAATCAAACAACATTTCATAAACCTCAGTATCCACTGGCATTCTTCAGTCTAGTTTTTACCCTGATGTTTGCGCTAATGAAATGCATTTATACGCCACAAGAAAGGGGTTGTCTCCATTTATAAATAAAAAAGCAGAAAGTTATGCTTTCAGGCACCACTTATCTGCATACTTTCCTCTCCTGTAGGTGCCAATCCTTCCTGCACCAAAAGACATCAGCAAATGTTTGAGATATATATAATAGATTGCAGTCAGGATCCTTAGACCTATTACTATGCTATTTATATTTATTTTACTACTGAATCTTAATTTCTAATTCTAAACGAGCACGAAAAAGCTAGAAACAGAAAATTTTGAGTGTAAATATTCTAAAAACTTTGAGCCAGATCCACAAAAGGGATACGACGGCGTTGGCTTGTTGCGGGTTAATTTGGAGCATGCGCACTGGGATACCCCCACGGGTGGCGCATGTGCCGTTAAAAAAAAAAAGGCATTTACGTGGGGTCAAGACGTATTGACATAAAACACGCCCACAACTTAGTGATTTGAATTGTGCGCCCTTACGCCGACACATTTACACTACGCCGCCGTAACTTACGGCGCAAATTTTTTGTGGATATGGAAAATACGCTGTAAGTTACGGCGGCGTAGTGTATCTGAGATACGCTACGCCGGACATAAGAATGCGCCGCGCTATGTGGATCTGGCCCATCCTGTCTAGTGGATTTCCAGTGACACAAGGAACACACCTTGCATAGATCCACAGGTCCTGACAGCAAACTCTAATAACATTATTTGCATTTTTTTTATTTTTTGTAAATACAGAAAAAAATACTATATTTCCCATGTAATCCTTTTCAGTCCACTAAAACTAACAACTAAAATGTATACCATTTTTCCCCAACAGCAAAACTGGTCGCACATGATGTGACACAGATCCACAAAAAACACAGGAGGAAAGAACTGGAAGACAGGCAGAAACAATACAGGTAGTTGTTAAATATTTTACTTTTCCATTAAAATAGAAAGGTGAGGCTGAAACAACTTAAAGGGAATGTCAGCTCATACCATGGAGGAAGGCATACAAAAATGCACAGTTATGATATGATTTTCTTGTAATTAGTTCAGTTGTAGATTGAGAAATCAGAGGAAAATGTGCACAATAAAGGATGTCTTGTTAAAGCCTAAGTACAAATTTCGGGTGCTATAATAAACAAGTTGAACAAGAGAGCTAAAGTCATAATTCTTGGCCGTATTAAGTGGCACTCACCATGTTTATGAGCATTACCAACATTTCTCAAAGATACAATTGGAGAAAATACCACACTCACCCGCTCTCCACTTCAGTGTTGGGCCTCTGTTTCAGCTCGTGGCCACTGGTGCCTTCACCAATCAGAGCCTGGCTGCTGCCTGGCTGCTTCCTAAAAGTGCTAACGCATGAGTTGAGACTGCCTCCTATGCTCCTGCCTCCTGTACACCCTAGTGCCTTAGTATCTCTTGTTATCTCCAGTGCCCATTGTGGTCCCTCTGCACCTCTGTGACTCCTAATGTCTCACACTTTCTTGTTTTTAAATATCCCTGTGTATTCCAAGCTCTCCAGTGGGCCTGGCTCCAAGCATGCTCTGTGAACCCTGTGCACCTCTTTGAATTATTCAGTATCATTTGACCCTTGTTTCTTGCTTTCTCCCTTTATTTCTGCATGCCAAGCACCCCAGTACTTTTAGGGACCTTTTCCAGTGTACTCGTGATTCCACCACCCCATTGCTCCCATAGCCTTTAACTTGTGTTCCTGAATTTCCAGCACTTCTGTGTTTTCCCGATCCCAGCATTTCCCTGCTCCTGGAGACGCTCACTCCTGTGTTCTTGTGCTTCCTGATCAGTAGCTGCCCGTTCAAGTGAATCAGAGGGCTGCAACCTGTGCTACTATTAGCAGGGTGATCTGGTGAATAGGTTTGTTAGACAGGGCCAATTCAGTTGTTTTGCAGTCTGGTCAGTAGGTGTGCTAGGAAATCTTCTGTTTGTGTGTAATGTGCATTGCCCTTCCATGTACACCGTGCTACAAAGGCCAGTTATAGATTGGGGGGGTTTGCCACTTTTTTTTTACAGTTGGACAAATTGGGTGCAGGGACATACCCAATCTACCTATCCTTATATGTGCTTCTACTATGTAAGCTCCGAAAATTTAGAGTTAGGACCACAGTATAGATAGAGGTCCCTTGGTGTGGGCACGATGGATTATGCATATATTTGCAAATGTGTGCAAACAAAACCCTCTGTTTATAACATAAACTCTTAGACAGGGCCAATTCAGTTGTTTTGCAGGCTGGCCGGTAAGTGTGCTGGGAAATCTTTTGTTTGTATGCAATGTTCTGGTGAATAATAAGTAATGTAAAGTTAACAAATATCCTTGAAGCTATAATAATAGTCCTGCTGGTAAAATGGTAACATGGTGTACAATCACATTTACTCTCAGATTGCCTCTGGCTTTTCTCCTCACACATGCACATTATGTCTTAGAGCATGTCTCTGTGCAATGTCACCAGACATAGTTGGATTTTACCCTTGCCCATTACGTTTGGAGGGTGTTCCTGGGGTGTGTCGGTGCATTAGTTTTTTCCTTGGGTTCATTCCCATAGCTCCCGGTATAGACCTGCTTCGCAGATCCTGACTTGCCACACTGCTTATTTAGAACAATTTATACATACTTTTATACATACTCTATGCGTTTTCTCCTGATGAGTGGCAACTGGCCACAAAACGCGTTGAGCCTATTCAATGTCATCATGTTCCCAACACATAGCTTGACCTCAACTGTCATTCATCTGGATCCTATAACCCATTTTTATTTCATTACCAAAACAAGCATTTGGTGTTTAATACCAGCTTTCATTGGACACTATGCGATTTCAGATGCACGCATGTATACATATATGAATTCTTCTTTTTTTGTATGTCATCATTTTGCATATAGATTTCAATGCTAATGTTCTATTATATATCACATGTTATGAGGAATGCTTTGTTTTTATGCCATTTAATCAATTTGCATAATTTCTCCCACCACGTGTCTTGTGCCTCACTCAAAGTCCCAAAAAAAACTTTCCTTTTATTTTCGATTTAGGGATGGAGGTGCATGTAATCATGCACGTTATTTAAAGCCCCATTACGTCTTGCTTTCTATTATAACATAGTAGTGAAGCACAAGGTGAGGGGGCTACATCAGGCAACTGATGTGTATCAGATATATATGAACACAGCCAAGACGTCTAAAGGCACCATCATTTACATAACAGTGTCATCTTTGATTCAGCATCCAAATATCTGATGCAAGATCCATTTAATTTTAAGAAATGTAAAGTTCACAAATATCTTTGAAGCTATAATAATAGTCCTACTGGTAAAATGGTAGCATGATGTAAAATCACAGATTGCCATGGGTTTCTTTGTCAGCAATTTTCTTTCAAGCTAGAAGCATAACGATACTCAGGTGCCATTTATTAAAGGACAGTGGAGCAGAGCAGCCTATGGTGGGGAGTGCAGTTCCGAAGAAGTTCTTTCTATGTAATAAAACAGAGGGAAGGCCATATTGCTGCTTTTAAATTGACCTATTAATGTGTTGTTTTTGTGTAAGTTTTAACAGCTTTAATTTTTGCAGTAATAATATTCACGTGAAACCAAAAGGGTGAAGCTTTTGAGACAAGTCATGCTCCCTTTTTTTTAGTGTTGGATAGAGTAGGGAAGGGTTAAAACACTTATAAAGTTGAAGAGACTTGGCGACACAATATTAAAGGGGTTGTAAACCCTCATGGTTGTTCACCTTAATGCATTCTATGCATTAAAGGGGTTGTAAAGGTTCCCGTTTTTTCACCTTAATGCATCCTATGCATTAAGGTGAAAAAACATTCAATGCTTACTGGCCCACCAGCCCACATGTTAACTTACCTGAGCCCTTAAAACCCGCGTTGAGAACTTGCTGGATTTCGGTCTTCTTGGCTCTTCATTGGATAGATTGATAGCAGCGCAGCCATTGGCTCATGCTGCTGTCAATCAAATCCAATGACACAGGCTCCGGGGGGGCAGGGCCGAGTCTGGCATTCGTGTCTATGGACACAAATGCTGGACTCAGGTGGGCGCTCGCAAGGTAACCCCTTTGGGAAAGCATTTCCGAGGGGGGTTAGCTGATGTGGGGAGGAGCCAAGACAGCCGCCGAGGGACACCAGAAGACGAGAATCGGGGGCCACTCTGTGCAAAAAGAGCTGCACAGTGGAGGTGCTGAAGCTCCCCCAGCCCCCCGTTTTACTTGCCTGGATGCTGTCATCCTCTGTCCGACAATGAGCACACCATCTCTAGCTCCAGCCATTGGCTCCTGCTGCTATTAATCAAATCTAATGACGCGGCATCGGGGGGCGGGGCCGAGTCTTTGTGAATGGACACAGATGACTCGAGAGTGCAGCCGCAGGGGGGTCCATCAAGGAGAGCGCTTCTCCAACGTGGATACCCGATGCGGGGAGGAGCCACCAGCACCGCTGAGGAACCCCAGAAGAGGAGGTTCAGGGCCACTCTGTGCAAAACAAACTGCACATTGGAGGTAAGTATGACATGTTTGTTGTTTAAAAAAAATAAGCTTTATAATCCCTTTAAGTGAGAGAAATTCTCCCTAAAGTGTTAATAATTCCCTTATGACAGCTGAAGCATTGCCCCAATTGGATGATTTCCCCTTGCTCTCATGACAACTCTAAAATGTAATGTTTTGCCTGTACATACACGTTAACAGTCACTGTATCAAAGCATACAATTATTTGCAGTGAGAAAAAAACAATAGCTTTATTTATAGCAAAATATATACCATTATAATGGTAATAGAAAAAAAAAAACATAGCTGATGACAAAAATTAGGAAAAGTAATAGAAAAAAAAACAACCCATAGCTGATGCCAATGCCTTTTTTTTATACAGGTGGAAGGAATGGCATCCTGGTTTTCCACTGAGTATTGATGCTCACTCTCATAGTGACTTGCCTTGCGATATTCAATTTGATAGTGAAAAGGGCGTTGATTTCATCTTGAACTACACCAAAGCGTAAGTAGAAAATAATAACTGTAAAGGCATGTGGCTCAAAAAGCTAAAAGGAAACAATATTGGTTTTTGTTTTTTCACAGTTTGCAAGTTTATAAACTGGCCATGTATGCTATTATATTGTTTGCATAAAATGTTTCTTTTGCAAAGAAAAATTTCATGCAGAGTATGTCTATGACACAGTCCTTGCAGAAAATACTGGGCTTTTTGATAAGAAACCTAAGATAAAAAACCATGCCGCGTAATGTGCATTAAAAAAAACACTTTTAGTCTCTATTGAAAGGCCATGCAACTGGGTGACAATGCAGAAAAACGTGCCTAATAAGAAACCTTTGTGGCAGGATTGTCAGTTATTACTTTAACCACTTCCCTACCGAGTCATAGTAAAATGACGTCGGCAGGAACCTTTCGTCCTTCAGAGTGGACGTCATATGACGTCCTTGCATTCCCGGCCGCAAGGGGACGCGTGCGTCCCGTTGGCGGCGCGTGCGCCCCGCCGCATTGCTCGGGACCCGGTACGCGTGCCCGGCGGCCGCGATGTCCGCAATCACGGCAGGACCATGGATCTGTGTGTGTAAACACACAGATCCATGTCCTGTCAGCGGTGAGGAGACCGATGTGTGTTCCCAGTACAGAGGAACACACATCGATCTCCTCCCCTTGTGAGTCCCCTCCCCCTACAGTTAGAACACACTTTAGGGAACATATTTAACCCCTTCAGTGCCCCCTAGTGTTAACCCCCTCCCTGCCAGTCACATTTACACAGTAATCAGTGCAGTTTTATAGCACTAATCGCTGTGTAAATGTGAATGGTCCCAATAATGTGTCAAAAGTGTCTGATATGTCCGCCGCAATGTCACGGTCACAATAAAAATCGCAGATCGCCGCCATTACTAGTAAAAATAAAAATGCCATAATTCTATTCCCTATTTTGTAGACGCTAGAACTTTTGCGCAAAACGATCAAATACGCTTATTGCGATTTTTTTTTACCAAAAATATGTAGAAGAATACGTATGAGGAAAAAAAAATATGATATTTATTAAATTAAAAAGTAAAAGATATTGGGCCAAATCGTCAAAAGAGATACGACGGAGTAACTGCTGTTACTCCGTTGTATCCCTGGTCCTAACTATGGAACTGATCCACAGAATCAGTTTCCCATAGTTAGGACGAAGATCCGACATGTGTAATTGAAATACACTGTCGGATCTTAGGATGCAGTACCGCATCCGCCGCTGGGGGCATTTCGCGTCGAAATGCCGCCTCGGGTATGCAAATTAGGACTTACGGAGATCCACGAAGCTTTTCAGCTTCGTTTTTTCTCCGTAAGTTTTATTTTGCTAACGCAAAATTAGGGCTGCTTTTACAAGGTGTAAACTGTTTACACCTTGTAAAAACAGACCTTTCTTGCTCGCGACGCAATTTTTTTAAAATGTATTTTTTTCTTTTGGCGCCGTATCTTTTTTTTTACCCGACGCAACTTTATTGTCCCGTCGCAATCCACAAAGCCCGACGTAACGTAATTTCGCGTTATGCACGTCGGGAAAATGACGTCACGAGTATGCGCAGTACGGCCGGCGCGGGAGCGCGCCTCATTTAAATGGTAATCGCCCCCTGGAGAAGAGGAACGCCTTGCGCCGGCCCGATTTAAGTTACACCGCTCAAAATTTCTAGGTAAGTGCTTTGTGGATCGGGCACTTAGTTAGAGATTTTGCGGCGGTGTAACTTAAATGGAAAAAGATACGTTGCGCCAGTTTTTTGAGGATTAGGCCCATTGTGTTTTTTTCAAATGTCGCTCTTCTTTTGTTTGAAGCGCAAAAAATAAAAACCGCAGAGGTGATAAAATACCACCAAACAAAGCTCTATTTGTGGGAAAAAAAGCGCGTCAATTTTGTTTGGGAGCCATGTCGCACGACCACGCAATTGTCATTCAAAGTGCAACAGCGCTGAAAACTAAAAATTGGTCTGGACAGGAAGGGGGTGAAAATGCCCTGTATGGAAGTGGTTAAAAAAAGCTGCATATTTGAATTTATTTTCGAAACATTAGCATGTTAAGGCTTATGTGAGAGTTTGTTATTAGTTTTACATATCCTTTAGCCTCTACAGTTGCGCAGTAATAAGTTCTTCTGATAATCAAAAATAATTATTGTTATTGCACTGTCTTTGCAACCTATAGAGTACCTCATTGTCACCATTTGCTGCTAATTCCCTTTTATAGACTCAAATTACCTCTAAGCGGGTGGCTGCGTGTGCAGGAATTGCAGCGATTCCTGCACCGGCAATCAACCGCAGTGAAAATGCGCTGCTGTTAGAAAACAATCGAGAAAATGCCCTTTTGCTGCCAGTGTTTTCTTTGGGCACAGCAGCTCATTTATATGAATGGACTGCTGTGACTGCATTTCCGGCAGAAAAAAATTCCTTTTTTTTTTATAGTTTTGTTTAATATAAAATGTATGTATTCTTTTCTTAGGATGGAGAACCTGTTTGTGAACAGCTTCATGCACATGTTCCAGTCTTCATGGAATGACTTTGCAGATTTTGAAAAGATCTTTGTCAGAATTAGCAATACAATATCAGGTACACTCCAGGACATTAAAAGGTTTTCAAGGTTTTAATGTGTTGTGTTTGGGATTCAGTTTTTCTATATATATGGACAGTGGCATATGGTGCCAATAATGGCCGATCTAGACAACTTGAAGACTTAAAGGGGTTGTAAAGGTTTGTTTTTTATTTTCTAAATAGGTTCCTTTAAAGCGGAGGTTCACCCAAATAACATCCATATCAGACCAACTTCTTTATACTTCTAACATGTACAGTTCGCATTTTTTATTTTTTTCAGGCTGTACATACCTTATAATCTATATTTGCAATCTGGCTTCCGGGTACTTCTCCCCGCAGGAGTAGGCGTTTCTATGCTGAGGAGGAATGTCATCTGGGAGGTCACCCAGATGATTGACGTCCTTATAGAAAAAGTTCCCCCCGGCGGATAAGGCGCGTCACGAGTCACGGCGTTTCCGAAAGAAGCCGAACATGCAGAGCTGCGAGTCGGCTCTATACGGCGCCTGCGCAGTCAGCTCTACACGGCTCCTAGTCGGTGCGCAGGCACCGTGTAGAGCCGACTCGCAGCTCTGTATGTTCATGTTCTTTCGGAAACGCCTTGACTCGTGACGCGCCTACGCAATACGGGGGGCGGGGCCTTATCCGCCGGGGGAACTTTTTCTGAAAGGACGTCAATCATCTGGGCGACCTCCCAGATGAGATTCCTCCTCAGCATAGAAACGCCTACTCCTGCGGGGAGAAGTACCCGGAAGCCAGATTGCAAATATAGATTATAAGGTACGTACAGCCAAAAAAAAAAAATGCTGACTGTACATGCTAGAAGTATAAAGAAGTTGGTCTGATATAGATGTTATTTTGGTGAACCTCCGCTTTAAGCAAGTGCATTGTTGGTTCACTTACCCTGTCCTTCAATTTCCCTTCGAAATGTTTTTTTCTTTGTCTGAATTTCTCACTTCCTGTTCCTCCTCAGTAAGCTTGCCCCCATCATCAGCATCTCCCCACAGGGATGTAGTTCCAAGGGAGGGGGCAAGCACGCTGACTAACCCCCAGCCAGAACGGCTCAGATGATGGGGGCAAGCTTACTGAGGAGGAACAGGAAGTGAGAAGTTCAGACAAAGAAAAAAAAAATTAGAGGAGAAATCGAAGGAAACGGTAAGTGAACCAACAATGCACTAACTTAAAGGAGCCTATTTAAAAAAGAAAAAATGAATCTTTACAACCCCTTTAAGTGAAGACAGATACTTTAGTACAGCTCAGTATCTATGTTTTGTACTTAATTTATTCAGCAATACTCTGTTTACTGACCTATTTATCTGTGAGACAAAATAGAGATTTCCACTTTGCAGACTTTAAAGCTGATTTCACACCTATGTGTCAGTGTTTTAACACCACATATATTTGGAGGTCATCCCATTGAGCCTCCAATGAGGTAAACAATGCACCTGACTCTTCAACAAACTATTATTTTTTGTGGTATTGCACTATTTATATAAAATCTTTGTAATACACATTTATTAGAGGGTGCAACCATGACACTGGAGTTACAAATCATTATAGGTTTTCTAAACAAATAGAAGCAGCAGAAGCTGTTTGATTTCAAATTGTCTCTCTAAATAAATCTCTAAATAGCCCCATATGAAAAGAATAAATGGTGGGGAAGGGGGATAAATGAGCCCTCCTACTCAATCCCTTTTTTGGAAACTCGGGCTTAAGCTAATGCATTTGAAGCAGCAGGATTTTTCAGCAGGATAATTAAGAATAGATTGGATTGTGCAATATTTTATGTTTACCTGTATATCCAGGAAAAAAGTAATAAGGACTTTACTGAGATGATACTGGCATATCATACAAATTATACACCATTTTATTGAAATAAGGGGGAACTAATGCGCAAAACCAACCTAACCAAGATACGAATAGAACAAATAAATATGCAGCAGCCACTACTAATAGTGCTCACACACTGACAGTAAATGACAAAATGGGGGATGTAATGGCGCTTACAACAACAAATAATATATAAAGTATCAGAAAAAATATATATAAGCTCCGCCTCCAGGCAATGATTAAGAGTGTATCACTCTGAACCGGAATACCATCCAACAAAAATATCCATAATGTGGGAGATATTAAGAGTGAGAAAATAATGAAATAAGTGTGACCAACGTGCCACTACCAGCACAACAGTCTCATTTGAATAGCAAACTTCAAAATCTGTGCATACAACATTTCTTTCAAAATAAAATCCATATAATGTTTCATCCACAAATCGTGCAATGTGTAAATATATACATAAATAGATAAATATCCAGTGACTGATTGTCCACAGACTATAAAAAATGTGAATAATTCCAATTAAAAACAACAATCCAAAGAAGTGCTAGAAGTGAACAAATGTGTAAAAAATGTAAATATAGTCCACACAGGGATCCCTAGGAAAATAGTGCCACAAAGGGTCCCAATAAAAAATTAAAATTCCATGTCCAGTGCACAAACCGTGCAGAAGTGAGAAAGACTAGATTCTAGTGACTAATAAATAAGAGTTTCTAAAGTGCATCTGTGCTCAAGTTGCTGTAACATGCAGCGTAAAGTGATTGCAGTCAGCCCGATTCTCCACGGTGACCAGGGATGTGAGTGCTAGCCCCTTACCTCTGTGCTCAAGCCCTCCAACGTTGGAGGGCTGTTGGTGATGTCACCCGCTTGCGGCCGCAGAGCGGGAGACACAGGAATACGCACACGCCACTTTACATGCTGTTCTTACAGCACTGCTTGTAAGTGTTTACTTTTTTTCATTAAATACTGTCAATAATCGTACACTATGGAGGCATTCTTGTGCTTTATTCTGAGAAACATCGCGCTGAGCCTGTGATTTCTGTGGAGCTGATCGATCTGCCGTTTGTGGGAGTTACTGGGAAAGATTCACATAGGCTATATATTAGCCTCCCTGAGGTAAGGGGCTAGCACTCACATCCCTGGTCACCGTGGAGAATCGGGCTGACTGCAATCACTTTACGCTGCATGTTACAGCAACTTGAGCACAGATGCACTTTAGAAACTCTTATTTATTAGTCACTAGAATCTAGTCTTTCTCACTTCTGCACGGTTTGTGCACTGGACATGGAATTTTAATTTTTTATTGGGACCCTTTGTGGCACTATTTTCCTAGGGATCCCTGTGTGGACTATATTTACATTTTTTACACATTTGTTCACTTCTAGCACTTCTTTGGATTGTTGTTTTTAATTGGAATTATTCACATTTTTTATAGTCTGTGGACAATCAGTCACTGGATATTTATCTATTTATGTATATATTTACACATTGCACGATTTGTGGATGAAACATTATATGGATTTTATTTTGAAAGAAATGTTGTATGCACAGATTTTGAAGTTTGCTATTCAAATGAGACTGTTGTGCTGGTAGTGGCACGTTGGTCACACTTATTTCATTATTTTCTCACTCTTAATATCTCCCACATTATGGATATTTTTGTTGGATGGTATTCCGGTTCAGAGTGATACACTCTTAATCATTGCCTGGAGGCGGAGCTTATATATATTTTTTCTGATACTTTATATATTATTTGTTGTTGTAAGCGCCATTACATCCCCCATTTTGTCACACCATTTTATTGTTACCGTACTTATAAAATATCTGGACCATTCATATCCTAAAAACCAAAGTTTCCATGATTAACAATGGATGTTAATCTAATATGTTAAATTTAAAATCTTGATTTCATATATGGTTCGGATTTGTCTCTCTGTCCCAGTGTCCACCCCATGAAATTACCCCGTCCTTTTCTGACGCTTCTACCCGACCTCAGTTGTTTTGATGCATATTGTTATTATCATTATCTCCAGTTCGGATCCTCAGAAGAAGCATTTTGATAAATGCATTGACTTAGGGGAATCTACTAGCATAGAGAGATATTGTTATTCATAGAAATTATGGCCCGGATTCACGTAGGAGAGCGCATCTTTGTGCGGGCGTAACGTATCCTATTTACGTTATGCCTCTGCAACTTTGACAGGCAAGTGCAGTATTCTCAAAGCAAAGTTGCGGCGGCGTAGCGTAAATAGGGCAGCGTAAGCCCGCCTAATTCAAATATGGAAGATGTGGGCGTGTATTATGTAAATGTATTGTGACCCCACGTAAATGATGCTTTCTCCGAACGGCGCATGCGCCGTCCGTGAAAGTATCCCAGTGCACATTCTCTAAATTAACCCGCAAAAAGCCAATGCTTTCGACGTGAACGTAAATGACGCCCAGCCCTATTCGCGAACGACTTACGCAAACCCCGTAAAACGTAAAAAATTCAACGCTGTTTCTACGTCCATACCTAACATTGGTACGCCTCATAGAGCAGGGGTAACTCTACGCCGGAAAAAGCCTAACGTAAACGGCGTATCTGTACTGCGTCAGCCGGGCGTATGTTCGTGAATAGGCGTATCTAGCTGATTTACATATTTCTAGGCGTAAATTAGCGTACACGCCCCTAGCGGCCAGTGTAAATATGCAGTTAAGGGACTTACGCTGGTCGTATATTAGAGAAATTTTGGCGTATCTGATTCTTTGAATCAGGCGCCAAGATACGACGCCTCAGACTCAGAGATACGACTGCGTATCTGGAGATACGCCATCGTATCTCCTACGTGAATCCGGGCCTATCATTTTTAGGATATAAATGATCTTATGTTCCATTTACCATGTGTACCAGTAAAGTCCTGTCCACAATTATTATAATTTTTTTGGATATATAGTGATATTTTTGATGTGGTACCGTGGTAGTGGCCTTTATATGCTACTTTCATATTTACCTGACTAAAAAGTAAAAAAAAATATTTGTTCTGAACATAATAAATAAAGAAAATGAACTTTGGTGATATGTTAGGTTAAGGGCAAGGGTAGATGTTATTTTGTTAATTTTTTCATTACTTGACCAATAAAGATTTTTCCTAGTTGACACAGTAAGTTGAAACTATTTTTGTAATGCATTGTATATGAGGAGGTTTGAGCTAAAATCAGGTTTTTAATTTCAGTTATTGTGCTATGTTTTACACTGATAAGCTCCCAACTCATTCACATCATATGTTTTTAAACCTTCCTTAAAAGGGATATTTTGCATTTGATATCTAGGGTAGTATCTTGAGGGTCTTTTAAATCTTAGGCCTCGTACACACGACCGGTTTTCTCTGCAAAAAACAGCAAGAAAACTGCTGGCAGAACTTTATTGCCGAGAAAACCGTTTGTGTGTAGGAGGCTTTCTCGATGAGAAAAATAGAGAACCTGTGCTTTATTTTCTCGTCGAGATTCTTGTCGGCCTGTTTCCTGACGAGAAACCCGAGAGTGTGTATACTTACCTGTCGCCGTGGAAACCCGCGCATTCTCGAAATGACTTTGACGCATGCGCGGTAGCTTCCAAGGCATAGGTAGGGGGAAGCAAGATGGCGGCGTCGGCATCGAATGTGACGAGTGCATGCTCGTCGTAGGCAATGACATCACCGCGTTCTTGCCTTTCAAGTGAACCGCGGTTATTTTGAAATTTCAGTGTGTACACTCAGGCGGCAAGAGATTCTTGCCAAGAATCTCATCGGGAAAAAATATGTTTTTTCCTGACGAGATTCTTGCCCGTGTGTACGAGGCCTAAGGCCTCATACCCACGATACGTTAACCAGAGGACAACGGTCTGATGGACCGTTTTCATCGGTCAAAACCGATCGTGTGTGGCCCCATAGGTTATTTAACCATCGGTTTAAAAAAAGCCAACTTGCTTTAAATTTAAGTGATGGATTCCTAACCGATTTTGAAAAAAACAATCTTTATTAGGCACAACCATCGGTTAAAAATCCACTCATGCTCAGAATCAAGTCAACGCATGCTTGGAAGCTTTAAACTTCATTTTTTTCAGCACGTCGTTGTGTTTTACGCCACCGCGTTCTGACACAATAGTTTTTTTAACCGATGGTGTATAGGCGCGATGGACCATCAGTCAGCTTCATCGGTGAACTGATGAAAACGGTCCATCAGTCCGTTCTCATCGGATGGACCGATCATGTGTACGAGGCTTTAGAGTATAGGTTACTTTTTTTTCAAAGTCCAATAGCTAATACACTATAAGTCTATATTTGTGTACACTGTATATATGATATAAATGTAAATTCCGTTTCTATTATTTTGAAGAATATGTCATGCAGCATTGGCGGGAAGACTTCATGTTTGGATACCAGTTTCTTAACGGCTGCAATCCAGTTATGATAAGAAAATGCACAGAAATACCAGAAAATTTTCCTGTAACACATGAACTGGTAGAATTAAGTCTGGAACGGAAACT
This sequence comes from Rana temporaria, assembly GCF_905171775.1. NCBI lineage: Eukaryota > Metazoa > Chordata > Amphibia > Anura > Ranidae > Rana > Rana temporaria. Next base: position 91,685,979 of record NC_053496.1, read on the forward strand.
TACACTTGAACAGGAAATTGAGGTATGTATCCTGTAACTATAAAAGATACATGGCTGAGTACTGGTGGTGTGAAATCAAAATATCAAATCCTTACTCTTTTCCACATGTATTTCAGCTTGGAAATATCTTCATAGTTGATTACAAACTTCTTGATGGCATCTCTGCTAACAAAACAGATCCCTGCACCATTCAATATATTGCTGCACCCATCTGTTTGTTGTACAAAAATCTTGAGAACAAGATTATGCCAATTGCTATTCAGGTATTCCTATATATTTTAAGAGTTTTACATGTTTGTAGGCAAAGATATTATTATTGTTAAATAACTACAGTACATAAAACTGAAAGTTTCAGTATGTGGTTGGCTACAGCAACGTTTCTCAACCAGTGTGCCGTGGCACACTGGTGTGCCGTGAAGAGTCCCCAGGTGTGCCGCGGCAAAATTACCCCAAATATTGTAGCACTACTGCTGGGCATTTGTCTTTACATCGGTGCCGGGGCCGCTGTGTAAATCTCACTTCCCGGCACTCGGGAAGCTGTGCGGGCATCCCGACCGCGTCTTGCCAACCAAATACGTCATCTGTTGCTATGGGAGGGTCGGACGCACGCACTGCTTCTGTGACGTGAGAGCCGCGGGTACTGTCCTGAACTCTGCCTGGCGCGATTTTCCCTGAGGGGGAAGAAGAAAGAGTAGAGCCACCGTGACACTGCTCCCCTGCCCGCAGACATGGCCACCCGCTCAGAGAGGGAGAAGGCCCTGAAGCTGAATGAGCAGCACCAGGCCATCCTGTCTCGTATGCTGAGGGAGGAGGACAACAAGTACTGCGCTGACTGCGAGGCCAAGGGTAAGGTGGTGAGGGGGGGCTCTGCTATGAATAACCAGCTGTCAAGTCACTGACACCTCCATTCATGGCTACAGCACTCTGGATCTGATTGGTTGTTGTGCAGCTCTGACAGTTCTTCTTTCAGTGTATGTGTGCATGTGTACACATGTCTGTAAGTGCGTGTATGACAAAAGTAGTTCTGATGGTACAGGAATAGGGGGGTCAGGATTAAAAGTAACATACATACAGACAGATGCGCACGCACACGAACAGACACACGTACAAATACACACACTGTGTATGTGTTTGTACATGTGTCTGTTTGTGTGTGTGCGCATCTGTCTGTATGTATGTTACTTTTAATCCTGACCCCCCTATTCCTGTACCATCAGAACTACTTTTGTAGGGCTTGTTCGAGATAGCAGCAAGGACTGCTGCTCCTCTGAAAAGCAATTTGTGTTCATATTGCTTTTCAGGGGCATTTGTCAGCCAGTGAAGAGGCATATCTTGCCTCCTCACCACCTGTTTTAAGCCCGTAAATGCAATGCACACAGTTGCAGGGTAGTTGCAGTGCAGCCCCAATCACCCTGGGTATACCTCCAGCTGCAGCCACAGCATGTTTACACCCCAGCTGTTGCCTCTGCAGCTAAAGGGGCAAAAGTTGGGGGTGGTAAAAACAGCTCAACTATGTGGTTTTACTGCCCCACCAGCCTGACATGTGAACAAGCTCTTGGTTCTGGGTGGATGCGTGCTGCGTGTAGGGCAGCCCATTCATTTCCCTACCCGCAGTAATGCGGGGAAAGAAGTCCCTGACCCTTTTTTTTAAATTGTGCCACAACAAAAGCAACCCATGTTTGCCAATGGATCGGGCACCATTAAGAATTAATGGCACCCCTAAAGAGCAGAGCATTTGTCTGTGTGTCAAGAACGAGCGCGATTTTGCGCGTGTTCCGCAACACATAGCGACGTGAACCAAGTCTTGGACAGGGGTGCCTCAAGACTGAAAATATTTTTCAAGGGTGCCCCGACTGGAAAAAGGTTGAGAAACACTGGGCTACAGTATGAACAGAGCAACATGATTGGCATTGTAATGCCTATACTCCAATATACAGTGCTTTGAAAAAGTATTCATATCCCTTGAAATGTTCCACATTTTGTCACGTTACAACCAAAAACATAAATGTATTTTATTGGGATTTTATGTGATAGACCAGCATAAAGTGGAAGGAAAATTCTACCAGCTTTGCACATCTAGAGAGTGAAATTTTGTACGTTCTTTGCAAAATAGCTCAAGGTCTGTCAGATTGGATGGAGAGCACCTGTGCACAGCAACTTTCAAGTCTTGCCACAGACTCTAAAATATAATTTTTGAAAAATTGGACCTTGACTGGGCAATTCTAACACATGAATATGTTTTGATCTAAACCAGGGGTCTCCAAACTTTCTAAGCAAAGGGCCAGTTTACTGTCCTTCAGGCTTTAGGGGGGCCGGACTGGGTACCAGTGAGAGAGAAAAATGCCTCTGCATCAGTGCACCATTGGTTTTAATAAGAGAAATAGTAAACCATTCTTGATATCAATGAGGAGAATAGTACTTCATTGATGGTGTCAGTGGTAGTAGATGGAATCATTAGTGTCAGCTGGTGGAATATTGCCCCAAGGGCCAGATAAAGGCAAGCAAAGGGCCACATCCAGCCCCCAGGTCGCAGTTTGGAGACCACTGATCTAAACCATTCCATTGTAGTTCTGGTTGTATGTTTAGGGTCACTGTCCTGCTGGAAGGTGAACCTCCGCCCTGGTCCCAAGTCTTTTGCAGACTCAAACAGGTTTTCTTCTTTAATTGCCCTGTATTTGGCTCTATTCATCTCCCCATCAACTCTGACCAGCTTCCCTGTCCCTGCTGAAGAATAACATCCCCACAGCATGATGCTTCCACCATCATGTTTCACGGTGGGGATAGTGTGTTCAGCGTGATGTGCAGTGCTAGTTTTCCACCACACATATCGTTTTGCTTTTAGGCCAAAAAGTTCAATTTTGGTCTCATCTGGCCAGAGCACCTTCTTCCACACATGTTTGCTGTGTCCCCCACATTGCTTCTCTCAAACTACAAATGGGACTTCTTAGGGCTTTCTTTCAACAATGGCTTCCTTCTTAACACTCTTCCATAAAGGCCAGATTTGTGGAGTTCACAACTAATAGTTGTCTTGTGGACAGATACTCCCACCTGAGCTGTGGATCTCTGCAGCTCCTGAGTTACCATGGGCCCCTTGGTTGCTTCTCTGACAAATGTACTCCTTGCCCGGCCTGTCAGTTTATGTGGATGGCCATGTCTTGGTAGGTTTGCAGTTGTGCTATACTCTTTCCATTTTAGGATAATGGATTGAATAGTGCTCCGTGAGATGTTTAAAGCTTGGGATATTTTTTTATTACCTAACACTGCTTTAAACTTCTCCGCAACTTTATCCCTAACCTGTCTGGTGTGTTTCTTGGCCTTCATGATGCTGTTTGTTCACTAAGGTTCTCTAACAAACCTCTGAGGGCTTCACAAAACAGCTGTATTTATATTAGGATTAAATTATTCACAGGTGGACTCTAGTTACTAATTAGGTGACTTCTGAATGCAATTGGTTCCACTAGATTTTAGTTAGGGGTATCAGAGTAAAAGGGGCTGAATACAAATGCACGGCCACACTTTCAGACAATTATTTGTAAAAAGAAAATTGAAAACCATTTATCATTTTTTTTACACTTCACAATTATGTGGCACTTTATGTTGGTCTATCACATAAAATCTCAATAAAATACATTTACGCTTTTGGTTGTACAGTAACCTGACAAAATGTGGACAATTTCAAGGGGTATGAATACTTTTTCAAGGCACTGTATATGTAAAAAAATATTAACTGTTAACTGTTTTGCTTGGATGAATACATAAATAAAATGCTGCTCCAATCTCACTTTGGCACTGTTTATATGGTTAAGTGCCTAGACATTTGGTCCTGGGTCATTGTTGAGGCAAGGTCCAATGCTAACATTGGTATATTTCAAATTAGAGGGCATGTATAGTCATTTCAGTTTACTTTCTGTCCTATAGGAAGATAGAAGAAATCTCACAAATCTCACAAAGTGATGAAAGAAGGAATTCCTCTCTATAGACATTTGTTCCTGGAACGGGAGTTACCATTGGAAGATATACCCTTACCTTTTGTTTTGGGTACAACTAAAATTGATGTGACAATGGTCACCAGTATAAATAGAGGGTTGACCCTAATGAGGATACAGACAAAAGTAAAAACAACTTGACAGAGGGTCTAACCTTTCCCTAGTCTCAAAAAAAAAAAAAAAATGTTGCCCACAGATACACTTTGAAGCCTCGTACACACGACCGAGGAACTCGACGGGCGAAACACATCGTTTTCCTCATCGAGTTCCTTGTTAGGCTGTCGAGGAACTCGACCAGGCAAGTTTCTCCATTCCCATCAAGGAAAAAGAAGACATGCTCTCTTTTTGGCTCGAAGGGATCCTCGACAGTTTCCTCGTCGAAAAATGTACACACGACCGGTTTCCTTGGCAAAAAAAAAATCCAAACAAGTTTCTTGCTGGTTTTTGTGTGTACGAGGCCTAAGGACCTTGCCTCAACAAAGCATGCGTCGACTTGATTCTGAGCATGCGTGGGTTTTGAACCGATGCTTTTGCGTACTAACCATCGGTTTTGACCTATCGGTCAGCCGTACACACGGTCGGTTTGAGCCGATGAAACTGAACTTCAGTCCGTTTTCATCGGTTTGGACCGACCGTGTGTACGCGGCCTTAGTCTGCTGTTAATGAAAAGAATCCATTGGAAACTAAGGTAATCAAATTAACCATACACCATTGGGTACATTTATAGCAGGGATGTAAATCTTGGGAACAGAACCATACAGACTAAAGGAAAAATAATGTGTGATGACATGAGGATAGGTATCAGCCTGGGAAGGATCATTTCACTACTCCTTTATTATATTATCCTAAAATACTTTTATTCTGTGCGAACAGATACAAGAATTATGCAAAATAAAGTTTATTTTAAATACATGTATTAGCCCTACTAATAAACAAATCTGAAGCATAGTGAAAGTAATGTTCAGGTAATCTACAGTACATTTATCAGAATATATTAACAATCCAAGTGTTTTATGCTCTACAGCTAAACCAAACGCCTGGACCTGAAAATCCAATCTTTTTGCCATCAGATGCAGAGCATGATTGGCTGTTAGCCAAGATATGGGTCAGGTCATCAGATTTCCATATCCATCAAACAGTATCCCACCTCCTGAGGTCTCATCTCCTTACAGAAGTTTTTGCTATTGCTATGTATCGGCAGCTACCAGCTGTTCACCCTGTTTTTAAGGTAACATAGTTCAAATTACTCCTGTATATACTTTTTTAATGTGTGTATATGTATACACAATATGTAAGACCTAAGCTGCAATTTCTTACCACTGTGATTCGACCAATTTCTGCCAACGCATCATTTGTAACTCATTTACTATGATGTTTTGAAGAAAAGGTGATTGCTGATAAGGATAAATTTGGACAGCTAAAGGAGTCATTGGGCAAGCATGTCCACTACCAAGGTCCTTCTAAATGACTAGTTCAATGTAAACTACTCAACCAAAAATTTCAAGATGTATATTGGCGTATTTGGGCAGTGCAGTATAGTGCAGCTGTCAAGTCTTTGCTTGCAATGGTTGGAGCACAGATGGGACGCATTTGCCTATTCATTACGTTGCTGCACTTCGATGGTGGGTTCATGGTTGGAATAGGTGCAAATCACCACCCCAACATTATGTCATAACATTTATGACCAGCCACCAAAACCTGTTGAGGCATGGACTCCATTAGACCTCTAAAGGTATGTTGTGGTATCTGGCAGCAAGCCATCAGTAGCAGATCCTTAAAGCCCTGTAAGTTGCAAGGCGGAACATCCATGGATCAACACCTCAAACTCGTGTTCCTCAAACCATTCTCAAATTCATCATACCAGACCACCGTCTTCCATTGCTCTGTGGGCCAGTTCTGATGCTCATATGCCCATTGTAGGCTCTTTAAGCTGTGGACACATGTCAGCATGGACGTCCTGACTGGTCAGTCGTTACGTAGCCCCAAACACAACAAACTGCAATACACTATATGTTGTGACACCTTTCTATTAGAGCCAGCATTATTTTTTTCAGCAATCTGAGCTATAGTAGCTCTTCTACCTGATCCGACTACACAGGCCAGCCTTTGCTCACCACGTGTATCAGTGAGCCTTGGCTGCCCATGACCCTGTCACTGGTTTGTAGGTTTACCTTCTATGGACCACTTTTGGAAGGTTCTGACCACTGAAGACCAGGAACATCCCACAAGAGCTGCAGTTTTTAAGTTGCTCTAACCCAATATCTAGCCATTACAATTTGGTCCTTGTCAAAATTGGTCAAATCCTTAAAGGGGTGTTCCAGCCCTTTTTTAAGTTTATTAAAAGTCAGCAGCTACAACAAGTGTAGCTGCTGGCTTTTAATAAACAGACACTTACCTGCTCCGCGGTTCCAGCGACGCGCCGGCCGGGGCTCCGCTCCTCGCCCCCCCTCTCTTTATTCCTAGTGTGGGCACCCGGCAGTGACAGCTTTCAGCTTCACGGCCGGGCACCCACTGCGCATGCGCGAGCGGCGCTGCGCGTCCGATTGAACAGGCGCTCGCCTACAGGGAGGGGCTTCAATAAGGCGATTAAGCTATTCGCCTTACCAGCCCCTCGGCAGAAGGAGGAAGTGGGACAGGAAGTCCTACTCCTCCTGAAGCCCCCACTCCCCCCCCCCCAAAAAAAATTACATGCCAAATGTGGCATGTAAGGGGGCAAGGAGTGGATTAAGCGGAAGTTCCATTTTTAGGTGGAACTCCGCTTTAAGCTTGCCCATTTTTTCTTCTTTCATCACATCAAATTCAGGGACAGCATATTCATTTGCTGCCTAATATACCCCATCCACTTTCAGGTGTCACTGCAACAATATAATCAATATTATTCTTTTTACCTCTCATAATGTAATGGCTTATTGGTGTATATCCCAGTAAGAGATGACATTCTTCCATTCGTTTACAATCATTTTCCACTAAAGACCCAATCTTATGGCTCAATGTGATGTTCTGACAAGGATAAGGCAATTTAGGGGTTCCCTTAAGATATAATAGAGCACACTTTTTGTTTTTGAAGTACAAGATGTTGCTTACAGGGCATTTACGTCTTGTTGGAAGGTATTAGGTACTCTGCTTCACCATGTTGGGTACTTTGTGTTGCTGCTTTGTTGTACAATGGACATTTTTTTTTTTGTTTGTGCCCTGTACACACAATCGGATATCTGATGAAATCTGATGGATTTTTTCGTCGGATATCCGATGAAGCTGACTTTCATCAGTCTTGCCTACACACCATCGGTCAAAAATCTGACCGTGTCCAAACGCGGTGATGTAAAACACTACGACGTGCTGAGAAAAATGAAGTTCAATGCTTCCAAGCATGCATTGACTTGATTCTGAGCATGCATGGATTTTTGACCGATGGCCTTCCATACAGACGATCGTTTTTTTCTATTGTTTTTTTATCCACAGGAAAAATTTAAAACATGTTCTATTTTTTTCACCGATGGAAAACAAACCGATGGGGGCCACACACGATCGGTTTGACCGATGAAAACAGTCCATCCATCTGTTTTCATTGGAACAAACCGATCGTGTGTACAGGGCTTTAGATAGCTATGGCTAGGTAATTTTTCTTCGTAACCCTCTGTTACTGTCCAGGGTTTTTCTACAAAGTCACAATCTTCATGTTTTTTAGTTTTGTAAGAAATTCAAAAGAATGGTTTATTCTGTTAAAATACAAACACAGCAGCTAGAACTTAGCTAGAACAATAGCCAATGATCCACTTTCACTAGATAAATGCATGAAACACAATATGATCATAATATGGGGCAATGTCAGCTGGCAGCAAGACAAATGCAAAATGGTTTTATTCCAAGGAACCTGTGGTTATATAAATGTGTACTTTGTGTTTATTGCAAATGTGGTTTCCAGGCAACGTTAAATGTATTCATGTTCAGCAAGGTAGATTTACATACTGAGCTCTTATTTTATTCTCAGGCTATTGCTAAATCTAGTGTTTTCTAATAAACATTAGCTTCTAGATAGTATACTTTCAGGAGATCACATATTTTGTAAAAGAGACCCCAGAGAGAAAATGTAACTCTTCAGTTTAATTGGATTTTTATTCTGGAAATATAAAGACTCAATATGCAGAGGCGGCTCTAGGCTTTGTGAAGTCTTAGGCAAAACTTGACATGGGGCCCCACTCACGCCCATGATGGGAAAAATAATTCAAGGACAAGACCCTCTTCCCCACAACCCTGGCCGGTGGTTGTGGAGGTCTGCGGGCAGGGGGCTTATCGGAATCTGGAAGCCCCCCAGATCCTGCTCTTTAATAACTAAGGGGCGGGGGCCACCCGGTGATTTCACCTGGTGAACCCGCCCCCATTTGACATCATTGACTGAGGGTATGCTGGGTCATTGACGTCACAAGGGGTGGTGTCACCGATATTCACTGGTTGTTAGGGACGCTGGCGGCCCCCCGCTTCTGAGTCAGGGCTCATAACGCTGCCGGAGCACAGCAGCGTTAAGGTCCCCTGTCCCTCAAAACTGGGGTAATGCATTGGGTAAGTTAGGCGGCAGCGAGGCCCCTGTGAGTGTGAGGCCTTAGGCGACCGCCTAATTTGCCTAATTAAAGAGCCGCCTCTGTCAATATGTTTGGTCATTGCATTACATGCAGTGATGTGCAATTCTCACTCAGCCTTGATTGCGAAGCTGCTGGGTCTATTGATCCTGACTTAAAGTGATTGCAAATGCATTTTTTTACTTACCTGCTCTGTGCAATGGTTTAGCACAGAGCATGTCAGGGCTGGGCTCTCAGCCCTTCCTTCTCTGTGCTCAGGTTGCTTAGGTGTCCGTAAATTGCCAGAACTCATCGTTCCACAGTGGCTCACCTGTTGATCATCTCCTACTCGTCAGTCAAGCCCACAGCCAGCCCCTCATGGCTATTTAAACTGCCTTGTTAATTTCATCAATTGCTTTTGCCTTGATCAAACAAATCTAGAGACTCTCTGCTGTGTTCCTGTTGAAGACTTGCCTGGCTGACGTCCCTTCTGGTTCCTCTGACTACGCTGATCTCTGGTTCCTCGATTTCCTGGCTTGTTCTGACTATCCGATTTCCTGGCTATGTTTTGACTATGTTTACCAGTTGTACCATTTTTACCATTTTATTAAAACGTGTGGTTTTTACTGCATTTTCTGTCTTCATCTGTTTCATGGTTCCTGTCAGAGCAGCCCCGATCCTCTTCTTCTCAGGTCCTCCGTTGGAGCTCCTGGCTCCCCCATCCCCCGCCAAATGTGCCCCAAAGAAATCTGCTTGCTATGGGGGCACTTGTGTAAGTCCATAGACACGCGGAGCACAGATTGGCCCTGCCCTCAGCTACCTCCTCACTGTGATGACAACAGTGGGAGCCAATTGCATTCTAAAGCAGAGAATACAGAAAAACAGAATGGTGCATAATGTTATGCAATGGTTAAGATTTACTAAAGGCAAATAGACTGTGCACTAATTTTCCCCAGATAGTAAATGTGCAAGCAAAATTGTATTTTTTTATTTTACCAGATTGGGTTTTCTTTTCAGAGTAAAACTTTACCACATTTAGCATTATTATTACATTGCATTCCTGATTTATTGCACTAAAACTTCTAATAATAAAATACCATATCTCATTTTTGAAAAATGAAAAAAGTATACAGTGTTCTGTAACAAACAATTTAAATGTTTTTTTTTTATGTGGTAACAAATATCACAATATCTTGTTTTTCATCATTCTCTCTCTCTTTGTTTGCTTGTGTAAAGGCTAAGAATAAATTGGCACATAATTCCAATGCTGTATTACCTGTATATTTCAGCTGCTGATACCTCACGTGAGATTCACTATAGCAATCAACACAAAGGCACGGGAACAGCTCATTTGTGAATGTGGTCTGTTTGACAAGGTAAGGATGCTTTTTCATCCTATTCACTAAGCTTGTTAACTCAAAAGTAATAAAATACCTCCATTATTATGGTTGCAAGAAAAAATCCTTAATATTATATTTAACCTTCAATTGTTAAGCACTTTCAGCAGCTAATTTAATCACTTAATGAATATGCAGCTTCTTCATCTTTTAATCTTCGCCAGTGTGTTCCAGATTAAGTTGGTGCCATGACTGCTGCCCCAGGTTTCCTGTTTCTGGGTGGCTCCTTTCTCTTGCAGCATCCTATGGAGCCACCCTTGCATGCAGGGACCAGGGTTGAATCTCCCTACACAGTTCATCAATAAAAACTCTCAGGCCCCGTACACAGGTCCGAGAAACTCGACGGGCAAAACACATCGTTTTGCTCGTCGAGTTCCTTGTGAAGCCGCCGAGGATCTCGCGAGCCAACTTTTCCCATTGACTAACGAGGAAATAGAGAACATGTTCTCTTTTTGGCCCGACGAGATCCTCGTCGGTTTCCTCGTAGAAAAGTGTACACACGACCGGTTTTCTCGGCAGAATAAGTCTCCCATCGAGTTTCTGGCTGAATTCTGCCGAGAAAACCGGTCGTGTGTACGGGGCCTGAGATGGATGTTGGTCATTTCCAAGACCTCTGCTGTGCTACACACTGGGCTGCAGAAAAATGCCGGCGCCAAGGAGTTAGAATCCATGCCACCCATTGCACACTTGATTGACATGAGTGAATATGAATTTATCTGAATGTGATGTTCTTTATTTATATTTATTGTTGTTTAGTAAACTAATGCATATTGATTTGCACCTTATTAGAGTTTATTTGTTTGGTGACACATAATATTTGACACATTTGTAAGTTAGTTTTAATATTTTAGCACAGCATATTTAATACACAATATGTATTGGTAAGTGATCTCATGTTTATTTAGACCAAGATCAGAAGGTCACGTCATACTGAGGGCTCTACTGTCATAAATGTCCCCCCTGTCTGTCAGCCGGTAATGTGATCTGAGGCGAACATGCCCATTCTCTGTGCCGTGGCGATGTGACTCCTGTGCGCATGCGAGGGTGTCACGTCACCTGCAGCTTGGCCATTAAAGCAACTGAAGACAGGCAACCTAGAAGAAAGACTGGGCAAAGATGGTAGCTGCTGGAGACCAGCAAGAGTCTTGACAGCGCAGCACTGCAGGGCTCTGTCTGCAGGTAAGTCTGTCATAATGTACTAGTATGCAGTGCACACTAGTACATTATGACCTAAACCTGCACAGGGGACCATTTTTTTAAATATTGAACAATACTTTACTATCGCTTCAAGCAGACACATCCTGGAAATCTTCAGATGATGACTTCAGAAGGTGATGACTGGGCCTCTGGTGTGTTGGTATATCTTTAAAGAGGAAAGGAATGCCTCCAGAGGAGCCTGCTCTTTCTTTGTGCATTGCTATATACTCTGCGTCCTACAGTTGGGAGACTTAGATAGGCTGGAGTTAGGGACCACACTCATTAGAGGTGCCTTGATGTGGCAGCGTGGCTTCCACAAATATTTGCAAAGTATGTAACAAAAACCTCTGTCTGAGTAGTGGAAATTGATTGATTCGTTTTTTTTTACAGACTAGCTCAAAAATGCCTGAGGACCCCTTTGTATTGTTCTAGTAGGGAAATTTCCCTGTCCAGAAAATGGAAAACATATTCAAAACTAAAAAAAGAATCTGTTGGAATTTAGGCATTACAAATCATAGTCAAAATACAATCAGAAAGATACAAAGAACCTCCTTTTAGGGTCCACGCTGACAGGTTGGAGAAAAATATTTTTTTCCATGAATTCCATGGCCCCTTCACTACTCATATTTTCTTATATCACAGGCCAATGCTACAGGAGGTGGTGGACATGTCGAGCTGTTACTGCGAGCCATGAAGCAATTCACGTATGATTCTCTTTGTTTGCCACATGCAATAAAGATGAGAGGAATGGAAAGCAAGGAAGAAATCCCATATTATTTCTACAGAGATGATGGAATGAAGGTCTGGGAGGCCACATTAAAGTAAGAAAACTCAAACCTCTTATCACTTTTTAGCAGGTTCTTTTTTAACTGCTAGAATCTATAGCTTAAAAAATTATTTTACTTGAAACAAATGTGTACTGAAAGCAAAACACAATTTACAAGTTGACCTCTAACATCAGACTCTGTTTCAGATGTGTTCTATTAGCACAAATTAATTTACCAACAATGCAGACTATCCTAAAAATGCTAAACAATCTACTTAAATATCCATTCCATCAATCAGATCTATTGCTCTGCTATTAGCACAGATTACAGTTCAATAAAAACCGGCTGACCGGATTGGATGTAAGCGGGTGTAAACGGACACAAGTCAGTTTACACCCGCCGCTCCATAAAGGAGAATGGAGGGTAGGATCGTATCTGCCTAAAAAAAGGACAGACGGACCCGATTGGACTGCTAGTGTGAAAGGGGCTGAACTGCTGCTAAATGTATCATTTGCCACCAGAAGATTGATTCTGCCAAACACCAATTTAGTTTTGCAATTTGCTGAGCCTCCAATTTTGGTCCGAACCTAGCAGCTCATCCTTACTAATGCATTTGTAGTAGAAAACATGCTGGAAAATACAAAGAGAGCCACTGGCAAAGATAGTCAGATAAAATATAAAAACATAATTTTTGCCACGCTAATAATAATATTCAACAATTAAAGCGGTGTTCCGGCCGAAATTTTACTTTTTAGATAAAAATACCCCTATATTACTCATACTTAGTGTAGACTACTAAAGGTATTGTGTAAACTAAGGCTCGTTTTCTATATGTGCAGTGTTGTTTTCTGACCTTAAGAAGTCCCAGCATGCTGCAGCCATCTGAAGCCGCAGTGTATTACTTCCTGGATTCTGTGTATGCTGACGATCTCACGCATGCACAGTACGTACGGCGCGAGCAGTATAATAGCTTGTAGGTTGGGTTTCCGTAGCAACAGTGGAATCCTATGGAAACCTATTGCCTATTGCCTCCTGGGATTGATGACACACATCTCCCCAGAGACATTGCAAAGCCAGAAACTATGTGCGGGGCTGAGGCCACTAAGGCGGAAGTGAAAAAAAAAAAAAGCTATAATAAAGTAAGTAATCCCCCAAAAAAATTTACATGGACCCAGCGGACCACAGACTAGGCTGTTAGCCATGATAAAAGCCACCCAGAGGACCAGCAGTTGGGCTCCCTGGATTTTGTGTAATTTATCTGAGACACAAGGGACTGCATCCAGCCTAAGCCACACACATGGACGGACGGCCAGCCCTTTAGACCAGCCAGGTAGAGGAGCACACCTAGGTCCTGCGCATAGGGGGGAAAAAGAAGAACGCAGAGACTGTAGGTGGGCTCAAATGTATATTAAGTTAAGTCCTGGAGGCATGGGGGAGTGGATATTATATCCAGCTGTGCTGACATGGAGCTGTCAGGAAAAGACACATCTAGTTCAACCAATGAAAGGGGAAAAAAAAGAAAAAAAATCATACACTCTCATATACACAATCCTATACCCACAGTTGATCCAAAAACCCCAGCAAAGCATGATCCAATTTGCTCCAGCAGGGGAAAAAAATCCTTCTTGATCCCTCGAGAGGCAATATGATATTCCCTGGATCAACTTTACCTATAAATGTTAGTATAGTACCCAGTAATAATATGTACATTTAGGAAAGAATCCAGGCCTTTTTTAAAGCAATCTACTGAGCTGGCCAAAACCAGCACTTGAGGGCGTATATTCCACATTTTCACAGCTCTTACTGTGAAGCAACCTTTCCGTAACTTGAGATGAAATATCTTTTCCACCAGACAGAAAGAGTGCCCCTTGTGCTCTGTGATGACCTTAAAGTAAATAACTCAACACCAAGTTCACTATATTGACCACTTATGTATTTATACATGTTGATCATATCACCCCTTAATCTCCTCTTCTCAAGAGAGATTCAATTAAGTTCCTCTAATATTTCCTCTATGACTTAGTGGTTATATGCAAGCTGGAGGCTTCATTGAAATTAAACTCATAGAGTTATTGGCAGGTTAACCAATGCTTGCTGACACTCAGGGCCAATCCTAGGCAGGGTGCACAGGGTGCTTTGCACCCAGGCGCCTGCAGAGGTGGGGGTGCCGAAGTGCCAGAGTTCTCCCCTCCCTCCTTCTTTTCTTGTTTGTGTTCGTCCAGAACTAGTGCTCTGAGCATAGGTGTGTGTCCGTCCAGAACTGATGTGTGAGCATAGGGCAGCCTGTCCAGCCTGGCAGTGCTCGGGGGAGGGGCCACTCCTCTTCCGGACACAAGGGTTCTAGTTTTCAGTGGCTGCTGAGTGCTGATGTGCAGGAATAAATTCCTCACACTGGGAGTCTTGGATCCCGCACTGTCTCCACCAACTCCAGTTGGAATGCCTCGCCCTCCCACCATCTCTAGCTCGGGCTGCACAGAGAGAGAACCGAGGTGAGTCACAGTGTTCAGTGTGCTGTGTGCTGGGGGATGGCAACCCCAGCATCCCTTTACACGTGCCCTGGGCTGCCCATGCTCTAGATGTTTTATGGCATGATAGATTGCATAGGATACACAGTCCCCTCCCATTCCTGCGCCTAAGTAGTCCTACAGATGTGATGTATAATGAGATGTACCAAGAGCCCTTTCACACTGACAGTGCTGGGGCGTCGGCCAAATAAAGGGTTCAAAGGCGCCAGTGCCGAAGCGCTTTGCAGGCACTGCCCATTGATTTCAATGGGCAGGGGCGCTTTAGGAGTGGTTTATACACCGCTCCTAAAGCGACTCAAAGAAGCTACTTGCAGGATTTTTTTGGATGTCCTGCCAGCGCACCGCCCCAGTGTGAAAGCACTCAGGCTCTCACACTGGAATTGCAGAATAGGATTTTTCAGGAGCTATTTTTAATGCTAAAGAGCCTGACAAAATGCCTCCAGTGTGAAAGGGGTCTAATGGACCATCTCCTGTACTATGTCTGCAGTCTCTGATTGTCTCCTGTACTATGTCTGCGATCTCTGACCATCTCCTATATCATGTCTGCAGTCTCTGACTGTCTCCTGTACTATGTCTGCAGTCTCTGACCATCTCCTTTACTATGTCTGCAGTCTCTGACCATCTCCTGTACTATATCTGCAGTCTCTGACCATCTCCTGTACTGTGTCTGCAGTCTCTGACCGTCTCCTGTATCATGTCTGCAGTCTCTGACCATCTCCTGTATTATGTCTGTAGTATGTCTGGGGGCTCTTTCTAACAGACTCTCTAACAGAAGCCCTCTTTGTGTCCATCAGAGAGGCCCCCCTCCAGGTCCCAATAAAGTACTCTTTACTGCTTCTCTTCCTGTATTTTGTTTATTGTTAAGAGATCATGTAAGAATCTCAGGTTAATGAAGACTTTGTGGGAGAGCATCTCTGTGGTTAAGTCATTGCCATAAAAAGATTTATAAAGGGGAGAAGTTAGTAAAATGGCCACACCCATGTGGGGGCGCCAAAAATATTTCTGCACCCAGGCGCCTGTGTCCCTAAAATCGGCCTTGTTGACACTATTACATTTAGCATGAGTATGTACAGTAGGTATGTAGGGTTAAAGAGTTTTCAGCTGATCACTGTTAATTTATTTGAACTTCTGCATTTTAGTAGTGCTATTGCTGTTCTTTCTGTTTCTATTACATCTAGTCTTTACATCCCTCGAGTAAGTGCACGCAACCTTATTTGTAACACATTCACACCAGATGCTGTTATTTTCCACAGCTTTTTTGCATCACCTAACTATTGTAACAACTGGGTTTTAGAAGATTGAAAGTTGTTAAAGTGGCGTTCCACCCATTTTTGTGTTTATTAAAAGTGAGCAGCTGCAAAAAGTGTTGCTGCATACTTTTAATAAACACACATTTACCTGTCCCACAGTCCAGCGATGCGGCCGCCCGAACCCTCACTCCTCTCTCTCTCAGCACCAAAATTACTACTGTGGGCACCCGGTTGTGACAGCTTGCGGCTTCACAGTCAGGTGCGCACTGCACATGCGCATCCTGAATGACTGGACAATCTTCTGGGACCTGTGACGTGTCCAAGAAGATTTCTGGGAGGGAAGTGGAGAAGAGGAGTCACCTAGGCAGACCGGAGCAGAAGTAGGAGCTGGGTACCTGTTAAAACTAGGTACCCGCTCCCCCCCTCCCCATTAAACAAATCATGTGGCATATCAGGGGTTCAGGTTTCCTTAAAGCAGAAGTTCCATTTTTGGGTGGAACTCCGTTTTAACACTGCCATAGTAGGTAGAATGAGGCAAGCCAACTTGTGATTTTTTTTACTATGCAATGTCAAGTCCTGCTAGCCATAACAATTTGGCTTACAACAGTTTAAAGTGTATTTCCAGTTTTGCAGCCAGATTGGGATAACATTTACTTTATATTTGTTATGTGTTCTTTATTTGTTGTGAACTAGATTTAAACACTGCCTGTATTAACAAAGAGTTAATAATCTCAGGGCTTGGATTCTGCATTGTGTGCTAATGGGAAGTAACTCAGCTGGTCACTACTTTGTCCCTCCACACATTTAAATTGGTTAGTTTAGCAGAAGATAGTGGCCAGGACTGACACCAATCAGTGCACAAAAACAGAAAATTGTATCCTACTTACCGTAATTTTCTTTTCCTGGTGCTTATCCATGGCAGCGTACATGGGATATTATCCCCGCCTACTTCCGCCCACAAGACCAGTGCATAGCTATAAACTTAAAGTTAAAACCCACGCAACAGCCCATTCCCTGTACATCGCTAGGAACAAACTGGGTGAACTCAGTATGTTGCATTTCGAGAGGCATCAGGAAATTAAAATTACGGTAGGTATGATACAATTTTCTGTTTTGCTGGTGCCTCGATGGCAGCATATATGTGATAGATCAATATTTAGTTACCAGGGTGGGAAACATCAGCAAATCCTATCATAAGAAAGTGAGTAAGCTACTGGCATCCTGCCAAAGACAGGTGTAGTGAGGACTACTAAGTCCATCAGTATTGCTGAAAGAATCGGCCAAAATAGAACTTGATTGGCTCTCCTGCCTGTCATGTTGGCTGACATCTCTGCATTAGGTGCCCTAGTGCCCACTATGTTCAGTGCCATGGATGCACCAGGAAAATGCTTAATGCCCTGTACACACGATCATTTCATCCGATGAAAACGGACTGATAGATTTTTTCATCAGATACCCGATAAAGCTGACTTTCATCAGTCGTGCCTACACACCATCAGTTAAAAAAACGATCGTGTCAGAACGCGGTGACGTAAAACACAACGACGTGCTGAGAAAAATTAAGTTCAATGCTTTCAAGCATGCGTCGACTTTATTCTAAGCATGCGTCGACTTTATTCTAAGAATGCGTGGATTTTTAACCGATGGACGTGCCCACAGACGATCGTTTTTTTCTATCGGTTAGTTAACCATCAGATAATTTTAAAACAAGTTCCTAGTTTTTTAACCAATGGATAAAAAAACGATGGGGCCCACACACGGTCGGTTAGTCTGATGAGAACGGTCCATCAGACCGTTTTCATCAGACAAACCGATCGTGTGTACGCGGCATTAGTGTTGACAGCCTACAACAGGACTTAGGATCTGAGAGCAGGTCAACAGGTATTTTTCTGTACTTGCAGGGCAGCAAAGGGATAAACTACATGGACATGTGCAGATTTACTGCATATGCTTTTTTTTTGATCAATGCTTAAAAAAATTCCCATAGGTATACTCATTCTAGCACCTGTATGAACTATTCTTGAACATAGGAATGTAGAAGGGTTTCTCAAAAGCCTGCTTTCAGATATTAGGTGGCATAATATAGTACTACAAAAAGTGATCAAGTAAAACATATACCGTATATACTCGAGTATAAGCTGAGTTTTTCAGCACATTTTTTTGTGCTGAAAACTTATACTCGAGTCACCTTTTTGCACCTGATCTCCCGGACCTTGGGGACCGGGTACTGTCCCCTGGACCCCAAACTTGGCACACATATGGCCCCACTCTTCCTCTACATGTGAGCAAAGTTTGTTGTCCGGGGGACCTACAGCCGGGGGAAACAGATTTTTCAAAATCGGGCACCCCTTCCATAGACTCCCATGTTAAACGGTCATTTTTTCCAGTAACTTTGGGGACCCGGCACACCCGGCATGTAGCCCCAGTTCTCCTCTACAAGTGTGCAAAGTTTGCTGTCTGGGGGACCTACGGCCGGGGAGCACCGATTTTTCAAAGCCGGGCACCCCTTCTATATACTCCCATGTTAAACGCAAGTCTAGTCATGGGCACAGCGAGGCATGGGATCTTGAGAAGAAGACATCAGAATTACTACTTAACTGTATACATACAATGTATATTAAAACGATATTTTCTATTAGGGTTATATGAAAAATGTGTAATTTAATAAGAAAACATGACTTGCTATTTTCCTACAGCTTTGCAAAAGATGTGGTGGATATATACTATGACAGTGATACGACTGTATGTGAAGACAGTGAACTGCAAGCATTTGTGAAGGATGTTTACGTCTATGGACTGCGGGACAACGAGGCTTCTGGTAAATTTTCACTATTAGAGCGTGTGTACATCCCATACAACTATGCTTGAAAGGTCATATACTATGTCAAGGTTATACTATGTCAAGTTATCTACATAACTTTGGGCTTCCCCCAGCCCCTCACCCCCTCTTGCCCCAATCACCTCCTTGAGCATTATTTGCTTTTTTTTTTTTACTTACAATTTCATATGACATTGTTTTGACAGTATAGAAAAAGTATTGATGCGATTTCACACGGATACATTTTAATAAAAATGTTAGATCATTAACATATTTATGGCATGTTTAAACTTAAAATACCATTAGAAATGTGCAATATAATGTTCCAATAAAATATGTATAATAAGTATGCATTCTAAATAGAATTGTTGGTTATGTTTGTTGCAGGTTTTCCAAAAACGCTGAAGACTAAGGAAAAGTTGGTTGAGTATCTTACACTTGTCATCTTCATTGCATCTGGACAGCATGCTGCAGTTAATTTTGGCCAGGTACGTGGTGATTAAAGGATAACGCTACATTTTTTGTTACATGTTACACCCATATTTAGATCTGTGTTTGCCACACATTTGTATGTAAGATTCTATGCATTTTTATTGCACTAAAAAATGGCAGAGAACTAACTCACTTATTGTCTATTTTTGCACCTTTTGGAATTATATACAGTATGTGTGCACCTTTACAGTACCAGAACACTGGAATAGACCACAACATTTGGATATGTATCGTTCCTGTCTATGCTTGCCGAATCACGTATTTGTGGTCATGTAGACCCCGCTGACAGCATGGTGCAACGACACATACACATTTTCTTTGGCTTATGAAGGGTGCTTCAGGAGAAGGTGGGGTGGAAATAGGAGACTTCTGATGAGGTTCAAGCCTTCACTTGACCTTACTCAGCTTGGCCTCATTTCCCTCTTTCTCACCAGAGGCTGCAGATGTTGCAGGGGATGCAGCTAGAGAATCTTATGAAGGGGGATTGTGAATAACAAAGAGGAGGAGGAGTTCGGACCTTTGCTTCTGACTAGTATAATTTAAACTATTTTTTTAAGAAGTAATGCATTTTCATTGCTGCCCTCAAAGCTGTATGAAACGACCCCTTCCCAGCTGTACATTCTTTTTTTATTTTATTTTTTACATTTGGTATATTTCCCTCATGGCAGGGCCAATTTTTTCTATGTCTTTTATTTTTATTTTTATAGCAGTCTGCCTATTAACCCTAAAAATGGCAAAAAATTAACAACATGGATTCACCTCTAGATTCACCTCAAGATTGCTGAACTTTGAACAAGACTAACATAACCCTTGGAAAATCCAACCCATGAAGATTTGCCTATCACTAACTAGGATATATATTATATAGTGCACATGTCTCTAGTGGGTGACTGTTTATCAAATACCCATAACTTGTAACTACTTATTTTCAATGGATAGCTGTTGTCAGGTCACCCGTAGTCAGGTGACAAGTGCACCCCGTTGGGGTCAGGGATGCACCTAAGGATAGTGAACCCTATGGCCGACCGCTGCTATCAGGGACGAAGCGTGAACCTAAGATCACCCAGGGCGCGGAGTCTAAGACCCAGTTTTGTATTCACCAGAGCCTTTGATGGTAAGGATGGTCTTCGCCGCAACTGGGTCCAGGTCGCGTCCCCGAGATTCCCTAGGTCACACTCCGCAGGGAGAAAGGGAAAGCAGCCAGCAGGACAAACAGTGGTGATGGGCAGGCCGAGGCCAGGGCAACAGGCAGACAAGGATAACCGTGGGACAGGCAAATAGTCAGGGGCACAGGCAGACAAGGATAACCGTGGGACAGGGGCACAGGCAAACAGCAGAAGTCAGGAACAAGCCAAAACGGTACACGGAAAGATGATCGTAGCACTCTGCAAACAGGAACTAGCAAACTACACTGCAGACAGGAACTAAGCATAGGAACACTGTTGAACAGCACTGCAGACCTGTAGAGCAACGGTTAATATAGACTTTCTGGAATTGGCCTTGGTGGGGCCATACAGGAAGAGGAAGTGATAAAAAGGGGAACCAGAGCAGGGTCAGGCCTTTAATGAACACATGGAGATCAGGTAAGCAGACAGACTTTGTTGCATATCCATGACAGCTGTCTATTAAATAGAAAACGATACATCAGGCTAGAGTAGGTGAACAGAGTAAATCCACTTAATGTGAACAATGGTAGAAGTTTAAAACATTTACAAATAGCAATCCAAAGAGTTAGTGGTGAACCAATGGCTGAAATGTGACATAAAATACGATGTTGATTTGGATAATCAATATTTAACACTTTGCTTTCTGCAGTATGACTGGTGCTCTTGGATTCCAAATTCTCCTCCAACAATGCGCTGCCCCCCACCTACTCAAAAAGGAGAGGTTACAATAGAGTATATTATTGAAAGCTTACCAGACAGAGGACGGTCATGCTGGCATCTTGGAGCTGTATGGGCACTGAGTCAGTTCCAGGATAATGAGGTGAGAAAATTGTTATCTACCTTTTAAAAATGTACACAAGAAGATGCACGTATCGTGCCTTTAAATTTAACCACTTAAGAAAAGTCAAGCAGCTTTAATGGTTAGAATTGTAGACAATGGAAACAGGGAAAGCTGTACTAAGGAATTATGGAAGCCGTACTGCTGAGCTACCCTGCTGAAAATACTTTGCATGCCTTGCATTTTGGTCCTGTGGCTTCAGTATTTTGAGACTCACTGACCTTAAACAAGAATGAAGATTACCAGATCTGACTTAATTTTGACTTCCCTGATATATATGGTTGTTCTGGGTCAGTGTATCACAAAGTTTCATTGTCAGTAAAAAAAAAAAACTACTAGTGTTGCTTGGCTGTTTCCAGTGGTGGCTGGTGATCAATATTTTTAGGGGGTGGCAAACAGACATCCCCCCATCACTCACATCGTCGCTGCCTAAACCACCACCACCACCCGCAGGAGACGATCGGTAGTCCGCAAACCGTCACCACCCCAAACCCCCCCCCCCCGCGGAAGACAGTTGGGAAGCCGCAATTTTCCCCTCCCCCACCCCCCCCCCCCTGCAGTAGACAGTCTGAAGGCCGCTATCACAAGTGGGAGACAGTTGGGGGAGGACACGATAGGAGGCCTTACCATGATGAGGCAGATGGGAAATGAGCCAGCAGCCAAGATGCAGCAAAGGAAGAGCTGGGGAAGGGTCGGCTTCTCCTCCAGGGGGAACAAGAAGTGGCCGGGGCGAACAGCAAGTGGTTACTGAAAATCACTGGCCAATTGGGTCTCAGGAGCTGCTTCCCTGATTGGAGGAGACTCGGGAAGACAATAGGGAATATTGATTCGCTATTGTCACACAAGTGGGTGTCACACAAGTGGAGCCCACTCTTTTTGAAGCCAATTAGAGCCAAATAGAGGCAAGGGGCAAAATGTATTCCTACATATTTTTTTACCTTAATGCAAGGAATACATTATGGTAAAAAAAAATTAGGCTTTATAGCCACTTTAATAAAAAAATAAAAAAATGAACAAATATTGGTAGAAAGAGTCCAGTAGATTGCCCAATATAGTTGGCTCAATGCCATTAAAAAATAGCTTTATCCAGATCTTTAGTAATCAGTTTCCCCAACAGCAAGAGAAGGAACGTTTAAATATACCACATATCTCCCTGGATTAATGGAAAGTGACAGCATGATCAGTCTATTTTAAAAGTCAACAACTGCAGTATTTGTAGCTGCTGACTTTTGAAAAAAAAAAAACTTGGCGGACCTCAGCTTTAAGACAATTAGGTTCTTTACTTTGAAGCAAAATTGTACTTTGCAAGGAAATGTTCACTAGTGCTTTGCTTAAATACCCAATCACATGCGAGGAAAAATAAAATAAGCAGTGTTTTTGCTTGTACGTGATTGGATAATGGAAGTCGGCAGAAATTGACTTCATTCACTAAGCCAGCCTTTTTCAACCAGGGTGCCCAGAGGTTTCTTCAGGGGTACCTTGGCAAAATGCCTAAAAATTGTGCCAAATTTGTTTACAAGCCAGCGGGTGGATGAAACCTGCCTTTTAGTAACACAAAGGCCCAGGTTTTCATTGTACACCATTATAACCTTCAAGCTGCCAACCTCCTAGCGACCAATGGCATCATCAGTTGATAAGGAGGATGTCAGTTGCCTGCATATCATCCTTGTTTGAGGCTCCCCTGCCTCTATCCATCAGCTTTGTGGTCTCATTAGCTAAGTGATTGAGAAAAACTGAGGGAGAAGAGAAACATTGGAATACTAGTCAGCACTAGTATTTACTTCGGAAGAATAAATCACCTCTGGGTGTCCTAAGTGTATTGATGTTGCTGCATTATGTAAAACTATTTTCAATAATATTTACATTTTAGAATGGGGTGCCTCAAGACTATCCAACATTTTGGGGGTGCCCTACGAGATTGTCCAAAATTTTAAAGGGTTGCCTTGACTGAAAAAAGGTTGAGGAACACTGCACTAAGCTAAGGCCTCAGGAGTTTTCTGGAACATGTCAAATACTCAGATGTACAGATGGGGATTATACCAATAAAGTACAGACTATGTAGACAAACCTATTATGGCTGAAAATCTCATTGCCTTTTGTATGTCCAGATTTTCCTAGGATTCTACCCCGATGAGCATTTTGTTGAGAAACCAGCAAAAAAAGCAATGGCCAAATTCAGGAAAAACCTTGAAGACATCACTAGTTTCATCCAAGACCGAAATAAGAACAAGAAATTGCCATATTATTATCTGTCTCCAGACAGGATCCCTAATAGTGTTGCTGTTTAAATGCATTTCATTTAACGCATTAAAGGAGAACTCCAATCAGTTAACCAGTAAAGTTACATAATATCAAGCTGCATGTACATGACTTCACTTTCTTTGGTTGTTGGGTGTTGTGAAGAATTTTGCGAATCCCTTTGTGTCAGCTGAGATCATCGTCTACTAAACAAAGGAAATGAGTGGGGAAAGGAAGCAGTGTTATACATGACCGTTACACATTGTCTTAAGCATGCAGACAGTGTACTGTGTTACACAGCCCTTACTTCCTGTTAGAGGCTGAACCATAAGAGCCGGTTCACACTGGGGCGGCACGACTTTGGGGGCAATTCGGCCAGGCGTTTTGAAGACGACTTCAGAGGCGACTTGCAAAATGACTTCTGTATAGAAGTCAATGCAAGTCACCCCGAGTCGCCCCCAAAGTCGTACAAGAACCGTTTTCTAAGTCGGAGCAACTTGCGTCGCTCCTATTAGAACGGTTCTATTGAATAGAATGGGACGCGACTTGTCAGGCGGCTGAGTCGCCTGACGAGTCGCCCCAGTGTGAACCGGCTCTTACTGGAACATTATTTTTAGTTTCAATCGGTAAAAAGAAAACAAACCCCAAAAAAAAACAAATAAACTGGTAAATAGATTCTCACTTCACAAATGTAATACTGACTTTGTACTGTGCCTGGAGTTCCCCTTTAAGTTTAAGGGTAAATGTATAGGCTCATAATAGTCTTGAATAAACCTGTTTGGCTTGTCTTACTCATTAATGTCAATAGTGGACTGGAAGTATCAAACAGCCCTGAAGCATCAGATCACAATCTGTTGAAGTCCTAATATTCATAATAATAGAGTACTTTTACAATAATATGAATGTATTGGGAATAGAGGTCTATGATAAGCTTTGCTATTTTATTACACCTGGAATTTTTGGTGCTGGAAAGCACACAGAAGATCACAGTACATAAATAATATGTAAATATAATGTATTAGTGTTTCTGTCAAATTTTTGGATTACCAATTTAAGCTTGCTTAGTGTTTGTGTCTCATTGTGCATTTATCACTCATTTGAAATATATCAGTTCTATTATAATATAGTATTAAAGCAGCCAACAACAATGTAATTGCTAAAAGTAATAGTGTTGTTGGCAGGATAATAAGTAAATCACCCCTCATGTGCATCCTGTGCAACTTTGAATCCTCTAACCTGGACTTGTATATGACACTAGCAGTGAAAGAATGGTGGTACTAAGGTGGGTCACCTCACCAATGATGGCCTATGCAAAGGGAATGGGTCACAGAAGTAAATAAGCTTACTGAGTGTAGGTGGGGTGCAGTTTAACACACCCAGTCCAAGTGTGATGAAAGAACTTGTATGGAAATAATGAAAACACAGTTCACAAATAACCCAGTGGGAAGGCCACCCAGCCAAGAACACTCACAGGTCCAACAGCATGTAGAGAACAGGATTCAGCCAAACTGACTGCGCCTGTTGAGAGAGGCAGAATGCAGCCTTGCCATCTTGTGCCCACGCAGAAAGATGTCCAGAGGAGCTGCAAGCCCTATGATTTCCCTCCTTATGAGGAACCTTTCTCTGCCACTAGTTCTGTCCCTACCAAACGGGGTGCCTGTCCCTACTCTACCCACTCACAAAATACGTGTCAAACCTGGGAGCCAGGGCTTTACAAAAGCTCTGCCTGACCCAAGATGGCTGTTAGAGTCACATGGGGTGGCAACATCCAATGGGATAGCTTGCCCCTGGAAACCATAGAGGAATCATGTTTCTCTTGACTTCCTGTACAACTGTAGTGTTTCTGCGGAATAGTGCCACTTGCAGTGGAGAAAGTAGAAGGCACCTGCCTACATGCATACAAAAAAATTACATATGAACAGAGAGGTGTACTGCCAATATTTCCCCTTATATTGGGATATAATGTGGCACAGAGCTGCATCTGGGGTTGAAAACCAAGCTGGTGCTTCATGATGGGTACACTCCTGAGTCTATAACCCTAGAGTATGGATTCACCAAGCTGGCTTTAGCGAGGGGGTCAGAAACAAAATTTTGTACCGTTGAAAAACTCCCAGTACTAGGAAACCTGCTAAGATATAGGCTTCAAAACTTTAATGTGCCAATTCATTATTGTATGATTTGTGTGTCTTCAGGCATAGTCATTTCTTACCCTTTCTTGCTTATTGTCTGTATTATATGTAAATAAATACCCATGCGCTACTCAAAATGCACCAAACCTTTAAATTACTGTGTTAGAAGCTGCTAAACACCCCTGTGCAATCACCAATCACAGCATAGAAGCATTCAAGAAATAACAGGGTAGCTCTTCTAATAAAACGTATTGCATAGTGAAATAATTATTGCATGATTCATAAAATAATAAAGTGCTCACAAAATGTTTATAAATAAATTACAATTTTGTCAATAAAAAAAGTGCCTGTGTGCTTATTTTTTAGATACTGTATATGCTTGATTACACCATATACCAAAAAGTGTCTCTATGCTGTAGACCCCTTTCACACTTATACGACTTGTCCCACGATTTGTGATGGAAAAGTAGCATGACAAGTCGTTTCCCATGACTTCCAATAACAACCATTCATATTAGTTCGATTTCAAGTTGTTCCGTCTTCAAAGTTGTCCCTGCACTACTTTGGTCCGCATTTGATGCCACTTACACAGGCAAATCGCGGCAAAATCGCGGTAAAATCGCCCGCCTTTGAAATCGCTGTAGTGTGAAAGGGGCCTAAAGCAGAGTTTCACCCAAAAGCTTTAGGGACTCCTAACCCTCTGGCATGCCATCTTCTGGGACACTTTACAGGTCCCAGAATATTGCTCAGTCATTTAGAACACACAGCGCTACTCGCGCATGCGCAGTGCACACCCAGCTGTGAAGCCGAAAGCTGTCACAGCGGCGTGCCCACACTAGTGATGCCGGGGAGAGGTGGAGAGAAAACTGCAGGTTCAGGCAGCTGCAGACAGATAAATGTGTGTTTATATTAAAGTCAGCAGCTACACTTTTTGTAGCTGCTGGCTTTTAATAAACACAGAAGCCGCTGGAACTCTGCTTCAAAGTGATTGTAAACAATCACCTTGTAAAACATCCCATTTAGTTTAAAATAGAAATGAAAGGCAAAACATTTGTGTATAGATACTAAAAAAAAAAATATAAACACCTTTTTTTGCCTTTTTTATAAGTGATCACATTCCCTCTGTTCTCAGCAGCATAAGAGCTGGGGGAGGAGGAGCAGCAGCACACTGAGCATCCCAGTGAATGGCTGTGCAGCGGGGATAGGGGTCAGGACCATTCTTATCATTGGAGGAGAGTACACTGAGTTCCCAGCATAGCTAGAGAACTGACCACGGTGTGCTCTCCTGCTTAGTGTGGTACATTTTTAATAGGGAAGCAGATGGACTGGCAGGAACACCAGGGATTTCACACAAATGAAGCTATACAAAGAGAACAGGATACTTTCTCATGCAAGTAAATGGTACAGCAGGCACATATCAGAAATATGAAGTGTTGAGGTAACAAACGCTTTAAATCAGTGTCCAAAATCAGTCCTTATAGAAGAAAAACTTTTCCTATGGATCACAGATCTGCACTCCTGTGACCCGTTTTCACGAGTTTCTGAAAGTAGCCAAACGTCGGTGCGCAGGCGCCGTACAGAGCCGCACCGACGTTCGGCAACTCGTGACGCGCTGTATGCGACCGTCGGAAGGCTGTCAATCAAATAGGAACGCCCAGTCCTGAAGACCATACCCGGAAGCGGCGGAGAACATCTCTCTCTAAAACGGTAAGTACTGCATTGATTTAAAAAAAAAAAACACCCGATTCTGCTTCCCGTAATTAGCCTCAATCTAATTTTAAACAATTTTTTTCGGGTGAACCCCCGCTTTAAGAAGGGTACTGCAAAGGTCTTTAAAATATTTATACTGTATTTGGAAATCCAAACATAAAGAAAATACTCAGGCTGCCTTTGATAGTGGCCTGCTAAATGCATTAAGATATGACCTTGCTGCCATCTGGTGGTGATGGGCAAAACATAAATACAATAGGCATGTAAAAAACAAATCACTGGGCATATGTATCTACTTTTTTCTGAAGCCTTTTTGTGTCAAATTAACTCACTTTTTTTTTTACAACAGAAGTGGTAGCTTTAAAAAGTGCTTCTCTCTGCACTTAAAGGAAATCGGTACTGAGATGTTATAGAGGCTGCTGCCATTGGAATGAAAATGCTAACAGTGTGGCTGTCAGGGTGATCTAATGGCTTCAGTACTTTCAGGCCTTGTACTCACGGCAGGACATGTCCGATGAAAACGGTCTGCAGACCGTTTCCATCGGACATGTCTGGCCGGGGACTGCCCGGGGACTTCTGTTCGATGGCTATACACACCATCGAACAGAAGCCCGCGCGTAAACATTACGCGGGGCGTGTCCGCGGTGTCGCCGCGTCGATGACGCGGTGTCACCGCGACAATGACGCGGCGACGTGGGCGGGCCGCCTTAAATATGCTTCCACGCATGCGTCGAAGTCATTCGACGCATGCGAGGGATGCGGGCGGCAGGACATGTACGGTAGGTCTGTACAGACGACCGTACATGTCCGGGCGGACAGGTTTCCAGCGGACTGTTTTAAAACAAGTCCGGGAAACAGTTGTCCGCTGGAAACCTGTCCGATCCGTCCCAAAATGGTCCGCTCGGGCCAACACACGGCCAAACATGTCTGCTGAAACTGGTCTGCGGACCAGTTTCAGCAGACATGTTTGGTCGTGAGTACGGGGCCTCAGAGTCACTATCAAAACCAAGTATGCAGATCAGGCATTATGATTTCACTCTGAACTAACTTACCTATCATGCTTTTTCCAATAACTCAAGTACTAAAGCCAAGGCTAGCCAGAAAAATAGCAGCTTCCAAAGGAAGGCAGCAATAACAGCTTCTATATTGCTCTTAGTACAGTTTTTTTTCAAAACCTGTCTGTTTAAAAAAAAAAAGTATTATAGCTTCAGTCATTAGAAAATTTTTCTCTGTCCTAGCCCATAACAAGAAAATGAGCCCCCATTGAGGAAAAGGAAGATGTGGTTGGTTTATTCTACTGACCTAATCCCCCCAGCAGAATCTCGCATAATGCCGATAGTCAGCAAGAAAGGGATATACATAAGGGGGCAGATTCACGTAGATCGTCGCAAAATTGTGCGGGCGTAACGTATCTCATTTACGTTACGCCTCCGCAACTTACATGGGCAAGTGCTGTATTCTCAAAGCACTTGCTCCGTAAGTTGCGGCGGCGTAGCGTAAATCACCAGGCGGAATTCCCAGTGTGCATTGCTCCAAATGAAAGTCGCATGTACGTGATTGGTTTCGACGTGAACGTAAATGACATCCAGCCCCATTCACGGAAAAACTTACGCAAACGACGTAACTTTTTAAAATTTCGACGCGGGAACGACGGCCATACTTAACATTGGCTGCGCCTCATATAGCAGGGGCAACTATACGCCAGGAAAAGCCTAACGTAAACGTCGTAACTTTACTGCGTCGGCCGCGTGTACGTTCGGGAATTTGCGTATCTAGCTAATTTGCATACTCAGCGCGGATTTCGATGGAAGCGCCACTTAGCAGGCCAAAAAAAAATTCATTTAAGATCCGACGGCGTAAGAGACTTACGCCTGTCGGATCTAATGGATATCTATGCGTAACTGATTCTAATGCCCCGTACATACCATCACTTTATGTGATGAAAAAAAACGTCGTTATTAAAAACGTCACTTTAATTGACCGTGTGTGGGGGAAAACGTCGTTTTATGTCTTCTAAAAAACGACCAAAAAAAATGTAAGCATGCTTCAATTTTATGTGTCGTTTTTAAAACGTCAACTTTTACTTCACAGAAATTGACCGTGTGTAGTAATAAACGTCGTTTAAAACGACGTTTTTTCACCCGCGCATGCCCAGAAGCTACTTATGAAGCGAGCTTCAATGGAAAAAGTGGTGAGAACGTAACCTCACTTTGCTAGAACATTGTGAGAAAAACGATGGTGTGTAGGCAACTTCGTCTTTGAAAATTGAAGTTTCAAAAACGTAATTTTTTACTTCACAGAAAATGTCGTTTTTTTTCATCACATAAAGTGATGGTGTGTACGGGGCATAAGAATCAGTCGCATAGATACGACGGCTCAACGCAGAGATATGACGGCGTATCTGGAGATACGCCGTCGTATCTCGGTTGAGAATCTAGGCCAAGATCTCTAACTAAAAAAAACATTTCTACTCACCTAGGTGGATGCAGTATTGATCTGATGCTTCATCTGTCCCCTGCCAGCTCTGAAGTGAGAACTGAGTGATCAAACACTGCTGATTGCCCAGTTCTCCGCTCTGAGCAAAGAGACAGTGACTGTCAGTCACCGGCTCTGCTCTGCCCCTCAAGTGCTCAATAAGGGACTGGGATGTGGCGGGGCAGGAGGGGGCTGGCTCTCAGGGGATTATTGAGAGGCTGAGCCAGGTGCAGGTCCAGGCATATGGGTGGATCCTGACCATTCGTGTGTCTGGAACAGCTGAGTGATAACAGACTAGCCCAGTGTCGACCGAAACAAGGTAACTTTAGCTATATTTCTCCTTTAAAAGATTGTTAAATTTCTTGCGTAAAAAGTAGTATATTGTTTTTAGCTGTGTTCCTGCAAAGGGGATCTATGCCTTCCCCTACTCCCACACAGTACACAAACACTGGCTAGGCACACATTTAACCCTTGATCGCCACTGCACTGATGTTAACCCCTTCCCAGTCAGTGTCATTAGTACAACAGTGCATAGTTTTTTAGCACTGATCACTGTAATGTCACTGGTCCCCAAAAAGTGTCAAAAGTGTCAGTGTCCAAATTGTCTGCCGCAATATCACAGCCCCTCAATAAGTCGCTGATCACCGCCATTACTAGTAAAAAAAAATAATAATAAAAATATCCCATAGTTTGTAGACAATTTAACTTTTGCAAAAACCAATCAATATACACTTATTGGGATTTTTTTACCAAAAATATCTAGCTGAATACATATTGGCCTATATTTATGAAGAGGTTTGATTTTTTTTATTTATCTATTGGATATGTTTTATAGCAGAAAGGAAAAAAAATAATTTTTATTTTAAATTGTCGGTCTTCGTTTATAGTGCAGAAAATAAAAAAACGCAGTGGTGATCAAATACCTCCAGAAAAAAGCTCTATTTGTGGGGAAAAATGAATACATTTTATTTGGGTGCAGCGTCACACAACCGCGCAATTGTCAGGTAAAATGACGCAGAGCCGTATTACAAAAAATTGCCTGGCCATGAAGGGGGGGGGGGGGGGTGACGGTAAATCTTTCAGAGGTTAAGTGGTTAAGCTTTACGTCATGTATAGGTTCTCCCTAACCCCTCACATTAGAGGTATTATATATAACAGAACTGCATTGGCTTAGGCCCAGGATACCCAATCAGGGACAGACCACGCACACACAATTCTTAACTATAATTTTTTTTGTATATTGCACACTGGTTAACGGTAATGAATAAAGACAGTTATTTTTTGTCACAAGTGATTGCAAAGGCTGAAGTCTTTTTTATCTTAATTAATTCTATGCATTAAGGTAAAATAACTTCTGTGCAGAGGATCCCCCCAGCCCCCTTATATTTACCTTAACCCGCTTTGGATTGCGCAATGTGCACAGCAGCAGCAGGGGCTCTCTCCCTTCTCACTGGGCAGATTGAAAGTAGTGGGAGCCATTGGCTCCTGCTCCTGTTAATCAAAATCTGTGATGAGGGGGGTGGAGCCAAGCCTCCCTGTCAATAGTGTAGCGCCCTGCTACTTTCATAGCTGGTGCTGCCTTAAATTTAGAGGGTGGTCAGAGATTTCTTTGCCTCTGAGCGTGTTATTTTTTTGTCAAATTTGGGCCTCTGTTCCAGCCATGGCTGTACTGTGAGTGACCACTATTGCTGTCTGGGGTGTTGGTGCCGCCCCAGGCCAAGGGTGGCAGCAGTCGAGTCAGGGCATATTGGGTGTTATTCCTCAGCAGCCAATCAGTGGGGGTTGATTGCCTCGCTGTGCATGCTGGGGGAGAGTACTTAAGGGACAGACGTCATTGGTCTGTCATCCCACCACCCCCCGTGTGTGGCCCTCATGGCCGGGTGTGCGTGTTCAAGTGTTCCTGACTCCGGGACCATGTTGGTCCGGGGTTGTGATCTACCGTGTAGGCCTGGTAGTCAGACTGGGTCTACAGTTGCAGATTGGTCCTGTGCTGTCCGTCCTGAGGGAGGAAGCCGCCCGATGAAGAACCTGTCTGGGGGACTACCGAGCACAAGGCTGGTATCTCAGGAGAGGCCTTGAACTTCATCGAAGGACGAACGCTTGCTGAGAGGCTAAATGATGGTCGTCTGTCAGTTCTGAATTCACTAAAGTTTACTCGAGAGGGAGATCTGGGTGCTTAATCCTGAGTTAAGAAGGATTCTGGACCGAATACGTCTCCACCTTTGGGAAGGTCTGTGGCAGAGACTTTGCTAAAGTTTCCGTGTGACACTCTGGCTGCTAGGCTGGTGAGAGAGGCCTATTCAGGTGCACAATACCCACTCTGGCTAGAGTGGCGATGAAAGTTTTATCGCTGGAAGCAGGATTGTTTCTGAACAAAGTTATACACCTGAACCTACTACTTACTATCCCTTCTACCTCTTCAACTACTACTACTTTTATTATTTTACCCCGTTGGGTAATAAAGCACAGAAAAAGACACCTAAAGTGTGGACATTGCAGTTCTTCTCAGCTCATCGTACACCCTAAATGGCGAAGGAATAGAGGTAACATGCCACCCAAAACAAACCAGCAGCTTCTTCAGGGGTAGTGCTACAATAGACGCAGACATGACGGCTGGGGAGCTAGCCCAAATGAGTGCCTCCCTAAAAGACCGATTTCTATAGAGGCACTCACTGAAGAGGTGGAGCAAGGAGCACTAGGGTGGGGCCTGAGAAGAGGAGGATCAGAGCTGCTCTGTGCAATACAGTTGCAGGTAAAAAAACATATCAAAGGTTTAATAACATTTTAACACTTGCTGTTCTTTCATACATTTCCTTCTCTCCTACTATGCACCCTGTGTTTTAAAACAAAAAATCTCAATATTCATCAGTAAGCTATATATTTACCTGGACTTCACTATCAGTCTCCGCTACAGACTTCAGATCACTGTTAATGATCACCATTGCTGAAGTCTGCCAAGTAAGTAATCAATAGACTGCGAGGGCAGCAACACACTTGTACTCCATTGAAATCTACAAGTACCTCTGCCATGATGGCTTATAGTCTTTCCTAACACAGTCTATGCCTGGAAGTGGGTGCAAATACCTGTCTTAGTACGATATCTGCACCCCCTCCCCCCTGAAAGGTGCCACATGTGACACCGGAGGGGGGAGGGTTTCCGAAAATCGAAAGTTCCATTTTTGGGTGGAACTCCACTTTAAGGTATAAGGAAAGGCAAACGTTTTTTTTTTTTTTTTTTTTGTAAAGAGTGAAGAGGGATTAGAACATGTGTCAAGTTTTTTTTTCGATCTCCCAGTTAGCTAGATTTTCTCTTTGTCCTGTTTACCGTTATCACCAACCGTGAAAGTAAAAGAAAATCCCACATTTTGGGTTGTCCCCAGAACAGGAAAAGAGGGGAAATATTTCAATGAAGATAGCAGTTCTGGTGACCCTGGTGACAACCAGGGGGTCCTTTACTTTGGAGGAATATTCTCCCACTTCCTGTTTTGGCTATAGGAAAGGGAGTGATGGGAAATTCCCCCAATGGGACACAGACAGCAAGAATAAATCTTACAGGGGTTATAAACCGCCCTTACTCTATCCAAAAAACTTGCCTTTAGTTCTACATTAAATAGCTTTCTTTGATTGCACAGTATACTGTGAGCTTCTCACAGTCTGCATTGGAAGCTGTAGTAAGTCAGATAGAGCCGCCTCATTTCTTAGCTGGGGAATGCAAAGCATTGTCTAGTCCTTTCTTCTTCAGCCTGACTGTCCCTGGCTGTTCTTTTCATTCCTTAGATTTCACTTCCTTCAATTATTGGAGGCTCAGCGTCATACGTGGGTGTTACCCAGAGTGATCGGCATGAAAATGCGGACTGCCTAGGAAGGCCCACTCCTCCAACAAAATATTTCGATATTTCCATAACTCCTCCAAAGAGTCAGTCCAATGCTTGCATTAGAACTGAGATGTCTTGAGAGAAGTACTGAGGGAGGGTGCTGGGAAGTTTTCAGGATGTTATGTACAACCTCCTGCCAGATCCAATCAAAC
Organism: Rana temporaria; assembly: GCF_905171775.1. Classification (NCBI taxonomy): domain Eukaryota; kingdom Metazoa; phylum Chordata; class Amphibia; order Anura; family Ranidae; genus Rana; species Rana temporaria. The sequence goes on from NC_053496.1 coordinate 91,719,550, forward strand.
CAATCTCAGCCTCAAAGTAGTTTAAAGTCCAATGTCCCTGCCATAGCTACTGTATACATGGGCATCCATACATTACTGCCAAGTTATATAGAAACCTATCAATCTACCAGAGTGTTTCTGTGCCACTACCAACCCATGTCACTTTACACATTGTTTGACTACTCACAGAGAAAGTAGATGCTGTACTTAGGTCTGCGAAGCTCCTTGACCAAATATTCTAAGTTTTCCTGTATGGTAAAAAGAAAAATATTGGATCTTGAAAGCGTCATGCACAGGTTTCGTTTAATCACTTAAGGACCCCTTCACGCCGATATACATCGGCAGAATGGCACGGCTTGGCACAAGCACGTACCTGTATGTGTCTCTTTAAGGCCCAGCCATGTTGTTGCGAGCACGACGCGACGCACTCGCGACCCAGTCCGAAGCTCAATCGCCGCAGATGTCCCGCGATCGGTCACCGGAGCTGAAGAACGGGGAGAGGTGTGTGTAGACACAGCTTCCCTGTTCTTCATTGTGGCAATGTCAGTCATCGTCTGTTCTCTGATATAGGGAAAGACGATCAGTGACGTCACACGTCCAGCCCCACCCCCCTACAGTTAGAATCACATATGAGGTCACACTTAACCCCTTCAGCGCCCCTTTAACTCCTAAACTGCAATTGTAATTTTCACAGTAATCAGTGCATTTTTATAGCACTTTTTGCTGTGAAAATGACAATGGTCCCAAAAATGTGTCAAAAATGTCTAATGTGTCCGCCATAATGTCGCAGTCACGAAAAAAAATCGATGATCATCGCCATTAGTAGTAAAAAAAAATTATTAATAAAAAGCCATAAAACTATTCCCTATTTTGTAAACGCTATAAATTTTGCGCAAACCAATCGATAAACGCTTATTGCGATTTTTATTTACCAGAAATAGGTAGAAGAAGCCTAAACTGAGGAAAAAAATGTTTTTATATCTTTTTTGGGGATATTTATTATAGCAAAAAGTAAAAAATATAGATTTTTTTTCAAAATTGTTGCTCTATTTTTGTTTATAGCGCAAAAAATAAAAACCGCAGAGGTCAACAAATACCACCAAAAGAAAGCTCTATTTGTGGGGGAAAAAAAGATGCCAATTTTGTTTGGGAGCCACGTCGCACGACCACGCAATTGTCAGTTAAAGCGACGAAGTGCCGAATCGCAAAAAGGGGCAAGGTCCTTAACCTGCATAATGGTCCGGGTCTTAAGTGGTTAAAGGGTAGCTCCACCTTTGTGGCAAAAAATAGCAAATAAAAAAAATAATATAGCATATACAATTGCTACGCAAGTTGTATTGTAATTGAAGGTTATGACCTTTCCTTTTCAATCTACCGCGCTGTCATTTTCTGCAAAATGCAATATGGCGACCTGGAGGTGTTCTCTACACAGATTTCCTGCTTGTGTGATTGGTTCACTGATTTTCCCAGAAGTCTGCACTAAAATAATGTCCTTTTTGTGGAGATACTCCCAAAGGTTAATCATGTCTAAAGGGACGCAGACACTGCCACTTTCCTCATTAGATCTCTTCAAGTGCTGCATCTGTTGATAACAATAAAATCACTCCCCTTCACATTCACTCTCGCGCATGGACACAGACAAACAAACAGCTGTTTCTTCAGAATAACAAAAAGTAGGAATCTGCTATAAAGTTCATTAACATCTGTGCAATGTACACAGATCACCCAGAGGGGAATGTTTTTTTCTCAATAAAATTGGAGTTACTCTTGAAGGCCTAAATCCAAGATGAGCAGCCCCCCCCAACCTCTTTGTAGCCCCCCTTTATTCTCGTTTTTCAATAAAGAAATAAATGTTTATTGGCTCAATTGACACAAAGTTACCAGAAAATGGGAAAAATGTTCAGCATGTAATGCAGTGCAAGCTTAAGGCCTCGTACACACGACCGAACATGTCCGCTGAAACTGGTCCGCGGACCAGTTTCCGCGGACATGTCCGACCGTGTGTACGGCCTAGGGGACCGGTTTCCTGGCCTAGCGGACAGGTTTCCAGCGGACAAAAGTTTCTTAGCATGCTAAGAAACTTGTCCGCTGGAACCATGTCCGTCGGACATGTCCGATGGTTAGTACGACTCATCGGACATGATGTATAACCAGCGGCCGAAATCCCGCGCATGCGTCAAATTGATTCGACGCATGCGTGGAAGCATTGAACTTCCGTGTCAGAGAACGTCGGTGTCTTCTACGTCACCGCGTTCTCTGTCCGCTGGGATTTTGGTCTGATGGTGTGTACACACATCAGACCAAAAGCTCCCAGCAGACATGTCCGATGAAAACGGTCCGATGAAAACGGTGCTCGTGTGTTTTTTTTGGTGCCTTAACTTTACACAGCAATCGTATTGCTGTATAAAGTATGGCCGTCGTTCCCGCGTCGAAATTTAAAAAATAACGTTGTTTGCGTAAGCCGTCCGGGAATACGGAATTACGCCACGCGCGTCGCCGTTCGAAAAAATTACGTCACTTTGCGCAAAGCACGGCGGGAGTTCGGAAACGGAGCATGCGCGGTAGGTCCGGCGCGGGAGCACGCCTAATTTAAATGGCACACGCCCATTTAAATTGGCCCGCCTTGCACCGGAGGCCGCCAGGGTAGGTTTTCATCGCAAGTGCTTGGTGAATCAGGCACTTGCGATGAAAAATTGCGGTGGTGTAACGTATCTACGATACGTTACGCCGCCGCTCATCTACGTGAATCTGGCCCATAGTTCTGCTAATGGAGAAAGCAAAACTAATGGCATTCCTATTAAATTGCCAGTAGATGGCAGCATAGAGTGAAAAGCCTGAATGACAGAAAGCACATTCTAATGGGACCATTGCTATTAAGCAAGGGGAAGAAAAAAGACTGACCTTTGTTTCTGGTGGGAACACAATAGCAGTTGCTACCCAGTTTGTCAGGCTGGAGGTCATGTGTTTGTGTCATTGCAGGTAAGAGGGAGCATATTTAAGGCTATAAACAGGGTGAAAGTGATTTATTTACATCCTTGTGATCAGTAAAGGCTGCTGTGTGATTAATTAACATATCAGCACAATTGTTTATAATTTTTCTATGAGGACATTATTCCTGTATATGTGAATGTTATTATTATAGATATAGATGTGTATTATTATGTATGAAAACAATAGCATTTGATACCCAGTCTATCAGTATGAAGGTCATGTGTTTGTGTCATTGCAGAAACTTTTTAATAAAAACACTTCTGGTTTCACCCGGCCCGCTACCTTCGCACATTGGAATTATTGACCATACTTTTAGCATATGTGCAACACAAGTAACCCAATATTTCAGTTTTTAAAAGACATTTTCTATGCACACTTTTTTATAAGCCGTCTTTGCAGCAGTCATAAATGACATCCTGGGGTCCTCTTCCTCCTGGGGCAGTGGTGGGCACTTCTCAATGATACAGAAAAAGGAGCTCACTGAAGGGGCACATTTTTCTCTATTGTTCTCCTATGAGCCCAGGTCAGCTTAATGATGCTCGCCCAGGGGGCGTATCCTTTATGCCATTGGCTCACAGAAAGTGGATGTGTGGAGTTCTACATTATCCCCCCATTTAAACTTCAGCCTCTGATTAATCTCCTCTTTACCCTACTTTAATTTGATTTTAAAGTTCACCTGTCAATTCTGAGGTTTAGCGTGTTAATTCCTTGGCTGTCTTACTGAAACTTCAGAGTCCCTTTTACTACATAGACCAGTGATGGGAACCTTGGCACCCCAGATGTTTTAGAACTACATTTCCCATGATGCTCAACTACACTGCAGAGTGCATGAGCATAATAGGAAATATAGTTCCAAAACATCTGGGGTTCCAAGGTTCGCCATCACTGACATAGGCTGTCATGATGGGGATAGGAGGAAAAAGATAAAGGGGTTATGTTAGTGACATAGAACAGCTCCCTATTAAGGGTGAGCTCTGGCGTGTTCGCAAAGTACACGTGCAGAGCCGGCCGGGAAGTGTGCTAATCACAGCCAGGGAGACATTGTCCAGATGCTCGGCAACAGGGATCGTGAAATGTCTCCCTGGCTGCGATTAGCGCAGCGCCGTGCACACTTCCTGGTGGGCTCTGCACGTGTACCATGCGAACACGCCAGAGCTCATCCTTACTTCCTATGCTGAGAGAAAAATAAAACATTTCAAGGTCAATTAAGTTATGAGTATTGCTGAGCCGATATTGAGTCAGTGCCACTTTATGGAAACCTACTGTAAGCCATTGCAGTCCAAGAAGAAAAAGACATGGCCTGACCACATAGAAAGCGTAAACCAGAGGTCTCCATGCTTTCTAAACAAAGGGCCCATTTATAGTCCTTCAGACTTTAGTGCTGGTGAGTTTTCTCCAATATTAATTTAATTATTTTTCTCTGTTTTAGTTAGGCCTGTTAGAGAATTACAGACAGCCAGTGATGGTTTAGATTTCCAGCTAATATATCCTGTTGCGCAGTAGTGTATTTAGGTTTTGTGCTGCCCTAGACCTGACTAAACTCGTGCATCCCCTAATTTAAATATGACCTATCCCTTTCTGTCAAGGCCACACCCCTTGCTGTGTAAGACGATCCCTGACATTTTTAAGTAGGGACGCTAGTTTTGAGGGCCTGGGGGGGCAAGAATTCCCTTTAATTTGCATAGATTTCCTTTCACCTCCTGTTTGGCTATGGGGCAGGACGTTTTTACAGCCACTTTTCTGAGCGTTTTTTACAACTTAAAAACGCTTGTCCATGTTATTCTATGGCTTCATGCCCACATAGGCGTTTTTGAGCTGTAAAAAAAAACCCAGGGCGTTCTGTGGCGCCGATGCCAGAGCTGTAAAAACACCAGACGTTAAACGCTCAAACGCTCAAAAATGCAAAAACGCTACCGCTGCGTTTTTGAGCTCCAGCGTTTTATCAGCAAAAATGTCATTGGTCACTGTAGCCTCTGTAAACACAGGAAATTCCTGTCTGTACATTTTAATTACCCAGGAGTGCTTTGCACAGCCGTGTGCTTGTGGGTATAGCAGAGAGAACTAAGATGACAATGGCAAGTTCTGTATCCCAAATTTCTCTAATCACAGCTGTTCAAGCACATCCTGAACTGTGGGATGTGGCACATGCTCTTCATGGAGATCATATTAGGAAGGTAAAGGCATGTGGATAATCCACAACTTGTGGCAGGTGACGTGGCAAGTGGACAATCCACAACTTGTGGCAGGTGACATGGCCAGTTGACGTGGCAGGTGACGTGGCCAGTGGACAATCCACAACTTGTGGCAGGTGATGTGGCCAGTTGACGTGGCAGGTGACATGGCAAGTGGACAATCCACAACTTGTGGCAGGTGACGTGGCCAGTTGACGTGGCAGGTGACGTGGCCAGTTGACGTGGCAGGTGACGTGGCCAGTGGACAATCCACAACTTGTGGCAGGTAACGTGGCCAGTTGACGTGGCAGGTGACGTGGACAGTGGACAATCCACAACATGTGGCAGGTGACGTGGCAGGTGATGTGGCCAGTTGATGTGGCCAGGTGACATGGCAAGGGGACAATCCACAACTTGTGGCCAGGTGACATGGCAGGTGACGTGGCCAGGTGATGTGGCCAGTGGACAATCCACAACACGTGGCAGGTGACGTGGCCAGGTGACGTGGCAGGTGACGTGGCCAGGTGACGTGGCCAGGTGACGTGGCCAGGTGACATGGCAAGTGGACAATCCACAACTTGTGGCCAGGTGACATGGCAGGTGACGTGGCCAGGTGACGTGGCCAGTGGACAATCCACAACTTGTGGCAGGTGGCGTGGCCAGGTGACTTGGCAGATGACGTGGCAAGTGGACAATCCGCAGCTTGTGGCAGGTGATGTGGCAAGTGACACGCTAAATACAAGTACATTGCTGCTACTTACTCTGGTCTCACAAAATGGCAGAAATGGTTAAATTATACTGTTTTTTGAGCTTAGGGAGGGTCTTATGATATTTCACTGAAATTTGGGAGTGTATATAGCCTAGAGATGTGTTTTTCTTCAAAAAACGCTGCCTAACGCTAGCGCTAAAAAACGCACAAAAACGCTAATGCAAAACGCGGTAAAAATCTGTTTTTTAACGCTAATTTTTCCAGGAGTCCTACCTAGCTTTACAGCTCGTTTTTAAAAACGTCCATGGAAATGAAGCCTTAGATTTACTGTCTTTGCTTTCCTCAACCAAGGAATTTATTTATAAGTCTAGCGGAAAAGATAAGTCAGAGGAAGATAGAAGTAGGCCTGTTACCAAATCTTTCAACAATTGGTTACAGGCCTTCTGCATATTTGCGAGTGTAATATGTGAAAAACAGCCAGAGGAGAATCGGGGTCTGTTTTCAACACTTAGACATAGTGTTGGAAGCGTACAAAAATGTTGGGGGCGCAGCTTGGTTTGCATACGACGAAGATATCGATCCACCCTTCCTTGCACTGGAGAACAAAAGACAATGACCAATGGCTGAATCATTTTTCTTCCCCAGCGACAGCAAATGCCAGACAAGTGGCACTCTCAAGTCAATCAACACACACATCAGGATATAGGAAAGGGGGGTGTGTTTTAACTTTAATGACATACAATGGAAGTGGCCAGACACATGCAAATACAAGCATGAGTGTGCCTTTTACGCTGGAACACACTCTATTTCAAAATGCTTTGGAACGCTATCGGCTGCAAACCAGCAAGCAGGTAGGGATTTCCTTCCTAAAAGTGAAGTCTCCAGTGAGGCTTCACTCAATGATCCCTCGGCTCCTATTTATTGGGTTTTATGTTACAACTTTTGCCTTTAAATTGGGGTATTATACACTGCAATCTTAAATAACCAGTGGGATTGGACAGTATGGTTGAGGGGAAAACAATGAATGATATTTGGTAGGGTAGAGTATAAGGCCATTTTAGGGATCCTCCATTCTAAGATTTTAGGATTTCCCCATTGGAAATTGTTCCTAAAAAAGAGCTGAATACATTCATCATTTATCATATCCATCAGGTGGCTTCCTAAATGACCAGATGCAGGAGGAGTTATCGTCCGTGGCATACGCATCTTACGAAAACGCATTGGTTGTTTTAAAAGGTTTGTATCCTGGAGCTTTACTAGCTAAAGCTAACATATAAGCCACATTAAGGCTGCTACCAATTAATTCATTGGGTTTTTTCTTTAATGGCTATTTTGAACAATGTCTGCCTATGGGCTGTTCATTATCTTGCTTTTATTTTGAGACCTTCTCTTCCATTTTAGAATGGGTGGTTTCCCAAGTTGTGGGTGTTCCCTTATTTATTATTTAGATGATTTCCTTTTTTTAGGCCCTGCAAATTCTCATACATTACAGAAAAAAAAAAAAAAATAACTGTGTCAACCCAAAGATAATCTATATTTAACCACATCTCTTAAAACAGTAAATAATGTTCATAAATAGCCCATCAATGACTAATCAAAAAAAAACCAACAATCTAGTGCATATCAAGTGAGCTAAAATAATAAAGTACCGTATTTATCTTCATATAGCGCGCACCGGCGTATAGCGCGCACCCCCAACCTAGAAGGGAAATTTCAGGGAAAAAAAAAGAATATACTTAGTTTGAATGCCCCTCGTCGGTGTCTTGCCCGGCGTCCATCGGCGGCCTTGTCCGGTCCGGCGTCTGTCTGTGGCCTCGGTGGTGTCCTCCCCGCTGTTTTTGAGCCGATCCTGGCTTCCCGCGCTGTGTTTGAACGCCGCCGCTGACATATATAGAGCGCAGTACACTCGGGCACGCTCGGCCACGCTTGGCTCCTCTCGTAAAAAAGGCTAGGAGGCGGCACAGGGGTGACCGTGAGCGGAGCCGAGCCTAACCGAGTGTACCCGAGTGTACTGCGCTCTGTATATGTCTGCCGCGGCGTTCAAACACAGCGCGGGAAGCGGGTATCGACGTATATCGCGCACCCACGATTTCCCCCTTATTTTAAGGGGAAAAAAGTGCGTGTATACGCCGATAAATACGGTACACATCATTTTCCTTATGTATTTGTGGCATACGGTCCAAACCTTGACATGGTGCGAGTTGGGGCAGGAAGTGACGTTGGCGTTACCCAAAAGCCTCTACGCGTTTTGCATCCAATCGTTTCTTCAGAAAGCTTTCATTGAAGAATAATCTGGTTCATTCCCATCAACATAGGAAAAGGTTGACATATGTAGGTGCACAGACTGTGCCCATAGCAGTGCCTTTTTTTGCTGATTAATTTTATCATTAAACAAAGAAATTATGCTCTAAGATGTACTGTAAGAGTTCAAGGATCATTTCTGTATGTGCTTTTGAAGACTACTGGCATCTAAGAAGGATTTACAGGCTGCTAGACTCAAATTGTGATTAATATTACTGTATAAAGCTTCGACATTTAAACTTGCTAGCCACATGTCTTCCTCACGAATTATGTCTGTGAGCCTATTTACAAAATCTCATGTATCTTCGATATACGAAGGTAACTCACAGACAAATGGTCTCATTATGAAATCGACATATTTTACCAGCGCCTTCTGTCAGGTTACAGTTTCCTGATACAATTTGTTGGCCTAGGGCAGTGATGGCGAACGCGTGGCACGCGTGCCGCTCCCGGCACGGCAAGCCGTTTCGGTGGGCACGCCACACGCCATGAAAAATTGATAAACACACACTAAAATCAATTCGTCCCCACCGCACCGCAAACTACAACTCCCACAGTTCTCTACTGCTATTGATGACATGTCCGTGTGGGAGTGACAAAGAAGAAACTCCCTGGGTGACGTTCGTGCGTGCGTGTGCACGCACGCTGATCCAATCAAAGAAGCTGTCTCATCCACACCGCATCCACCATCAAACAAATCAGCGGTGATGTGACTGGGAGCACACGCGGCTGGAATCAGAGGAGCCTTTCGGCGGGAATGAGCTGCTGGAGCAAGGTCAGACACTGGGAGACAGGAGTTAATGTGGTTATCTTGTTAGTCCTAAGCCTGCCCCACTCTCAGATATCAGGTGCTAGCTCAAACAATCAATTGTGCAAAAAGAACAGCCTCATTGGTGTCATTGGGAAATATTGTGCCCCATCATTGGTGTTATGCAGCCTCATTATTGGTTTCATTAGGAAACCTTGTGCCCCATCATTGTTGTCATCATTGTGCCTCATTATTGGTGTCCTTAGGGAACATTGTGCCTCATTATTGGTGTCATTGGGAAACATTGTGCCCCATTTTTTGTCATCATTGGTGTCATTGTGCCTCATTATTGGTTTCATTAGGAAACCTTGTGCCCCATCATTGTTGTCATCATTGGTGTCATTGTGCCTCATTATTGGTGTCCTTAGGTAACATTGTGCCTCATTATTGGTGTCATTGTGCCTCATTATTGGTGTCATTGCATGTGTCAAGTAGGTGAGTGTAATGGTCAGGTAGGTGAGTGTAATGGTCAGGTAAGTGAGTGTAATGGTCAGGTAGGTGAGTGTAATGGTCAGGTAGGTAAGTGTAATGGTCAGGTAAGTGAGTGTAATGGTCAGGTAAGTGAGTGTAATGGTCAGGTAGGTGAGTGTAATGGTCAGGTAAGTGAGTGTAATGGTCAGATAAGTGAGTGTAATGGTCAGGTAGGTGAGTGTAATGGTCAGGTAGGTGAGTGTAATGGTCAGGTAAGTGAGTGTAATGGTCTGGTAGGTGAGTGTAATGGTCTGGTAGGTGAGTGTAATGGTCAGGTAAGTGAGTGTAATGGTCAGGTAGGTGAGTGTAATGGTCAGGTAGGTGAGTGTAATGGTCAGGTAGGTGAGTGTAATGGTCAGGTAGGTGAGTGTAATGGTCAGGTAGGTGAGTGTAATGGTCAGGTAGGTGAGTGTAATGGTCAGGTAAGTGAGTGTAATGGTCAGGTAGGTGAGTGTAATGGTCAGGTAGGTGAGTGTAATGGTCAGGTAGGTGAGTGTAATGGTCAGGTAGGTGAGTGTAATGGTCAGGTAGGTGAGTGTAATGGTCAGGTAGGTGAGTGTAATGGTCAGGTAAGTGAGTGTAATGGTCAGGTAAGTGAGTGTAATGGTCAGTGTATGTTGCACAATGCATTCTGAGCACAATGCATTCCTGATCCCTGCAGTCTGAGCGAATCTGGCAGAATCGTACATTTCTAGTCCCTTAGGGCTCATTTAGATCAGTCCCATCCTCTGTACAGAGACGCTGGCAGGTTTAATTCTGTGTTGGCACTTTGCACGAAATAAATTGCTCTTGTGTCGCGGTTTGGGCACTCGGGCTCAAAAAGGTTCGCCATCACTGGCCTAGGGGTTGTTGCTGAGGTTTATGCACCTTAGGCAGTGCGTAAAATGTTTCAGTAGTGGGGTGATTATTTTAAATAAATGAATATTCATCCCTGGAGTATCATTTCTTCTCTATTCCTTTTTGCAGCATTGTTTACAATTCATGTAGATATTCCTAAGTAGGGTCTTTAGACAAGATCTCATAACTATCCTCTTGACTCAGGATATTGTAACGCATTTTCAGATAATATACTCTCGCCATTGGGATGATATTCCCCTCTTTATTGACTGGTTTTATTACCAATGACTGTTTGGTACATAACTCCTACCCCCTCTTTTCTCCCACAGGGTCAGTAGATCTTTCTCAACCAACTTAAAAAAGTTGGCTTAGATTCCCCTGTGGAAAGGGGGGAGTGTGGTTGCTTTTTAATTTGTATGGGGAGAAGGGTCCTATCACCTCTCTATTTCCACCCTCATTTTCATTCTCTAGAGATTTAAGCAACCTCAAGTGAGCATGTGCAGAACGGGGTGCATTCCTGACTTTTAAATAGGATAGGCATTTATTTTTTTATAGCCTGAAGAGATCTAGCAGGACTTATTTTCTGACTTAAGTTCCATTTTAAATCTGAGCAGTTTTCAATGGGGTTGATTCACTATCTCATAGCAAAAGGGTCCTTAGTTGGGTAAGCTGTAAATTTGTGCATGAAATAGACAAGAAAATATTACACAGCAGGCAAGTAAAAATATGAAACATTTATTTTGTTTCAGGTACACATTACAATAATAACTGTAATTACAGTAGGAGGCATTTCCATTTAGCTGTTATACAATGCAGAAATGGACCTTAGAAGTCTAATTAGTTTTCAGCTTTCATAAATGTACCCTGTTTGGTTTCATGACCTGAAAACAATTTTTGTGATGCCCATTTAAAGAAAAGAATATGATGCCAATACAAAGATTCTACCCTTTTCTGCACAGTGAGAATCAAATGTTATTATTCAGCTTTCCTTCCCAGATTGACTATATGAATGGTGCAGCAGGGGTGCTGTTTTTTTTTTCTAGCCAGCAGTATATTGATATTTGTGACTAAGCGCTGTTTATGCTCCATGGTGAAGTGAATCATTACATACACAATGAAATGCATTAGAGAACAATAAGGGAAATAGATACAGCCACTCACTGTAGTTAGCTGGAGATTTAAAATCCATTCATCTCCAGTCTTACAGCATACAAACAATGTTTTCAGCATCATCCAAGATTTGAGTGTAGCTAAAGTGCAGGACACCGTAAAAGCTGCCAATCCAACCTGTGATAAAAACAGATCCATTATATTTCATTTTCTATTTGTTATTCATAAAGGGGACGCTTTAAAAAAAAGCTGTATCAAATACTTCATATTATAGTCAGTCTACAGGATTATATACAATAATTCTAATGATCAGATGTGTCATACCAACCAAAGCGGTTATTTAAGTGCTTTTGGTTTCTAGGTTGGAAAAATTATCATGTATATCTATAGCATCCCCTAGCTCTGTTGCTAGAGTGGTAGTATTTTTGTTAGTGTAGGTAAATTGTCAGGCTTAGCTGGCAGCCAAGCCTGTGTTGTTTGTTTTATCTGGGTTAGTGGAGTGACTCAGGGAGGGCTGGATGACTCACAGGCAGCATCTCTAAGACTTCCCTCCTACTTCTAAAAACTGGTAGAAGATTCTAGAAGAATGGGAGTGGAGGTGAGGAGGAGCTGCCTTGAGTATTCTGAGGGCCCTCACCAATCCCCAACAGATGGGTTGGCAGGGGACAGGTCCCTTCAAATACTAAGGGTCAGCCAAGCTGGGGTCTGGTATGGATATTAAGGGGAACCCAACGTCAAATAAAAAATGACATGGGGTTCCCCCCAAATATCCATCTCCAGACCCTTCAGGTCTGGTATGGATTTTAAGGGGAACTCCACCCCAAATGTGAAAAAAAATGGCGTGGAGTTCCCCCCAAAAATCAACACCAGACCCTTTATCCCAGAATGCAACCTGACAGGCCACAAGAAAAGAGGGGGGACGAGAGAGCGCCCCCCCCTCCTGAACCATACCAGGCCACATGCCCTTAACATTGGGAGGATGCTTTGGGGGTCTGTGACCCCTCAAAGCACCATGTCCCCATGTTGATGGGGACAAGAGTCTCATCCCCACAACCCTTGCCCGGTGGTTGTGGGGGTCTGCGGGCAGGGGCCTTATCGGAATCTGGAAGACCCCTTAAAAAAAGGGGACCCCCAGATTCCGGCCCCCCCTATGTGAATTGGTAATGGGGTACATTGTACCTCTATCATTTCACAAAGTAAGTGTAAATAATTGTAAAAAAAAAACACAGACCCTGTTGGGAAAGTCCTTTTTATTATAAAAAAATTCCAGTGGTGGTAATCCACTCTCGGTCTCCGCTCCAACGCTGTCGGTATCCTGTGACGGGTGATCTCCTCTCCAGGGGCCAGCGATGAGACGGTCTCCTCTTCGTCCAGGATGCAGCGATGAGATGTCCATCCAGCGCACGCATCACCTGTCTCCACCGGAGACAGCCCGGTGAATGACGCGGCTTCAGCAGTGACAGCTCTTATGTAGGTGAGGGCAGGGCCACCCGTCACGTGACCCCGTCCCCCTCTAAAGCAAGGGAAATCCCAGGCTTTCCCAGTGACGTGCGGGTGACCCTGCCCCCTCTTATGTAACGCAGGTTTGCCATTACATCAGTGTCTGTGTTTTTTTTTGTTTTTTTTTACAATTATTTCCATTTTTTGTGAAATGGTAGAGGTACAATGTACCCCATTACCAATTCACATAGGGGGGCGGGATCTGGGGGTCCCCGTTGTTAAAGGGGTCTTCCAGATTCCGATAAGCCCCCTGCCTACAGACTCCCACAACCATCGGGCAAGGGTTGTGGGAATGAGGCCCTTGTCCCCATCAACATGGGGACATGGTGCTTTGAGGGGTCACAGACTCCCAAAGCATCCTCCCAATGTTGAGGGCATGTGGCCTGGTACGGTTCAGGGGGGCATGCTCTCTCGTCCCCCCTCTTTTCCTGCGGCCTGCAAGGTTGCATGCTTGGATAAAGGGTCTGGTGTGGATTTTTTTAAATTTGGGGTAGAGTTCCCCTTAAAATCCATACCAGACCTGAAGGGCCTGGTAATTGAGTTTGGGGGGACCCCCACGCATTTTTTTTATGAATGACTTTTCTCTGTATTGCCAGGAGCCGTCAATTCATTATAGCCGCGAGTGATTTTAAATGACATTTTTTTTCCTTCAGAAATGACACTTTGTGCAGGGACAGTTCTAAGCACGGGAAACAATCGCTACTTCACAGGCATACTATACACCCCCCCCCCCCAGGTACGAAATTTAAAGGAATAATTCACTTTTATTGTTTCACTTTAAGCATTATTAAAATCACTGCTCCCGAAAAAACTTTAGTTTTTAAAATAAATTTTGCATTGATACATGTCCCCTGGGGCAGGACCCAGGTCTCCAAACACTTTTTATAACAATAACTTGCATATTAGCCTTTAAAATTGGCACTTTAGATTTCTCCCATAGACTTTTACACAGTGTTCCGCAGCTTTTCGAATTCGCTGCAAACACCCCAAATTGTTTGCTGTTCGCCGAATAGGTGAACAGGCAATGTTCCAGTCGAACATGAGTTTGACTCGAAAATGAAGCTCATTTATTGTTTCACCAGTAGCACAACTTTTTTTCCTCTTTTTTTTACATTAAATTGGTCTGCATGGCTGTCGTCCCAGAAGGAAGATGATGCACAAGAAAGCCCACTAACAGTTTGCTGAAGACAAGCAGACTAAGGACATGGATTACTGGAACCATGTCCTAAGGTTTGATTACCAAGATAAACTTATGGGAGTGTCATGGTCTGGGGCTGCATGAGTGCTGCTGGCACTGGGGAGCTACAGTTCATTGGGGGGAACCATGAATGCCAACTGTACTGTGACATACTGAAGCAGAGCATGATCCCCTCCCTTTGGAGACTGGGCCTCAGGCCAGCATTTTAACATGATAAAGACCTGAAACGCACCTCCAAGACAACCACTGCCTTGCTAAAGAAGCTGAGGGTAAAGATGATGGACTGGCCAAGCATGTCCCCACACCTAAACCCTATTGAACATCTGTGGGGACCCTCAAAATGAAGGTGGAGGAACGCAAGGTCTCTAACATCCACCAGCTCTGTGATGTCGTCATGGAGTGGAAGAGGACTCCAGTGGCAACCTGTGAAGCTCTGGTGAACTCTATGACCAATAGGGTTAAGGCAGTGCTGGAAAATAATGGTGGCCACGCAAAATATTGACACTTTGGGCCCAATTTGGACAATTTCACTTTTGTTGCCAGTGGTTTAGACATTGATGGCTGTGTGTTGCGTTATTTTGAACGAACAGCAAATTTACACTGTTATACAAACTGTGCATTCCCTACTTTACATTGTAGAAAAGTGTAATTTCCTCAGTGTTATCACATGAAAAGATATAATAAAATATTTACAAAAATGTGAGGGGTGTACTCTTTTTTTGTGAGATACTGTATATACAGTGGAATTCCAACTAGAGGATACACTGGAGGGGTTTTAAGGAATCCACTGGTTAATGCAATATGATACCACGCTAAAGGGGGATCCCAGGCCGGCCTATTCAACCTTCATATCCTAATTAGAGACCAGATAGAATAAAAGTAGGATAGGGCCCTTCAACCAATAGCAACGGCAATGTCCAGAACATAGGCCTGCAATGGTCTTCACTGGCAGATAGAGCGCATTGAATTATATCCAAAATATGGCACAGTGAGGTGATGGCAAGCAGGAAAGCTTAAACAGACTAGTGATATTTCTTATAGTAATTTGGGATATGGATGTCTATGTACAGTGTCTTATGCAATGCAGTAAAGTGTTTCCATGGGCAAGTTATCTGTACACAGTGTTCAAGCAAGATAACCAGGTAAGGATTGTGAACAATGGGCATCTGCCCTCTCACGAACCCCAGAACCAAATAGGAGCCTCCTAAACAGGATGAGATGAACATTGATTACCCACCAGCTGCAAGACACTGGCTGTCGTCAGATCCGTCTGAAGAAGTGGTGTCCCAGAGATGTCTCGCAAACAGCAAGCAGAGTTGGGCTCTCCAGGGCTGGGCTGGAGTCACTCGGTCACAGCGTGGTAGGCCACAGCCCTCTCTCTTAACAGCAGAGAGGTGCTCACTTGGTGAGGCCCAGGAAGAAGAGATTGCGGGGTGATCTGCTGGCCCTTTTGTAGTTCCTTGTGTTGCCCAGAGACCTCTGGGATGTGTAGTCCAGGGGTAATATCACAACATCAGAATGGCTGATGAAAAGACTACTAGTCCCACAATCCTCCCAGCTTGACTCACAGAGATGTCAGTAAATGAAACCCGGGACTAGACTGACACTGGAATAGATGAAGAATAACGGGGTGGTCTGCGAAGCAAGGTAACTGTAGTCCACTGTCGACTACATCTACTTTTAAATAGCCCACACTGTCATGCCCCAGGTAGACACTTAATTTACCATGTTCTGTGTGTAGATATGAACTTGCACAGTGAGCCTTCAAACCCTGCTATAGTGCTAGCATGCTGAGTACACTTGGAATACATGCAATTCTTTAAGGACTTACTGTGCTAGTAATGATGAGGGTTTTTCTTTTCTACATTACAAAACCAATTATCTCTCTGCCACCCCTTTTACAAGAACTATGGATCCCTATCAGACTTTAAGGTAAATCTTCAGAAATCAGAGGCCATAACCATTTAGTTAACCATACATAAAAGACACTGCACCCTACTTTTCCCATTCACTGGACAGCTCAATCCCTCAGATATTTGGTTACCCAATTATCGGCTGAGTGTAATTTGATATTTTAAATTAAGCTTCCTCACAATCATGCAGACTATCTAGAAAGATCTTGGTAGGTCAGGTGCCCTTGCACTGCTGGCAGGGCCGATCCTAGGCAGGGTGCAAAGGGTGCTTAGCACCCAGGTGCCTGCAGAGGTGGGGGCGCCGAAGTGGCAGAGTTCTCCCCTCCCTCCTTCTTTCCTTGTTTGTGTCCTTCCAGAACTGGTGTTCTGAGCATAGGTGTCCGTCCAGAACTGATGTGTCTCTGACCATCACCTGTACTATGTCTGTAGTCTCCGACCATATCCTTTACTATGTCTGCAGTCTCTGACCATCTCCTGTACTGTGTCTGCAGTCTCTGATCATCTACTGTACTGTGTCTGCCGTCTCTGATCATCTCCTGTATTATGTCTGCAGTCTCTGACTGTCTCCTGTACTATGTCTGCAGTCTCCGACCATCTCCTGTATCATGTCTGTAGTATGCCTGGGGGCTCTTTCTAACAGACTCTCTAACAGAAGCCCTCTCTGTGTCCTTCAGAGAGCCCCCCCTCCAGGTCCCAATAAAGTACTCTGCTTCTCTTCCTGTATTTTGTTTATTGTTAAGAGATCATGTAAGGATCGCAGGGTAATGAAGACTTTGTGGGGGAGCATCTGTGGTTGAGTCATTGCCATAGAAACATTTGTAAAGGGGAGGAGTTAGTAAAATGACCACGCCTATGTGGGGGTGCCAGAAATATTTCTGCACCCAGGCTCCTGTGACCCTAGTTTTGGCCCTGTCTGCTGGTACGGGAGGTCCAACTCCCTTAAAATTAACATTATGCCTCGATTGATTCACCTACTTCAAACACTACCATCCACATCACTTGTGCTTTCTCCTGTTCTCTGAGAGCACAACTCATTCGATTTGTTTGACAAGACAAGGCCCATGCATTAGCAGGGATATTCTGAAAAGGTCAAAGGTTAGAGGTAGGGTAAGTTTACCAGACCCAGCAAATTATTACACTGCAACACACATGGCTGGTTTAATAAACTGGTGCAGGCATGGTAAGTTTGTTCACCTGTACGTTTAGTAGGATTAGCATGGGCAGTATGGTCTATTCCCAACACCTTGCAGAAACACCCACTAATTGGCCCCACGTTACAGGATATGGACAGATACTTTTCTATTGGTGGTCTCCGGAACTTTTACCTCTCCAATAGCCCCAGTCCTGGGCAATCTCAATTTTCTCCCGGATTACACTGATGAGAATTTTTGTTTTAATCTTTTTTATTAAATAGTTTTCTACAAAACAAAAGAGGAAAGACCTCAACAGGCTCTTATTCCCTGTACACACGACCGGTTTTCCTGACATGCCAAAACCCAAAGTTTTTCCCGATGTGATTCCTCTCAAGCCTGCCTTGCATACACACGTTCAGTCATTGTTTCTACAAGGTAAACCAAAAGACATAAACACTAGGTTAGCTTAAATTGTCCTAATCTTATCACAATATACAGTAGGCCTTTATACACAGTGTGAAGTGCTGCTACTAATGATGCCCAGCTCTGCCCTATTGTTGTGTACCAATGACTCACCTGCAGATCCTGTGTTTACATGTAAATAACCGGCATTCATATGTAAAAGTAATGAGAGCATTCATATGTAAATCAAGGAACCATTCATATGTATATCATGCCCCTCTGCAGTGAAGAGATGATACACTGTAATAACCTCTGGCAACCAATCACAATCACTGCCTGATCTGATACACAGTAAACTTTTTTTAAGTCTCGCTGATATATATTGCATGTCTCAGAGCAGATGGATAGCAAAATTGCATGGGGGGCCCTAAGATTTTTTTTGTCAAGGGTCCAATCAACAGTAAAAGACGGCCCTGCCTTTATATCATGACTCAGTATATAGGCCACTGATGGCCCCAGTTTCATTTTTACCTTTTGTTTCAGTCGTTCGGCACCTCCGTTCGTCCTTACTCCACGCACCCAACGGAGTCACGTCGTTTTCATTATATACCCTGCGCATGCGCCCATGACGGTCTCTTTCCTCTATTCCACGCCCCTTCTCGTTCAGCGCACAGTGGGAGATGACGACATGGTGGTGACACAGGTTCGTGGTATAACCTGTACCGACGAGGAAAGGCCAGATGCAGGAACGTCCCGATCCAGGCCCAAACGATACAAGGCGACTAATATGTCAATTGATGAGATGGTGGACATACTGCGGAGGAAAGATTATGATGGCGATCATGGGCCATACAACACCCCTAATCCTGAGGAAGTCAAAAATAATGGACAAAGTGGCGAGGAGTCTTGACCAGAAATTTGGGGTCACAAGATCCAAGGAGCAGCTCCGTAAAAGGTGGTCTGACCTTAAACTGAGGGAGCCGGAGCAGTATAGGAAGATTAAGAAAATTCTGGTCAAAAGTAAGTATTTTTAATGTGTTATTCCAAATGTTATTATTATTCTTGCATGTTTTTCTCCATGTGCTTGGATTGCCTGGTTGTACTTTTGAAAATGGCAACTTTCAGGTTAGTGGCCAAAGTTTATTATCGTTCGTATTAAACATCGTTCGTCAAAGATAAGATGCTTTACGCTGGTCCAGGTAAACCACATGTGGTCATGCCTATTTGTCGTAAAACAACGTTTATAAACATTGTTGTCTAGATGATGTGTTTGTTAGTAGAATGTGAAATGCAAACTGATTCAGTGTAAAGGAGAGGACACTCAGCAGCTGGTTACACATCTGTACTCGGGAACACCTGTGTGGCCCACCAGAACAACCTTTTTAGGGTGTCGCACACAGGTGCTACCGTGGATACTTTGGGGTGCCTCCATGTGTGTCACTTTGATAAAAAACGTCAGTATTCCAGCTTTGTTAAAATCCCCAAATCTTGTGTTCATTTTGGGACTGTGCCAAAACAGACAATTGTACCCCACTTTCAAGCAATGTTTTCAATTTCTGCCCTCCAATATCTGTGTGCTGAGTATACATTTTGTTTAATTTTCTTAGGGGATAGAAGACTGGGAGGACACCTATCGGAGGAGGCTAGGAAGCACAGACCACATAAAGAACCCCAACCTCAGCATGTGGAGGAAGCAGAGGTGGAGATTATCACCACAACAGTGTCTGTCACCACATCTTCAGGTAAAGAGATGTAGGCCTGCATATTTATAATACCGTTTTTATTTCTTTTTAGGGGATGAACATGGTGGTGTTGCAGAAAAGACTACTCCTTTCTCAAGTGCTAGTGCACAAATCTTGATACAAGAAATAATGGAATGCTAGTGACTTTGACATTATGAGGAATAGGATGAATGTGAGTAAACAAAAATTTAAAAACATCATTGACATTTTGGGGCGAATAGTAGACTTACTTTTTTGTTATGCGCCAAAATGTTGCACTTGATATTCCACAAGCCAAAATTCGAAGATGCACACAGTGTGTCAACATGTGCTAGCTGCCATCACAGGATATCTATGTCCGTGTTTTGTGGGTGCAACCCCTTCTCGCTACTCAAGTAGGTGAGAGGAAGGGTTTGCACCCCCAAAACACGTCCATTGATCCCCCATGATGGCAGATAGCACATGTTGACATTTGGCATTGGATCAGGATATAAATACCCATTTTGCCACACAAACTATGTGCATCTTCAAATTTTGGCTTGTTCAGGGGTGACATCACCTCATTTCATGTGTTTCTCAGGTTGAACTTCCATTGTTTTTAGATATTTGCTTGTTGAAACCATGCCTGGCTAGGCAAACCAAAAAAAATGGTTATATTTTTCTAAAATACATTTTATAACGCACAGTGTAAAAAACATTTTAGACTCAACAATGTGTGGCTTCTTCTTTCTATGCTCAATATCAGTTTGTACATTTAAAAGTGCTTGTTTACTGTGACAATTGTGATTATTTACTAAAATAGAGAAATCCACTTGGCACTACAAGTGCACTAGGAGAACCTGGGAGACAGATAAAAGAAACACAAACAATAATGACCAAACAAGTTTTTCAAAGAGCAAATTTATGGTTTATTTTTTGGTTAAAAAATCAAAGAATGTCTGGCATAGCGATGGTCCCCCTACCTGTGAAGTACTCCACATATTTATCTCGTACTTCACGGGTGCTTTGGGGGCCAAGCCAGTACGGCCAATGTCCAGGCCGGTCATTGATTGTTATTGAGAAAGTCCGGCCTCAGCCAACATTTGTGATATAAGATGAAGAATGTCTGCGCAAAAAGTTGTGAAGTATGCAGCAGGTGAACACAATGTGATTCAGTTTGTATTCCGCCATGTGGATGGCTGTCAGGAACAGGCGGAACAGGCTGGCCATTATCCCAAAGGCATTCTGGCCAGCCGGTAATTAAAAACCCTCCTCTCTGGGGTGAGGGTCCTCTGGGAGAACGGCCGCATCAGGTGTGGTCTCAGCCCAAAAGCTTCATCTGCAGTAAAAACGAAGTCCCTCGACATTATCTGCATCAGATGGCAGTGCCAGGCCACCAGTCTGCAGACGTTGGGCAAATTCCATCTGTGCGAATACTCCGCCATCGGACATCCAGCTATTCTTCCCCACGTCCACATGCATAAATTCGTACAGTGCCGACACCACCGCCATTAACACAATACAATTAAAACCTTTGTAGTTAAAATAGTATGACCCCGAACGGGGTGGTGGCACTATGCAACGTGTTTCTTATTGATTGCCCCCTCCGCAGTTAGGAAAGTCCCACCGCTCTGCAAAATGGGATGCCACAGTCTGCCATTCCTGTGGCGATGAAGGAAACTGTGGAGTCAAACAAGAAAAACAAATTAGTACTTTTGCACATAAACATTGCAATCAGATTACAAAATACATTCTTGTCCAATATCAGTATAACATTTATTTGAATGAGTATTTAAAGCCAAAAATATAAGGCCTACTTATCAGATTCCTCACCCCCTCTGATGGCCCATTGTAAAAAGTTAAGGGGGGATTCTAGCTGAGTTTGGGCCCTCCAAAAAAAAGCCTCTAGCACTTTGCCTAAAGTGAATGAGACACAATACATTTGGACACATTTTAGGGGGGGGGGGGGCGAACTACAGTGGAGCAGACAAAATACATTGTTAACAGACTAGGCTAGGTGTGTTTGGGCCAAGGATGGCATGCTGGAGAGGTTAGTGAAGTGAAATATGCATGTAGGCCAAAAAAGGGGAAATTCCCAGCATATTACAATCATGGTAATTGGGGAAGGATGAAAGAAATACAATACATTAGCATACATTAAATACATAGAATGTGATGTTAAATGAGAACTTGATTTTAATATAGTCCTTCTGCATGGCTTGTATGATGGCAGAACACGTCTCGGGGATTATGATCCCAAGAGCCTGGCAAGAACTTGAGGTCCTGCAAGCTTCTCCCAGTCGCCAGGTACCACAAAGTGGCAATGAGCCTCTGCTCGGCAATGATGGCTTGGCACATCAGTGTCCTACCTCGTGATATAGGGGGACACCAAATCCAACAGACGGTGAAAAACGGGGTCCATCATACAGAGAAAATTCCTGAAGTAATCAGGGTTATTCTCCAGGATTTCCCGCAGCAGAGGCATATGAGAGAATTGGTCCCGCTGGAGAAGCCAATTCTTGGCCCATGAACTCCTCCTCACGGACTTGGCCTGGGTTACAGTATGAACTGCAGCACCAAGCCCATACGCAGCACGAACTCGAGAATGAGAACGTACTTCCAACATGGCTTAAAAACTGGTCGGCTGGTCAGAACGAACTTCAAACAGAACGCACCGAGGAACAGCAAGGCCTATAAAGAACTACCTGAAAACGAGCGGATAGGAACGCACTGCAAAACAGATACAACCTGACTACACGCACTGAAAGACAGATACAAACCCACAAGCACAAACTGAACACCAGAAAACGATCTGAAAAGCACGGAGACTGAAAAGCGCCAATCGGCTCTTTTACTAACATGCAGTAACACGAAATCGGCAAAAGCAGCCCAAAGGGTGTCGCCATGGGATTTGAACTTCCCCGTCGTACGTGTTGTACATCACCGCGTTTGGACAAGATTGGGTTTTTGACCGATGGTGTGTAGGCAAGACTGATGAAAGTCAGCTTCATCGGATATCTGATGAAAAAATCCATCGGATTAGATTCCATCACATATCCGATTGTGTGTACAGGGCTTCAGATATGCCTTTGCTGTCCTTATCTGTGGCATTTTTTTTTAATGTTAAAATCATATACCAAAAATGTCCACTGTAAGCTTATCATCAAAACACATAAAAGCTAAATTCTTACTCATACAAGTGTGTATAGTCTTATCAGATGCCATAGAAATACATTCATAGGGTATCTGTTAGTACAACAGAACAAACATAAAAAAAACTGAATTATCTATCTGACAAGTTAGCCATGACATTTTGTGCTTGGTTGAGCAATCTCGACATAATTAAGCCTTCATTGTAAGCTCCTAGAAATAATTAGCCTAGAGTCATGTTTAAAACCACAGATTTGTTTCCGTAGGTGTTTGCAGCTGACATTTGTATCTGTCACTTTGCACTGTCAGTTAACTATATTTGTATGCAAGCATCTGTGCTCAGAGCATCAACAGGCAATAATCTAGAGACTGTGAGACTGCTGATACTGTTAGTGCTGGCTGAGCTTGTATATCCTGTTCATAATTAGCTTTGCTGTTGTTCACACTCCTGACTTCTACAGGAAATATATATTTTTTGTATTATATTTTAAGCTTTTCCTCATCCACCTTATGGCAAGGGCACAACAGATACAGATAACGTCCCTGGCATCACTCTCTATGAGCGGCCCAATTGAATAAACGGTTCTGATTCTTATGCCGCATACACACGTTCATTTTTCTTCATTTAAAAAACGAAGTTTTAAAAAAATGTAATTTAAAACGATCGTGTGTGGGCTCCACATATTTTTTCGGGTTCTGAAAAACGACAACATTTTTTTTGAACATGCTGCATTTTTTAACGACGTTTTAAACTATGTCGTTTTTCGGGTTGTTAAAAATGCCCGTGTGTGGGCTTAAACGACATGAAAAACCTGCGCATGCTCAGAAGCAAGTTACCAGACGGGAGCGCTCGTTCTGGTAAAACTACTGTTCGTAATGGAGTAAGCACATTCATCACGCTATAACAGACAGAATAGCACAAATCGTCTTTTACTAACACAAAATCAGCTAAAGCAGCCCAAAGGGTGGTGCCATCCGAATGGAACTTCCCCTTTTATAGTGCCGTCGTATGTGTTGTAAGTGACAACGCTTTGCTAGAGCATTTTTTTTTAACGATCGTGTGTGGGCAACGTCGTTTTAATGATGAAGTTGGAAAAAACGTTGTATTTTCTAGAGGCTGAAAAACGTAGTTTTTTACAAGCCAAAAAATTATCGCATTAAAGATTAGTATTTTTGGAGAGTGAAGCATCAACAAACACAATATTTACATCCCGTGGTGCGTATCTCATTACCTGTAGGCTGCTGCTTCTGGGAAAAATCATCCCCTCAGTCCTTCACAGGAGCCAGATATTGCCCTGAGTGCAATGGTGTCCCTAGGGGGGCCATAGGGGGCCCTGACCCCCCCAACATTATGCTGTGCCCCACCATGTGCCCTCCAATGTGTATTTTGCTTGGGCTGCTGCTGGAGTAACACAGTGTCTCCTGAGAGGGAGAGCGTCCCCAGTCAGCTTCTGCAGGGGATTCCTCCCCCCTCCCTCTGCTCACTCACACTGCATAATGCGAGCGCTCACACAACCACAGCCGCCCGATCTTCTCCTTCCCCTGCATCCTCATTGGCATGGAGAAGAGCAAGTTGCAGGAAGGACTCCAGGAGCACTGTGGGGGGGGGGGGTGGAGGTGCTCCCAAGCCTTCATCTCAATTACTGAAAAAAGACTGATTTCTCCCATCCTTAGGACAGAACAACCAACCTGTAAATTCCGAGAGTGGTGACTGCAAGCTGAGCCGAGTGTCAGTCTATGATACTCTTTCACAGCCCAGTGAGTCCAGCCACCCCCTCACTCTCCTCACATACGAGCAGGGAGGAATACAATTCCTCCTTCTCCTTCCAGTCCCGTCCACACTATCCCGGCATGCTGTATCTGAAGATGTGAATGATGCCTGAGATTCTAGCCTGGACAGTGGGTAAGTGTGTGCACTGCAGACTGCAGTACACTCTAATCACTGAACTGCAACATCTCCATCCCTTCTCTTCCCCCATCTGTCTCCCTCCCCCTCACCTGTTCTTTCAAGACATTCACAATTTACTTTCACTCTCAGTTAGGCTGGTAATATACGGTGCAAATTTCTTTCCTGCATCCACAGATTGCAGGAAAATAAACTTGCATGATTCCCCCATCAACACAGACAGTGCTGACAGGGGAATATCCCTCCTGCCAGCAATTGTATTCTCCCGACAAACAGGGATGCAATCCAGGTGATGGTCCTAGTCAAATCCTAGTGTTAAATATCAGTGATTTTATTGATCAAAGCCCACACTTTACAGGCATAGAGCCCACATGACTGCTGAACATACAGTTGATTATATATGTATGTGGTTGCGCTCTTGATTCTAATAAATACTGTGTTTATTAGATCTGACTGGGAGCATCACCTGGCCAGACCAGCGCTGTCAATAGCAGGGACAGGACAGCTGGGGAACCCCACAGTGGCAGAACACCAGGGCCCGGTGGCAAGACAACCTTTGCAACCCTGATAGTTCAACCACTGCTTTGGACACTTATATTTTCTTGGTTTGCTGGTGACATATATCTCTTGTTTTCTGCCACCCTGGGGGGCCCCAGTATAGTAGGAAGGGAGCTCGCTGCAGAACATGTAAAAGGGCCCGTTGTGGGATCGTAGTAAAGGCCCCCAGGATATTATATATTATATATATATATATAATATATATATTTATGGTCGAAGCCCTATGTCCGATACGGATATGAACAAGATAGATAGACTTAACATAAGACTTGCCACATGAAATAGACCTGAAGTGTGCCCTGATCTGATGGACGACGGTATGCCTAAAGAAGGGGGCAAAAACATTCTGGTAGGGGTGTATTTTTATTGGTTTTAGCTTTATTCATTGAGCAAGTTTGGTGAACGCTTGTGCCATTTCCAACTGAGGATTGGGGGATGTGCTGGGCGAAGCAGGCAGACTTCCACCCATCAAGTCTCTTAATTATCATGATCTGGGATCCCACGCCGGGATGTGGCCGAGGCCTCTCCAACATGATAAGAGCGACTGGAGCACTGACTGGGGTTGAGGTGTAGGTAGCGTGGAAGAGTGAGTGAATGTGAAGGTGACAGGACCCAAATTGACCTAACCGCCCCCCCCCTTTAGAGTTGGATGTCTACCTGATCGCTGGGTTTTGGATAGTGCCAGGTGGAGGATGAAGTGGTCGTGATAGCGAGCCAAGTGAGGTCTACGTAGAACTTGGCCGGCAAGGTAGCTGCGGGTGAACTCGCTAGGCCACAAGAACCTGTGGTAGGCCGAGTAGATGGCTGCTTGAATGACCAGGCTGGTTAGAAAGCCAAATGGGGAACTAGCCAAGATAGTGGACATTAACTGGTGCTGTGGGGATAATTGTATGGGCCTGCGTAGGAAGGACATAACTTGTACTTGCCTTTACTAATAATATCGGCCGTGGCCTGGTTGTCGTGGTGAAGGCCACGGTTTGTCCTGTCCAGATATGACCCAAGAGCTGAGCGGCTGCCACAATCGGGAATTGTTCGAACACAGAGGAAGTCCGGGTAAACCCTGGGATTAAGAGTGTCTCTGGAGGCCATGGTCCTGCAAACCAATAGTGGCCAAAAATTGCAGCGAAGCCTGTGGAGGCTGCGGCATCTGTCACTACCTGCAGTGATGGGGGCGATGTTAATGGTATAACGTTGATACTGTTTCACGTAGTAAGGAATTCCTCCCATATTGACAGGTCCGCTACTGTCGCGGTGTCTAAGTTAAGGATCTGATCGGGGTCCTGTGTCTGGGAGAGGAAGACCAGGAGGCATGATACAAAAGATCGACCCTGGGGATTGATCCTAACTGCAAATTGAGCATCCCCAGGAGAGATTGAAGCTGCTTCTTAGTACACCCCTTGTGCGGGTGAAGTCTTGGAGAACTGACCTGATGCGGGTCAACTTAAAGGAACGATAGGCGTAGTGAAAGCTAGTTGCTACTGGAGATGAGTGACCGATTTGAGCCACAATTGCAATTAAGCAGCTTTATTAGAAAGGTGAAAACAACGTTTAGCGGAAATTTTGAGTATGTAGGAATGACCATGCGCAACATTGTACATACAGATTGGGTGAGATGCAAATGTTTATGCTTGACAACAAACATAAGGCCCGGGATCTGAATCGCAAGTACCACTGTATCCGCATCGTTGATGCGAATAGTTCGAGGTGCAAGCATCGGTGGGGTTTGTTTGTGAAGGATCTGAAACTTGGGCCAGTGCTGCAACTGTACTCGGATCGGTTGGTAAAGTTTGTTTTGCCGAGGATCGGCTGTGGATGTAAGGTGACGGGGGGGCTTGTGTGCCGGATCCGAGTCGTTGCACCGATGATATGCCTAGACTCAGATCGGCTGATGGTGTTAGTGGTTGAAGGGGTTAGTGGTTGCTGAGGATCCGAATCATAGGGCTGACGTTGCTACTAGATTCAGATCGGCTGTTGGTAAATGATTGTTTTTTTTTTTTTTTGGGATATGCTGAGACGAATCGTTGCATGAGGATGCGACCGGATTAGAATCGGAACATTATACATGACAGTTAATGTTTTGCAATGACAGAGGCATGAATCGGTGTGCCGCACGTGCGACTGACAACGACCAGACTCTGGAGCACGTACTGAAATGAGGCCAAACAACTGGAGCACACCAGGACGAATCGGTGCATCACGGATGCGACTAGATTCAAATCGGAGTGCGGTATGTGACAGTTTAATGAAATTATTGCTATGACAGAGGTGCGGATTGGTAGGGCCGCGGTTGCGACTGAGAATGAACCGGACTCTGACGCATGTACTGAAATGAGGCCGAAAAGCAACTGGGGCACGCCAAGACGAATTGGTGCATGTGAATGCGATTGGAGCATGTGAGAATGTGCGTGGTTTCAAATTAGATGCGTTTCGGTGAAATTGGGTGACAGAAATTCCCATGACAGAGGCACAAATCGCTGTGCTGCGGATGCGACTGAAATAAGGCCAACAACAACTAGGGCACGCTTGCGACTTTTGCTCTGCTGATCGTAAGGGGGAACTCCATGCCAAATTTTAAATTAAAAAAACGGCATGTGTTCCCCCTCCAAGAGCATACCAGGCCCTTGGGTCTGGTACAGATTTAAAGGGGAACCCCTACGCCGATAAAACGGCATGGGGGGTCCCCTAAAATTCACACCAGACCCTTATCCGAGCACGCAGCCTGGCTGGTCAGGAAGGGGGGTGGGGACGAGCATACCCCCCCTCCTTAACCGTACCAGGCCGCATGCCCTCAACATTGGGAGGCGGGGGGGTGAGTGATTCGGGGGTCTTCTTCCGACTCTCCGCTCTCTTCTCTGCGCTCTCCGGTGCTTTCTGCCGGGCCCCTCCACAGCTCTTATACTAACGGTGGGCCCAGTCTTCTCCGCCGTTGTCTTCCCTCTTTCTCCTGTCCCGATGTTGACTCAACAAGCTCTCCTGCTGTAATGCCACGTGAGAGGTGCGCAACCATTTATATAGTCATGGGGCGTGGTCACCGGGTGATTCAGACAGCAAAAGCCATGCCTTTCCTGTTCCACGGCACTGACTGCTGTGTGTGGGAGCACGTGTGCGGAGGCGCGCATGTACAAATCAGGGACAGGTGGGAGGTATGCAATATCTGCCAACTATAATGGAAGCACTGACGGGAATATTTTAAAAGAAGCAGATAACTGTAGGTAATTGGATATACCTACAGTATATCCTCTAGCTTGAAGTGCTCTCTTTAGGTGCAGTGACCCATAACAAAGAATTTGAATTTAGGCTCCTAAAGACAGAACAGTTCAAGATTCTGGCTGGTTGCTATGGTTTACCATAATTTAGAATTAGTCTTCGGAATAAGAACTCTTTATTAAATAAAGCCAAAAACGTGCAACAGCACCCTCAGCCAAAGATTTTATCCTGAAAAATGTTTGAAGTGGTTGCTAATATAAGGAAATCCATAATGTTGCAGTTGTCTTAGGAAAAAAGAGTATTTTTTCAATGAGGACCCTTGTCTAAAGGTGACCATACATAGATTGAAATTGGCCAGTTCAGCAGGGACTAGATAAATTTCGATTTATGTTAGCGACTGTGGTTGAACAGAAGTCGATATACTGATCTCTTTAAAGCCGAGCCGGCTCCAGCCGCAATCCCTGGTGGTTATGGCAAAGGCTAATGTAAATACTAGTGTTGGTTAGGATATACAGTGCCTTGCGAAAGTATTCGGCCCCCTTGAACTTTTCGACCTTTTGCCACATTTCAGGCTTCAAACATAAAGATATAAAACTGTAATTTTTTTTTGAAGAATCAACAAGAAGTGGGACACAATCATGAAGTGGAACGAAATTTATTTGATATTTCAAACTTTTTAAAATAAAAAACTGAAAAATTGGCCATGCAAAATTATTCAGCCCCTTTACTTTCAGTGCAGCAAACTCTCTCCAAAAGTTCAGTGAGGATCTCTGAATGATCCATTGTTGACCTAAATGACTAATGATGATAAATAGAATCCACCTGTGTGTAATCAAGTCTCCGTATAAATGCACCTGCACTGTGATAGTCTCAGAGGTCCGTTTAAACCGCAGAGAGCATCATGAAGAACAAGTAACACACCAGGCAGGTCTGAGATACTGTTGTGGAGAAGTTTAAAGCCGGATTTGGATACAAAAAGATTTCCCAAGCTTAAAACATCCCAAGGAGCACTGTGCAAGCAATAATATTGAAATGGAAGGAGTATCAGACCACTGCAAATCTATGAAGACCTGGCCGTCCCTCTAAACTTTTAGCTCATACAAGGAGAAGACTGATCAGAGATGCAGCCAAGAGGCCCATGATCACTCTGGATGAACTGCAGAGATCTACAGCTGAGGTGGGAGACTCTGTCCATAGGACAACAATCAATCGTATACTGCACAAATCTGGCCTTTATGGAAGAGTGGCAAGAAGAAAGCCATTTCTTAAAGATATCCATAAAAAGTGTTGTTTAAGGTTTGCCATAAGCCACCTGGGAGACACACCAAACATGTAGAAGAAGGTGCTCTGGTCAGATGAAACCAAAATCAAACTTTTTGGCAACAATGCAAAATGTTATGTTTGGCGTAAAAGCAACACAACTCATCACCCTGAACACACCATCCCCACTGTCAAACATGGTGGTGGCAGCATCATGGTTTGGGCCTGCTTTTCTTCAGCAGGGACAGGGAAGATGGTTAAAATTGATGGGAAGATGAATGGAGCCAAACACAGGACCATTCTGGAAGAAAACCTGATGGAGTCTGCAAAAGACCTGAGACTGGGACGGAGATTTGTCTTCCAACAAGACAATGATCCAAAACATAAAGCAAAATCTACAATGGAATGGTTCACAAATAAACATATCCAGGTGTTAGAATGGCCAAGTCAAAGTCCAGACCTGAATCCAATCGAGAATCTGTGGAAAGAACTGAAAACTGCTGTTCACAAACGCTCTCCATCCAACCTCACTGAGCTCGAGCTGTTTTGCAAGGAGGAATGGGCAAAAATTTCAGTCTCTCGATGTGCAAAACTGATAGAGACATACCCCAAGCGACTTACAGCTGTAATCGCAGCAAAAGGTGGCGCTACAAAGTATTAACTTAAGGGGGCTCAATAATTTAGCACGCCCAATTTTTCAGTTTTTTATTTTAAAAAAAAGTTTGAAATGTCCAATAAATTTCGTTCCACTTCATAATTGTGTCCCACTTGTTTATTCTTCAAAAAAAATTACAGTTTTATATCTTTATGTTTGAAGCCTGAAATGTGGCAAAAGGTTGCAAAGGTCAAGGGGGCCGAATACTTTCGCAAGGCACTGTATGTACATAAAGAGATACGTGTACATACTAATGTCGGTAATGGCACAGCCTAATGTAAGTGCATGATTTAATATTTAAATTCACTTAATTAGATTTTACACAATGGAGTTTTTTGCTTTTCCTTCCTCTAATGCCGCGTACAGACGGTCGTTTTTTGTGATGAAAAAAAACGACGTTTTAAATCGTGAAATAAAACGACGTTTTTGAAACATCATTTTCAAAAACGATGTTGCCTACACACCATCGTTTTTTCACAATGCTCTAGCAAAGCGAGGTTACGTTTCACCACTTTTTTCCATTGAAGCTCACTTCATAACTAGCTTCTGGGCATGCGCGGGTGTAAAAACGTCGTTTTAAACGTCGTTTTTTGCTACACACGGTAAATTTCTGTGAAACAAAAACGACGTTTTGAAAAACGACACAAAAAATTCGAGCATGTTCGAATTTTTTTTTGGTCGTTTTTTTGAAGACATAAAACGACGTTTTGCCCACACACGATCATTTTAAATGACGTTTTTCAAAACGTCGTTTTTTTTCATCACAAAAAACGACCGTCTGTACGCGGCATAAGGGTATAATGGCGTGACGAGAATTGACAAATGGTAGCGCTGGGATAGTGAAAGCCCTCAAAACATCAGTGGTTTGAAAGTGTCGCCGCTCTGCCACATGAAAAAGTTTTATGCTTTTGTTTGTACACAAGCATTAAGTTCTGGTGAGTTATTTGAGGAGCCAGGTGGAGGTGATCACTGGAGGTGTTTGTTAAAAGGAGGATATAATCTTGTATAATTTTGTATGCTATTAAAATGTTTGAAAAGTACACACTGGTGTATAGAAGTTTTTTTGTGTTTTATGGGATGGTGAAGGACTATATTTATGTATTGGAAATTTTAATTTTAATTTATTTTTGCTGCACAATGGTATTTATGCTCAGGTCACTTTGTTATATTGATGAGATTTATGAGAGTTTTTTAAAAATAATTTGACATCACACATTTTTGGGGTTTTACTTTACTTTATTTCTTTATAAGCATTTATTGAGACACAGTGTTAAGAACATCAATTAATATCCCACACGCTTTTTAAATGAGAGCGCTGACTTTTATACTGCTGTCCATTTTTTCTGTAACTCGAGGCTCTAACACCATATTGATAGCAGATTCACCATAGAAAGTGAAAATAGAGAGGTTTTTTTTTTTCTGTGGAGCAGATTTATTTAACTATATTGACATTATTTATCAAAGTGTATATAAGGCAAAAACCTTTCTTTTACACCCTCTAGCAAATGGTTTAGTTTTCAAGCAGACAGCGGGTTTTTATTTTCTGCAGCAGTGTTGGAGATTTGGAGTTGATGATATCTGTGTTCCTAAAAAAACAAAAGAGTTAAGATATGCAGAGAAATATCTGTCCTGGGGCTTTTATTGCTGACTTCTTTTGAAAATGCTGTCAGGCTGTCATACTGATCTGATGGCTTTCATTTTTCGAGAAACTGTCCTGCAATAAGTATGCACATCACAAGTTCTGCCTTCATTCTACTTTCTAACCTGTACTTGTTCCTGGTTATTAGTGAGTCAAAAAATTCTGAAGCCACAGTAAGCCTAGCAACTAGGATTTTTAGATAGAGGTCAGCTATCTTTAACACATCCGATCCCACCCAACCCTTAAAGCAGAACTCCGGGCAAAAACTTTTTTTTCCATGTTCTCATTGCTGATCTCCTACCTTCACCAACTATGTCAGCCATGTTCTTCTGAGCTCTGTAATTCCTCTGCATTAGCCTGCTGAACTTGCTGAAAAACGTTATTGCTTGGTGATTTCCTGTTTGTAAGACCGCTGGCTGCTATCCCTCCAGTAACCTCAGCCAGCAGTCTGACACGCCCCCTTCTAGCCCTTTGAAAGCGAGCAGGGAGTTCTATTTCCTGTAGTGGGCGGAGGGGTCTCCCCTTGGTCTGTGCCGCCCATAGAGGTGATGTCCTCTTCCTCTACTCCCTCCACCTCCTCCCTGCTAGCACCGCCCCCGTCCTCCCGCCTCCACCACCCACCCGCCATCTGTCTCCAGTGCGGGGAGAGTTACAGATCATCAGGATGACAGAGCGCATCTTGGTCTGATAGGTCTGTATGTGAGAACACCGATCGTAGTATAGCCTCGCCTCCCTGTACATTGAAACAGTGCGGTCTGCACTGTCTATCACAATTCTGATGCAGGGAGGCGGGGCAGTACCACAAGCTGTGTTCTCACATACAGACCTATCAGCCCAAGATGCCCACTGTCATCCTGATGATCTGTAACTCTCCCCACTCTACACTGATAGGCACTAATAATGCACTGTTGTCACCGCACTGATAAGGCACTGGTGCCACTGCACCGATAATGAACTGGTGTCACCGTACTGATAAGGCACTGGTGTCACCGCACTAATGGGCACTGATATGGTACTGCTGTCAATGCACTGATCATCTGCACTGGTGACACTGCACTGATGGGCACTGGTGGTCCCTGACATTTGGGTCTGGTTGTGGTCCTTGACACCAGGGCTCGACAATATCCGGGCGCCCGGTCGCAATTGCGACAAGAAATTGTGACCTGGCGCCCGCCGGTAATTGAGTCCGCGGCCTACAAGGCCACAAAGCCACGGACTCAATTGCCGCCCGTCGCGGGCCCGTCGCGATCGCGAGGTGGGGGCGCACAAAGGCTCAGGATCCTGTGTCTCCGTGCACCTCCACCTCCCCGCCGCATGATCGCGGCGGGCCCACGACGGCCGGTAATTGAGGCCGCGGCTTTGCAGCCTTGTGAAGGCCCAAGCTTACTTCTGTGACCTGGCGCCATCTGGTGGTGGCCGTTGGCTTAACAAGTAAAACAGCAGTTCTTAAAGTGTTTTTTCACTGCCATCTCCTTCCCTCTAATTAGAACCCCCAAACATTATATATATATATATATATATATATATATATATATAGAGAATAAAATGGCGATTGTTGCAATACTTTTTCTCACACCGTACTTGCGCAGCAGTCTTACAAGCGCACTTTTTTGGGGAAAAAATGCACTTCTTTTAATCAAAAAATAAGACAACAGTAAAGTTATCCCAATTTT
Source organism: Rana temporaria (assembly GCF_905171775.1). Lineage (NCBI taxonomy): Eukaryota > Metazoa > Chordata > Amphibia > Anura > Ranidae > Rana > Rana temporaria. The sequence goes on from NC_053496.1 coordinate 91,752,821, forward strand.
TCTTATATTGTGAAAGATAATGTTACGCTGAGTAAATTGATACCCAACATGTCACGCTTCAAAATTGCGTCCGCTTGTGGAATGCCGTCAAATTTTTACCCTTTAAAATCTCCATAGGCGACGTTTAAAAAATTCTACAGGTTGCATGTTTTGAGTTACAGAGGAGGTCTAGGGCTTTGATTATTGCTCTCGCTCTAACGGTCGCGGCGATACCTCACATGTGTGGTTTGAATACCGTTTACATATACGGGCGCTACTCAGGTATGCGTTCGCTTCTGCGCGCAAGCTTGGCGGGACGGGGTACGTTTTCTGGCTCCTAACTTTTTTAGCTGGCTCCTAGATTCCAAGCAAATTTTTCAAACCCTGCTTGACACGTTGCACTGGTTTGCATTTATAAGGCTGTAACCTATCATACCGTGTGTTATGTATGGCTTGCTGGCTGCAGAATGAGCGGTGTGATTTATAGGGTTGTCCAGATACCGATACCAGTATCGGTATCGGGACCGATACCGAGTATTTGCAGGAGTACTCGCGCAAATACCCCCGATACCTAAATAGAATACTTCCCCCCCCTTTCCCCCCCCGCCGCTGCCGCCGCATCAAGGGACATGGCTAGAGGGACATTGCTGCATATGTGAGGGACATGGCTAGAGGGACATTGCTGCATATGTGAGGGACATGGCTGCATATGTGAGGGACATGGCTGCATATGTGAGGGACATGGCTAGAGGGACATTGCTGCATATGTGAGGGACATGGCTAGAGGGACATTGCTGCATATGTGAGGGACATGGCTAGAGGGACATGGCTGCATATGTGAGGGACATGGCTAGAGGGACATGGCTGCATATGTGAGGGACATGGCTGCATATGTGAGGGACATGGCTAGAGGGACATGGCTGCATATGTGAGGGACATGGCTAGAGGGACATGGCTGCATATGTGGGGGACATGGCTGCATATGGGGGGGACATGGCTGCATTTGGGGACACATTTAAAAAAAGTATCGGTATTCGGTATCGGCGACTACTTGAAAAAAAGTATCGGTACTTGTACTCGGTCCTAAAAAAGTGGTATCGGGACAACCCTAGTGATTTATGTTGAAGTGGATGAGTTCCCAGGCTGATTACAGTTAGAGAGAGAAGAGGATATGATGCAATTTTCTAACACCTCCTACCTGCCAGAAAAGATGATGCATTTTTTTAAACTCAGAGCTGACTTCCTGAAAATGAAATCGCACATCTCTCTTAAACTGTAAGATTTCAAAAATGTAATAACTGTTTAGTGCTGTGTGTGTGTGTGTGTGTGTGTGTGTGTGTGTGTGTGTGCGTAGGGGGGGGGGGGTGTACTAATGGGGTCTTTTTGAAAATCCAGGTTTTTCTTTAAGGCCTTATTCACACTATGGTGCAGAGACGTTAGTTTTTCTGAACGCGTTCTGCAAGGGCACCAAAAAAAACAACTGTTCTTTTGCGCCCTGTTCACACCACAGATTTTTTTTCTGTCCAGTAATATGCAACGTGTATCAAAATGGTGTTTTTAGGGGAAAAGGGTAAGGGGAAGGTGCAAGTTGTGTCACTTATTGAATAGGTGTCTTTAATTAAGTACACCTATGGGAGGTCATCCGTCAATGGGCAGTGCTGGTACTGTAACCTTATTGGGCTTAAAATAAATTAAAGAAATAGAGAAGTGGGGGGGTGGGGAGTAGTCTAAGGGAAGACTGTAGAATCTAGATAAGAGGGTTACTATTAGTAGCAGTAATTGACCAAAAAACTTGATTTAGAAATGTATCAAAGTGAAATTTATTTAGCACAGGTTTGTGCAAATTGACAAATAATCAGATAAAAAATCTAATTAGTGTTTGAAAGTTCCTGAACACATAAAACAAGACTTACAAGACTCACTGGACTACAAATAACGGCGCCCGTCTACGCGCGCTGAAGGTTCACACATCAGTGACATGCATCATAGAATGGTTGCAATTTTTTGATGCCCCGATCATAGATCATGGGGACTATATTTTAGATGGTTATGTGTGGGGAACAGTAGATCTCACCACATGTAGAGTACTATAGTATCTAATTGATGCATTACCTGGTGGGTGAACCTGTGACTAGGGAGATGGGGGGAGGGAGGAGGTGTGGAGTATGTTGTGTGTTGTCAGAGCTCAAAATAATTTTAGAATGTTTTTCAGAAAAAAATATATATATATTGAATATATATACAGATTTAGTGGAAGTCCAGAAATAATGTAGATCCAAAATTTGATGAGTTCGATACTAAGTAGCTATTGAAAGTTCTGACTGTATTAGTATCATGCAAAAAAATAATAGCGATACTTTGTTGGTATAGTTAATTTGAATAGTGTCAATATTGATTGATCAATCAAGAAATTTCCATAGATGTTGCTAGAAGTTATTGTTGGACTCAATTTAAAAGTTAATTTCAAGTAATTCTATAGTATTTGTAATATGATTTTATGACAACAATGGATCATGCTACCGGCACCATGAGGGACTGCTGACCATAGCCTGTATTAGGATTCCAGTATGATAAAGTTGCTTGCTATATATTTTTTCATTTGTTACCTTGACTTAAATACAGTTGCATCTTTGATCATCCGATCTAGTATAGGTAAAATTACCGACCTGTATTTTTTGTGTGTTCGTCTTGTTGGTAACGGCGTCTATGGCTGTGTAGTAGCAAGTTTATCAGCTGTGTTCAGTTGGTCCGTGTGGTCACTTTGGACCTTGATGGACTGGTTGCCGTGATTCTCCCAGCTGTTTTTTTCCCCCTTCTTCCGCCCCCCCTCCTTTTAGTCAAGGGAGGCTGCACGAGGAGCGCTGGGTAGCGTGTAAGTCTTGGTGCAGACTTACGGACAGTCTTACTGTCACTGAGCGCCTCCTCTACTCCACGGCTTGTAGGCTGTAGTTCAATGGAGCAGTTCCTTCGATCTCCCTTCGGTCAGCTGAGCGCCGGTGTAGACGTAGCGGGCGTCGGGTTGTGAGGGACATGGCTAGAGGGACATGGCTGCATATGTGAGGGACATGGCTGCATATGTGAGGGACATGGCTAGAGGGACATGGCTGCATATGTGAGGGACATGGCTAGAGGGACATGGCTGCATATGTGGGGGACATGGCTGCATATGGGGGGGACATGGCTGCATTTGGGGACACATTTAAAAAAAGTATCGGTATTCGGTATCGGCGAATTGAAAAAAAGTATCGGTACTTGTACTCGGTCCTAAAAAAGTGGTATCGGGACAACCCTAGTGATTTATGTTGAAGTGGATGAGTTCCCAGGCTGATTACAGTTAGAGAGAGAAGAGGATATGATGCAATTTTCTAACACCTCCTACCTGCCAGAAAAGATGATGCATTTTTTTAAACTCAGAGCTGACTTCCTGAAAATGAAATCGCACATCTCTCTTAAACTGTAAGATTTCAAAAATGTAATAACTGTTTAGTGCTGTGTGTGTGTGTGTGTGTGTGTGTGCGTAGGGGGGGGGGTGTACTAATGGGGTCTTTTTGAAAATCCAGGTTTTTCTTTAAGGCCTTATTCACACTATGGTGCAGAGACGTTAGTTTTTCTGAACGCGTTCTGCAAGGGCACCAAAAAAAACAACTGTTCTTTTGCGCCCTGTTCACACCACAGATTTTTTTTCTGTCCAGTAATATGCAACGTGTATGCAGTTTTCTGCATGAGGAAAAAACTGAAATGACATCAGCATTGGTGTTAACAGGGCACATAATTGACGCACATGAAAACTGATGTGGACATGCATGAAAACTGATGTCAACTAATGTGCAAGTAGAATCTGCACGGTTTTCTCTTCAGTTCTCATCCGTTTTCATGCATGTATGGTGTGAACAAGCCCTTAAGTACTCAACCTGTGGCCCTCCAGCTGTTGCAGAACTACAAGTCCCATGTGGCATTGTAAGGCTGAAGTTACAAGCATGAACCCCATAAGGCAGAGGTATGATGAGAGTTCCGCAACAGCTGGGGGGCCACAGACTGAGCACTCAAGCATAAATAATGCCATCAATTTAACTGTTTCCAAAAAAGGTTACATTCAAGAATGATAACTGTCACAGGTGCTTGTTATTTCAACTGAACTGTCAGTTGAAGCTATCAAATGGCTGGTGTTACGTGTTTCCACATCATTCATGGCAACTGCAGCTCAAACAGAGACTAAGATGGCAGCTTCCTAAAGAGAGGAAGGTTTAGTTCTGCTTCAACTATCAGTTTTGGACTAAACATGTTTCCAGTTTAAATCCTACCACTGCAGTAGTATTCCACACCGTGACCATTATCAGCCAAACAAGGGATGATTGATCATCATAATTATTGATACTTTTATTAACACATTTTTTTTTTTACTTTGTGTGTGTTCAGCAAATTGTGACCTGATGTTCTTCTACCAGGTGATTGAGCTCCTTGTGGAAATGCACACATTAAAAGTCTTCCAACTGTATTGTGTGGACACAGATGTATCTGGGTGGGATCAAATCTTTATGGTAACTCAAAGTCAAGGAAGAAGGCTCAAGTGGTAGAATTTACGTGATCTTGGGAGGGGAGGGAAGGGAGCAATTATGTCATATGCGTTGCACATTCCTTCCTAGGCTATAGCTTCATTATATGTCTACCACATACCTCTCAACTTTCTGAGATGGGAATGAGGAACACCTATTAGCAAAAGTATGTAGGCTTGGATACACCCTCTGCCATGCTCCCCTTAAGGCCGGGTTCACATTTGTCCGACAAACGCTCCGACATTGGGAGCTCATGAGGCATGACGTGTGAAAATCAATGTTTCCCTATGAGAGCTGTCTTAACTGGTCTGACACAAGTCGGTCTGACTTTGAAAATGCTTCCTGTACTACTTTGGTCCGACTTTGATCCTACTTCAGCCCATTGAATATCATTGAAGTCGGCTCAAAGTAGGAGCCTTGTCCTAACCATCCGACTTTTGACATCCGACATGTGATTACAGAAGCAGTAAAAGGAATTTATCTCACACTGGGATTGTTTTGATTGGTCAAAGAACAAGTCAGACTATCACAAAGTCGGATCAAAGTAGTATCCTGTTCATGAAAGTCGGATGGATGTAGGACCAATGTCGCTAAGCAAAGTAGGATGAAAGTCGTGTAGTATAGTGTGAACCCAGCCTTAAGGAGAATTGCATGAAAAAAATTATTGGTTAAACCTCAAAGTGCTTTTTTAGCTCTACTATTCCTTTATGTTGGCTTTTGGAATTTAGAAATGCAGCAATTTATAAAATAGGTGAACGCTTTAGCACTGTAAAACACTTTGATAGGTAGTGCATTTTAAATACAACTATATAGATGGGACCAAAATGAGGGACAAATGAGGCGGATAGAGGGACATTGTTCCAAATTAGGGACAGTCCCTCGAAATCAGGGACAGTTGGGGGCTATGCTACCATCTGACTTTGAGTTCAGTGGACTGAGGCTGGGTTCACACTTATGTGAAATCCAATTCGCATTACAGATGACCAGCTCTCAATAGAGCCGATTCACACACCTCCGAGGCGGCTGCGGAGTGAATTGCACAGTCTGGTGCGTCTTTGGTTCAGTTTCAGGTGCAAATTCAGGCAAAAATGTGGGCCTGATTCATCCCTGAAAAGAAGAACAGGGACGCACCGGACCCCTGGTATCAGCGCATCCGAATCAAGTGTGAACCCAGCCGGAAAGTGAGAACAGAAGGAGGAGTTGGGATTCTTGTCTGACAAAATATCCTGTCCCCATTACTGGTAATTTACTTTATAAGTGGAAAATGAACTTGTTGAATACAGTATGAAGTAATACTCTTCATTAGAAGCTCATACAATCACACACATGTACAGTGGCTGATATATTATGCAGAAAACCCCAAGCAGCATTCTGCAATACATTCTTTCACTTATGCAGAGTCCTAACACAGGTGGAGACACCCTTTTAATATATAGTAACCCATACAGATCCTTGTGCTCACATTTGCTTTTGAATGCCACAGATTTCCATGCAAATGAATAACATACACCAGGTAAATACATATTAACGTGAGCATGTGTCATATCAAAGTAAATGTCAAAGAAGATAAATTAAACTTTGCAGACCTTTAAGCACCCTGAAATGAAAAGGAAGACCCAAAAACATAAAACTAATAAAACCAGCGACCTTATTATCATAGCCCGTGACCACAGCTTTTATTGAAAAGCATCTACCTATTCTATAATTAAAAGGCTAATATTACTGCTGTGAGATGTTATCCTTAAAGCCCAACTCAGGGAAAAGTAAGAATTCTTCCTTGCAGCTGGGTTGCAACAGCACTGCAAGAATCGAATGTTCATTTATTTCTAGGACATGGGAAAGATAGTTTTACTTATACTCAATTATCTGCTTTCCCAGCAGATGGTGCTCCAGTATGCTCTGCCATGTTCCTTGGTATGCTTATGTTCAGTGCAGGGCTGTGGGTTCTGCATTGGTCTTGATGACATCAGAGAGCATTTGACCACTGATGTGCAGGGGAGAAGAAGCTGCGGGGGAAAGAGCTTCTTTCTGAGATTTGGTGTTTACAAGTTAAAAACTATTTTTTTTGCTAGAATATTACTTAGAACCCCCAAACATTATATATATTTTTTCTAACACCCCAGAGAATAAAATGGCGGTCATTGCAAAACTTTCTGTCGCACCGTATTTGCGCAGCGGTCATACAAGGGCACTTTTTGGGGAAAAAATACACTTTTTAAATAAAAAAATAAGACGACAGTAAATCTAGCCCAATTTTTTTTACTTTCACACATAATTTTACGTTTTTGCTTTGTGCTACCTTCTTATCCATGATGATATAGCAGATGTGGTAACGCACATAGTCAGAATAGCACCAGTTGCACAGCTCCCGATGTACACAGGAAGATGTCTTTTGGCACACTGACTTATGAAGTTTGGTGCTACTTGTGACTGTGCATGTAGCCTTGTGCTTTTATCTGTTGGTGCGTTACAAAACTATTCTCAAAACTTTTTGATACCACCTCGTATGGTACCCCAACAATTCATATTCCTGTATGTTGTACCGTGTACTTTATGTTAAAAAAAATATCCTGCCTTTGTATTTCTTTCTTTGTGTGAAATACCTGGCATTCCTGCCTGTCCCCCTGCTTTCCTATTTCCACCTGACCATGCTAGGCATACAAAAGCACACTCTTCCAAGCATGGTCAGTTTTTTGGCTGTGCTTTGATGTCCTCCAATGAACAGGCTTGTGCCGACATGCCTCCTCACAACTGTAAAGATCAGTTTACTGCTATTTCTCTCCCTCTGCTGACACACCACCTGCAGGGTCCACCTCCCGTTCTCCTTATGCAGAAAAAAAAAATATTTTTATAATATGTTTTAGGGCCCTTTCATACGTGCGGACCGTATGTCCGCATTTTCATCCATCCGTTGCGGTTGATAACGGGACATACATTGGTCCCTATGTGATTGCGGGTGTCAGCGGATGACCATCTGCTGACACCCGTAATCGTCCGCCTCCGCAAAGATCCGATTTTTCGGACGGAAGAAAATCCTATTTTTCTTCTGTCTGGTGGATCGGATCAGATGAACACGGACATACGGTCCGTGTTCATCCGATCCCCCATAGGGGAGAGCGGAGGAAAGACAGGGCGGTCCCTGCACAGTGTGCGGGGTCCGCCCTGTCAGCCGACGGCTCAGCGGGGATTTTACGGAGGATCCCCGCTGAGCAAAGCGGACACACGGAGGTGGATCATTACTGATCCGCCCGTGTGAAAGGGCCCTTATATCTATACACAAATATTTTGCCCTGCAATTCTATTTTAAATGGAATAGGCTGTTTTACAAGGTGAGGGTTCACAATACTTTAAGCTGCTTATTTGCTGTTCTAGTTCTAAGAAAAAGGTACTGTGATGCTGTGGGCGTGACGGAAATGCTATTGAGGGTATAAATGTGGCTGTACGTTCATGTGAGGTCTCCCTTGAGCTTGAGTTTTAGGATAGCCAGGGAGAGTGAAGCCACGAGCAGTGGCAAGATGAGCGTTTTTCTACATATGTTTGTAAGTAGTTAACTATGCTTTGTTGGATAATGCATTCGGCCAGTGTGTGTCCTCTGTGTTTACGCATCTTATAAAAAAAAAAAAAAAAGGGGGGGGGGGTTTCTGACATTTAAATATGGAGCGCCCACTTCCATTTGTTTCTATAACATCTTTTTACTGGGAAGGGTTAATGCAAAATAATGGATTGTATCTGTTGGAAATTGTGCCCGTACAGTGATGCATTTGTTATTCCAACATTGCTCAGTAGGGTTGTGATCAGGGCCCTGTGCAGACCATTCTATTTTCTCCAAAATCTTTTTTTGAGCTGTCTTTGTGCACAAGGGCACAGTCATATAGAAATCCCCGTATCCGGGGTATGGTATTGGATTTTCAAGGTGCTCATTGAATCATTAAATTTAGAATAACTTTGTCCATACAAGAAAAAATTGAAAAAAAATCATATATTGTAAAAATAGCGTGCAGGCGCACGATGATGGCGTGGGAGATGTTTAGACAAGGACACTCCATCTCCCATGCCATCATCGTGCGCCCGCAGTCACGTGATTGACGCCGTGACGTCACACCTAAATGCCTGTCTATCGCACACAGGGAATATAAAGAATCTGGTGTTTTGTGTGTCCACAAGGGTCAGCTTGGGGAGCCAACTTGGAGACACAGCGTTTAAGAGGTAAAATGCCACACGGCATGGATAAGACCACCTGTATTTGTAATGCCTATGGACTTTTTGGAATGTGTGAGCCTGGTTCAAGCCTATCCATATTTATTATTATTATTATTATTATTAATATATTTTTTATAGTTCCCTTTCTCTTGAGGACTTTATGGACTCGCTTCTATTGTAGAAACCTGCATATGAACTTCAAGGTAATAAGGGCATGAGTTTAAAAGTATAGCCAGGGCCGCTGATAGGCCAGTACAGCCGGCCCTGGCGTACCGGGCCCGGCGTTCAGGGGGGGCCCGGGCAGCCTCATAGACAGAAGTAAAAAAAATGTTTCTTCTAAATTACACCCTTGCTTAGCCACTGCTGCTAGCTTAGGGGGCGGGGGTATTGTGGCTATTTTTCTGGCCCCTCCTCTCTGATTATGTGGTGGTGGGAGACTGGAAGTGGAGGGACTTTTTTTTCTGTTTCGGGCGCATGTGCAGTGAATTCCGCGCCCCGCTCTGCCGCTTACAGTTCCGGGTGCCAGCCTGCTGCTGTCCATTTCCTTCCCTGGCGGAGTGATCTTGCTCCCCTTAGCAAGATGGCGAGAGAGAGGCTGTGAGGTGCGCGGCGGAGGTATCAGGCAGCTGACAAATTGCCGAAGCAGAGGGGAAGCTGGAATTCGTGGCTGCTGCAGCACGGGAGTGCCTGGAGGTGGGTTAGAAGGGGGAGCAGAAGGGGGAGCATGTTTGTCTGCACCTGGCACTTTGGAAAATTGCACAAGTCATTCAAAATTGGACTTGGAGATAAAAGGACACAGACTCATATATAAATTAGATTTGCTTATTATTTTATGTATTATTTTATACTAATTTCACAGGTAATTGGAACACTTTTGTTAATGGATATATGATTTTTATCATTTTGATGATGTATCTAGTATAATAATGTTAATATTGTGGGGATTCATTAGGCAAAAAAAAACATATACACAGGCAATTTAAAAGCATCAGCTTATCGAGGATTCGTTCACATAGGATTTAATTGTGTTGGCTATTTCACCTAAGAGTGGTTATTGGTATTATAAGAATATATCACCATCTATAACACACAGGCATTGTGTTATAGATGCTGATGATCTTAAAGAGGAAGTAAACCCTATTATTTTTATTTATTTTTTTAAAACACCCTGCAAGGCATAGCATACTAGCTCATTATTAAGTACTTACCTGAGATCGAAGCCCCTGCAGTGGTGCTCGTTCTTCTCCTCCGTCGCCGCCATCTCTGCACGATTCACTTCTGCATATCATGGCTCCAGCGCTGTGACTGGCCGGAGCCACAATGACGTCACTCCCTCTCATGCGCGCTGGTGCCGCCACTAACGGCATGATCGCAGCTAGTAACGGCACGCTCACTGCGCCTGCGCGCCGTTGTCTATGGCACATGCACCGTAGACATTGGTGTCTTTCTTTTGCAGATCAGACACAGCCTGCTCTGCTTTAAGGGTAGCTGGTGTAAACACATCGACTATCCATTTATAACCAACTGCCCTCCAATCCGATCTGCTAGACAGCGGGTTACAAATCCCTTTCCGTTTTGTTTAGAGAATCAGATTGGAGGTAGGTGGGTGTAAATTAACATAAGTCCATATAGATCCATCGCTCTATAGTAATGAATGGAAGGTCAGATTAGGTCCGCCTATAAAATGGACAGGCGGGCCCTATCAGACCCGTTGTGTGAACCCACCCCCAAACTGCTTGCGCCCACCCTTTGGCAGGGTGGCACGGACAGGCTAGATCACATACATGTACATCCAGCCTGTTCCTACACTTTATTTCAAGGTGCGGTGTAGGGAGGGGGCGGGGCAATGGATAGGGTTGAGGGTGGGGCTGAAGGGGGGGGCCCCGTCAGGTAGGCTGTACGGGGCCCCATGATTTCTATCAGCGGCCCTGAGTATAGCAGTTACTAATCTGTGACTGATTTTTCTTCTTTTTTTTCTTTTGCTTTTTTATATGTCGTATTTTTTAAGCAGACCTTAAAACACACCAATGTGAGTGTCACCTCTTTTACTGCATTTAACACCATCTGAGTATGCTGTGCACTTCAGGCCCCCAAGAGCTCTAGCTTTATGCTTCATGTACATGTAAGTGTTATAAATCCTTACATTCATAAGAACAATATAAGGTACACTATCTGATTGTAACTTATATAGCTTAATAATTTATAGGTCGTAACAATAAAAGCATAAATAGATATTATATATTTATTAATATTTATTAAGTTTATACAATTATACTTTTTTCCTTTTTTATATGTACAATTGAAGTTAAAACTATGTTTTTCCTGTTAGGATCTTTTTCTGTGTAACACATGTGGGACGTGCATGTTGAGGTTGCCCCGATACACTACAACCAGTGTCCCCCGCCCTTACGGAAGGGGCACACTGTAGCTCTAGGACAGGCATGTCCAAAGTCCAGCCCAGGGGCCAATTGCTGCCCCGTTCCAGTTTAATGTGGCCCCCCCTGGTAATTTGGATATATACTGTATTTATCAGCGCTGCCTCAGAGGGGACAGGGAGAGGGGGAACGAGTGCTGTCAAATTACATACAGGAGAATCTCCTGTTTACTCAGCGACATCTGTAATAGGAAGTCCCATCTCCTGGGCTGCCATTGGACGACTCCTCTGTCTATCATAGGAGGTGGGAGAAATGATATTAAAGAGGCTGCTGTGTAAACAGGAGATTCTCCTGTATGTAATCTGTTGGTGCTCATCCCGCCCCCCCCTCCCTCCGAGGCTGCAGATGGACATCGATCAGGCTGCATTCATGGCAATGGAGAGGCTGCATTCATGGCAATAGCAAGGCTGCAGATGGGCACTGATTAGGCTGCATTGATGGGCAATGACCCTTATTTTGCTTCACCGTTTTTTATTTAATTTTTTTTTCCATTAAACTTTCCTCCTAAAGGTGTGTGTTATACGCCGATAAATACGGTATATACAAATAACACGCCCACGCTCATTTCTTCACCACACACAACCACAAAGGCAAGACAATTTGTGTTGGGCAGTGTATTAGTGCTTGAACGAACACACTAAGACCAAATTTTAATGGTTCAAAGAATGTCAGGCAAAATGGTCGGCCCTTACACATGTTCACTTCATCAAATCTGTCCCTCTTTGAAAAAAGTTTGGACACCCCTGCTCTAGGAGGATTCTCCCGAACACTCGGAGGTACTAGTCTAGCTTTTCTGCGAAGCAATAACAATTTTTTGTATTTTCTTTTTTGCTATTTAAATATATTATATACTTTAAATTCATACTAGATTGCGCTGGTACACAGCGATGATTTAACATGAGGCGAGTTTCTCTCCTCGGTTGCTGTTTGGATATATGTTTATGTTTATTTTTCGTATTTTTTTGTAGATTCTATTATGTCCATGCGTTCCTGAAGAAGCCTTAACCAGGTGAAACATGTAGGACTGTTAGCATAGGACATTGAAGGAAATAGGGCACTGGTGTCATGTGCTCTCTCTTCTATTCTTTTTAAATGTTTTTCTACTTCTGTATAATAAAATTCGCTATTTTTACAATATATGATTTTTTTCCAATTTTTTTCTTGTATGGACAAAGTTATTCTAAATTTGATGATTCAACGAGCACCTTGAAAATCCCATACCATACCCCAGATACGGGGATTTCTATATATCTTTCTTTACAAAGGGATGTAGGTGCAGTTGGACTTATTTGATTATATTAGTGCATGCTCTATATACATATATATCTAAGGGCACAGTCATACTGCATCAAAAAAGGACCTTCCCCAAACTGTTGCCACAAAGTTGGAAGCAGAATCATCAAAAATACTGTTGCATTACTAGTACCCTTCACTGTAAAAATTGGAACGCAATCATTTGGCTTTGGAAAAGGATGTCCTAGATCAGGGCTAAAACTTCAAGTCCTGAGCTACTAGCCAGGCCTCAAGGGTTACTCACCACCAGTTGTCCTACCTTGCCCGCCCCTAAAAACGCTCTCATAAAATGACACTCAAATGTATTATGCAGAATTAAGTTTTTAAAACAAATATTAACAACTGTATCCGTGCCCACCAATGCAGCCTTGAGCCCAGTGCCCACCAATGCAGCCGTGTGCCCAGTGGCCACCAATGCAGCCTTGTGCCCACTAATGCAGCTTTGTGCCCAGTGCCCACCAATGCAGCCTTGTGCCCACCAATGCAGTCTTGTGTACACCATGTAGCCGTGTGCCCACGAATGCAGTCTTGTGCCCAGTGCCCACCAATGCAGTCTTGTGTCCACCTTGCAGCCATGTGCCCAGTGCCCACCATGGAGCCTTGTGTCCACCTTGCAGCCTACCTGTGCAGCCGAGGAGAGGAACAGGAGAGCCGCCCAGGTGTTAAGAGTGCAGCGGGGGAACACAGTGATAACAGCTTTAATTTCAATAGCCGCGTTCCCGCCACGCAACGTCATATACAGCCCCACCCCCTGGCCGGGGGAACTTTGATAGACAGATCACCCGTTCAATCCCAGTGACGGGTGATCTGTCAATCAAAGACCAGGGGGTGGGGCTGTATCTGACAGCGAGCGGTGGGGAACACAGCTATTGAAATGAAAGCTGTTATCTCTGTTCCCCCCCGCTGCACTCTGAACACCTGGGCGGCTCTCTCTTGCCCCTCCGGCCTCCGTGATACCTGGGAGAAGGACTCCCATTTGACACAGGCTGACGGCTCCCCCCCCCCCCCCCGACTCCCAGGCAGCCCTTCCTCACCAGACCTCAGAATCCACTCGCAAAATGCGAGCAGGCGAGTGGATTTTTTGAGGGCTGTCCTAGATGCTTAAAATGTGTGATGATCAGGTGCCCAAAAACATTTGAAGATGCAGATTTTGCCCAAATGTTTGTGTACTTACGAAACTCTATCAGTTATATTTTCTTCAACAAATCTACGTGCTGCAATCACGGACATTTCTTTTCTATATACAGTATATGTATATTCTCCCTACTGACAATGATCTTTGTAATTCTATTTTAGTGTTGTCTAAACTAACTATATACTGTATGTCACAAAATCAATCAAGGTGAAACACTGCTTCTGTTGAGAAAAAAAAGCTGAAATCCTCTATAGGCCAATTATACAGCATACTTTATTGCAGATTTTTCTTTGGTTTGTTCTCTGGAAACATGACAAGCTATTCACTAACCTTTGAAAAGAGACTGCTAAACAATCTGCCTGCTGTAATCAGACAATCAGTCCCAGTGGTAAATGGAGAAAACCCGCATGTTGGCATGCCATATATATGCAGTACTCACGCCAGGTATCTCACCATAGATGAAAGACCAACTACAGAGCAAAGTGTTGCAGATGCTTGCAGATTTGAACAAAAAATAACTTTTACAGAGATAAACATGCAGACTGCCATTGTCGACTTCACTTACTCTGCAAATGCTAGTTGTCAGACCAGCCATAAACGGAGCAAATTTCTTTCTACACGGGTTTCAGGAAAGAAATTTGCTTGATTTTTTACTATCAACACAGATAGTGTTGATGTGGGAATCCCTCCTGTGGGCCATTGTCTTCTCCCGGCAGGGAGAAAGACTTCTGACTTTTTAATTACTTTTCTTATATGCATACTTGTTGTGGGTAAATGGCATACTTGGGGCTAGATTCATATAGCCCGGCGTAATTTACTGCGGGCGTAACGTATCTCAGATACGTTACACGGCCGTAAATTGGGGCGCAAGTTCCGTATTCCGAAAGAACTTGCGCCCTAAGTTACGGCGGCGTAGCGTATGTGGTCCGGCGTAAGCCCGCCTAATTCAAATGTGGATGATGTGGGCGTGTTTTATCTAAATTACATGTGACCCAACGTATGCGCCGTTCGTGAAAGAATCCCAGTGCGCATGCTCGAAATTATGCCGCAATTCGTCAATGCTTTAGACGTGAACGTAACTTACGTACAGCCCTATTTGCGAACGACTTACGCAAACAACGTAAAATTTTCAAAATTCGACAAGCGGGAACGACGTCCATACTTAACATTGCGTACGCCTCATATAGCAGGGGTAACTTTACGCCGGAAAAAGCGTAAAGTAAACGACGTAAAAAAATGCGGCGGACGTACGTTTCTGAATCGGCGTATCTACCTAATTAGCATATTCCTTGCGTAAATCGATGGAAGCGCCACCTAGCGGCCAGCGTAAATATGCAACTAAGATCCAGTCGGATCTTAGCCTAATTTCGGCGTATTTTGCTTTCTGAATACAGAAAGAAGATACGCTGGCGCAGCTTTGAATTTACGCGGCGTATCAATAGATACGCCAACGTAAATTCTTTCTGAATCTAGCCCTTGGTATTGAAACCAGACGATCACATACCAGGTAGGAAACTAACGTTTGCAGGAAGAGGTCAGCAATGGCTGCGCTTATAGTTTTCCTATAAAGGGGTTCATTTAAAGTGCATCTACAACCAAAACCAAAACCTTTTTTACATTTTGGATACATCAGGGAATGTTTAGAGCCAGGTTGTTATTGCTATGACCCACGCTAGGAAGATTTACCCTATATATTTATGCTGAGGAGCATTAGCCATGCCTAGCCATTCATTAGTACAAAAAGTTGTTTGCAGCACCTGGGCTTTCTGGGCAGGTGCGAAAGGTTTAGGTACCCGTGTGCAAGAGGCCTTGGAGAAAACGCAGTGAAACACATAACCTACCAATGATTTCCAGAGATGTTCTGTAATCGATGTAAAGAATTTCATTTGTTGTAGTTGCATAGATACATAGTTGATAAGGTTGAAAAAAAAGACACCAGTCAATCCAGTAAAACCTATATTTGTATGTGTGTGTGCGCATGTCACTGCAGATTTAAAGACCCTGTAAAGTGTGTTCGCTGAGAAACGTCTATGAATTGTTGTTTTTTAAAGCGGAGTTCCACCCAAAATTGGAACTTCCGCTTAACCCACTCCTCGCCCCCTTACATGCCACATTTGGCATGTAATTTTTTTGGGGGGTTAGTGGGAGCTTCAGGAGGAGTGGGACTTCCTGTCCCACTTCCTCCTTCCGCCGAGGGGCTGGTAAGGCGAACAGCTTAATTGCCTACAGTGGCCCCTCCCTGTAGGCGATCGCCTGGGACACATGACAGGTCCCATGCAATCGCCTGTCCAATGAAAGAGTGCAGCGCCGCTCGCGCATGCGCAGTGGGTGCCCGGCCGTGAAGCCGAAAGCTGTCACGGCCGGGTGCCCACACTTAGGATGAAGACGCCGACCGGGGAGGGGGGGGAGAGGAGCGGAGCCCCGGCCGGCGCGTCGCTGGAACGTGGAGCAGGTGAGTGTGTGTTTATTAAAAGCCAGCAGCTACACTTTTTGTAGCTGCTGACTTTTAATAAACACAAAAAATGCCTGGAACACCCCTTTAAGTACAACTAAAAGGCAGAACTTTTTTTTAGGCAGAGTGGGAAGGGATTAGAACACCTGCCAGTTTTTATTGCTGTGTCTGCCCCTGTTGGGGAGAATCACCCTCTAGTTCAGGGGTGTCAAACTCAATTTAATTGTGGGCCGCATCAGCATTATGATTGTCCTCAAAAGGTCCGGTTGTATCTGTAAAATGAGATGTCCAGCGTATCCCCTCCCCTTACATTAGATGTCAAGAGCCACCCCACCATCAGAAGTTGTGTCCCCCACTCTCCCCTACATCACAGTGCACCCCCCCCTTCCTTATGCTGCTGCTGGGAAGAAGCTAGATGCATTGCTTGAAAGCAAAAAGTAGGGGTCTGGAGGAGGGCTGGCGCTGCAGGAGAGGTGCGAGGGCCACATGAAATGGCCTGGAGGGCCACACCTGTGCTCTAGTTGTTCTGTTTACCAAAATAATTGAAAGTGAAAGTAAATCACAAATTTTGGGTTTTCCTCAGAAAAGTAATAGAGGGGAAATCTTCCAATGGGGACACTAGTTCTGGTGACCTGGGGGTCCCCAAGGGATTTCCTCTTTCTTCCTATTTTGGCTGTTCAACAGGAAGTGAAGGTAAATCTCTCCAGAGGGACACAGATGGCAAAAGAAAAACTGTCAGGGGTTATGACCCTCCCTTACTCAATCCAAAAAGGAAAAAAAACGTTTTGCCTATAGTTATACTATAAGTTAACTATGCTTTCATCTGATTACCGCTAACAATGGACGGGATTTCCAAATTTTTCATACTTTTTTGCCAGGACTTCTACTGTTGGTATGTTTGCTACTTGTAGAAAACCATAGCTCACTGCAGATTGCAGTGTGGAAACGGATTAGAGGTGTGTCTGACCAGGTTTGTTAGACTGCAGTACACTGGACAGCATGGTCAAATGTTGGTGCCTATTGAACTGTGCACTTATATTTGGACACGCCCGCTGTAAAAGAAAAGTGGAGGTAAGCGTTTTAAAATGTAGAATAATATCTTTCTGAGTGTATATCTGTGTCTGTGACTTCACCTGTGCTTTACAGCCGAACACTGGGATAAGCGAATGTTGTGTAAATACATTTGTCATACTTGAATTTTGATGTGCTTTGTGTATTTTTTCCAGATCTTCCTATAGAAAAAACCCAGGCACTGCTGCTCTTTCCTTATGCAGGGTGATTGGTCTCGTCTCCACCCCCTTCTGTAGTTAGTGGAGCTCCTGCTTTCTGCATGGGCTATGAAAAGCACAGTGATGTCGTCAAATATTATAAGGTAATATCTGGATCTTGAAAGGCATTTGGTGCATACAAAGTGGATTTACCAATCTTGTGGCTATTGGAGAATATATTTAAATTAAAGTATTAGTGCCTCGAGATAAGCTTTAAATCCCACTTCTAATTAAACCTTTTTAGTTGTTAGTGCATTTTTTTGTGCTTCTGTGTCCCTGTTGGGGAGTTTTCTCCCCTGCTGCCATCTGACAGCAGTAGAATAGTTACAGGTAAAAATGTAAATGGCTTTAAAGTGCTCACTGCACAACAAATCCAGACACCAGGCCTGTTATGAAGTCCTCAACAGCAATTCTAGCTTACTTAAAAGGGAATTCCCTATATTAAAAGTGTAAAACTACCAATACAAAGTCCATAAAACAAGTGTACGTGTGATTGTGATCACTTCAATGACAAGCGTGACACACTGTAGTGCTTCAAATAATAATAAAAGAAGAGCTTCCACGAAGGAACGTTCCTCCAAGGAAAGACAGCTCAGATGGATTCACACCTCACTCACCGGAGGGAGTCGACCTCTTGTTTTTAGTTCACATGGATTCACACCTCACTCGCCAGATGGAATAGACTCCTTGTTTTTATACTGACAGCCATTTATCCCTGGTCTGTAAACAAGAGGTCAACACGTTTTAGTGACTATGGTGTGTGCACTGTGAGTGTGAAGAAGGATCACTTACCGTCTTTATTGTCCTTTCACAAGACCACATTTTTGCACTATTTATTACTATGCACTTTATGTTGCATGTGGATTTGATAGCACTCTAAAGTTAAAGGACTGCACAGGGTCAAATATCCCTTAAGAGTATTTGCTATATATAAGTTCAAAACTACCACATTATAAAGTCCACAAAACAAGTGTCAATATGATTGTGATCACTCCAATGACAAACGTGACACACTATAGTGCTTCAAAGAAAAAAAGGGCTTGCACAAAGAACTGTTCATCTTCTAAGGAAAGACAGCGAGTGAGCCAAAAAGGCTTGTGTGTATGAGACCAGGGATAAATGGCTGCAAGTAAAAAAAAAACAAGGGGTCAACTCCATCCCGTGAGTGAGGTGTGAATCCATGTGAACGCAAAACAAGGGATCGACTCTCTGGTGAGTGAGGTATGAATCCATGTGAACTAAAAACAAGGGGTCGATTCCATTCAGTGAATGAGGTGTGAGCTGTCTTTCCTTGGAGGAACGTTCCTTTGTGAAAGCACTTTATTTTTTTACGCACTATAGTTGTCACATCTGCCATTGGAGTTATTATTATTATACAGGATTTACAGTATATAGCACCAACAGTTTACACAGTGATTGAAAAAATAAAAAGGGAGACAGTAGTTACAATTCAATGAGATGCAAGAGGGCAAGGAGGGCCCTGTTCCAAAGAGCTTACAATCTAATAGGGTGGGGCAAGTGGTACAAAATGCTATTACTGTGCTGATGGAAGTGATAAAAGATTAGTTGGAGGCACGATAGGCTTCTCTCAAGAAAGGAGTTTTCAGAGATCATCTAAAGGCTGTCAGAGTAGGAGATAGCCAGATAGATTGAGGTAGAAAGTTCCAGAGGATAGGGGAGGCTCTGGAGAAGTCCTGGAGACAAGGGAGCTTGAGAGCAGGAGGTCTTGAGAGGAGGTTTGGGTGATATATGGAGACAAGATTGGTGATGTAGCTCAGAGAAGAGTTGTGAATAGAGTCATCACAATCACATGGACACAAATGCCCCCTAATGGATAATGGGGTATATGACCATGCTCATTTTATTTTAAAGTGCATTTAAATCCACATGCAATATAAACTGCATAATAATAAATAGTCCAAACATATGGTCTTGTGAAGGGACAACAAAGTGATCCTCCTTCGCACCCACAGTGCACACACCACACTCAATAGAACCTGTTGCCCTCTTGGTTATTAGAAGTCAAAAAGCTCTTTACACAATGGTTAGCCTTTTCTCCTAGGATAGTATATGGTCTTCAAACCCTTTCCAAGTACTTTAGAATCATGGGCTCTGAAGAAGAGGGTTCACACCTCAAAAGGCATAAGCCACATTGGACACTGAAAGGTCTTCCCATGCTACCTAATTATTGGTGTGGAAGTCTCATTTAAATTTTAAGAAAAGATTGTCATGTGTCCTGAAGGTTGAAGTATAACAGACTGCATTCCTAGGTCTCTGAAAAGATTTAAAGAAAAAATATTTTAAAGTTCTTAAAAGCATGGGGGCACTTTAGTGGCATAGAGGCAATACTTGTAAAGGGACCAAGGGAAGTACTTGGAAAAGGTTTGAAGACCATATACCATCCAAAGAGAAGAGGTGTCTAGTTAGATAGTGCTTTTTGACTTTTTGTAACCGGATGGAGTTGCCCTGTTTTTAGTTAACACGGATTCAAGCCTCACTCACCGGATGGCGTTGACCCCTTGTTTTTAGACTGACAGCAATTTATCCTTGGTCTGTAACCAAGAGGTCAACAAGTTCTAGTGAGTGTGGTTTGTGCACTGTGGGTGATGAGGAGCATCACCTACCGTGTTTGTTGTCACTGCACAAGACCACATGGACTATTTATTATTAATAATAGGAGCGTTGTCATAGATCCTTTAGGGGGTATTTGTTATATATATTTTGGACTCCTAGGTCTGGTCGATGGCTTGTCTTTTTGACTTTTTATTATTGTAAGGAACACTTTCATTATTGTTTGCCAGGTGTTTGTGCGGGTGTTTTATTTTCACTATTGGATAATGTTCAATATAACACAGTAGAACAGCAGCTACCTAAAAACACAAAGTGTATTTTAATTTCACCATAGATCGTGGATATTGATAGATAACGTAAAAGGGGATTCTGCTTTTACCAACTTCCTTTTACAAATTATTAGTACAGTGCTCAAAATTTCAAGTCCTGAGCTACTAGCCAGGCCTCAAGGGTTACTCGCCACCAGTTGCCCTGCCCAACCCCTACCCTGCCTTTATATATTATCTCATGAAATTACACTTAATATTTATTTTTATAACTTAATTCTGCATAGAACAACTTTATCCATACCCAAAAATGCAGCCTGCCCGCATCCACCAATGCAACCTGTGCCCGTCAGTGCAGCCTGTGTCCCCAATGCAGCATGTGTCCCCAGTTCAGAGTGTCAGCCGCCAGTGTCCCCAGTGTCAGCCGCCAGTGTCCCCAGTGTCAGCCGCCAGTGTCCCCAGTGTCAGCCGCCAGTGTCCCCAGTGTCAGCCGCCAGTGTCCCCAGTGTCAGCCGCCAGTGTCCCCAGTGTCAGCTGCCAGTGTCCCCAGTGTCAGCTGCCAGTGTCCCCAGTGTCAGCCGCCTGTGTCCTCAATTTTTTTAGCCTGTGTCCCCGCAATTGTAGGGGATGAGAGGGGAGAGCCGCCACCGCCGCCTGGCTAATTAGAGCGCTTGGGAACATAACAGCTTTCATTACAATAGCTGTGTGTTTCCCCGCCGTGCACCGCTATATACAGCCCCTCCCCCTTGTCCGGGGAACTTTGATAGACAGATCACTGTCTCAGGATTGGATGATGATCTGTCTATCAAAGGGCCCGGACAAGGGGGAGGGGCTGTATATGACGCTGCACGGCAGGGGAAACACACAGCTATTGTAATGAAAGCTGTTATGTTCCCCACTCCTCTAATCAGCTGTGGCGGCTCTCCTCTCTCTTCCCCCTACGATCACTGGGACAAAAGCTCCCATATACCTGGGCCGACGGTGGTGCTCGCCCCCCCCCCCCCTCAAAATCCATTTGCAAAATGCGAGTGGATTTTTGGAGGGCTGTATTAGTACATTGTGCAAAAGCAGGTTGGGGAAAGCAAGATCCCCTTCTTAGCAAGCTATAAACTTTCTAAGTGACTTCATACCAGGCCTGGTATTGAGATTAGTTGTGCCATCAGCACGTTTAACCATTTATATTCATTCTATGTAATGTTATTTCTACAAATAATTGTTATAGCCACAGCTCGCTGAACACGCTAAAACACACTATTTGCTGCAAATCTAAAAATGATTGCAGAGGTTCCCCAAGATCTCAAACTTTTTGCCAAGGGTTCCTTTAAAGGGGTTGTAAGGGTAAATGTTTTTTCACCTTAATGCATTCTATGCATTAAGGTGAAAAAACATCCGACAATACCGCCACCCCCCCCCCCCCCCCCGATTACTTACCTGACCCCTCGAAAGTCTCGAGCAGGCTTCTCTGCAGTCTTCACGGCTCATTCATTGGTTGATTGAAAGTAGCGCAGCCATTGGCTTGCGCTGCTGTCAATCACAGCCAATGACGCGGCACGCCGGGGGGCGGGGCCGAGTGATGCAGTGAGCGGCTATGGCTGCCGGCTGTATCACGGGAGACGGGAGCACGCCCGCAAGCACTCAACACCATGCGAGCTCGCTCGCATTAAGGTGTTGAGTCCTTGCTGGGGGGGGGAGCCGAGACAGCCGCCGAGGGACCCCAGAAGACCAGGTTCGGGGCCACTCTGTGCAAAACAAGCTGCACAGTGGAGGCAAGTATAACATGTTTGTTATTTTTAAAAACAATCCTTTAGTGATCCTTTAAGGTAAAAATGGTTGAGAAAGGTCGCTTTAGACCATTGACCATTGTAAGCAAAGCACCCCTGGCATTGTTATAGTTTGTCCCAAAGAATTAAAGTATAACTTAAGGCCAAACTATTTTTGTGGTCAGTCCCTGTAAGAGAGATTCACCCGCTCTGTCATAATTACCGTCATCATCAACAGTAATAGAGGGGAAATTTTCCGATGGGACATTTTCTCTCGCCTCCTGTTTTGACTATAGGACAGGAAGTGAAGAGAAATCTTCCCAATGCGACACAGACGGCAAAAGAGACATGAAGGGGGTTATAACTCTCCTTTACTCTAGCCAAAATGAAAAAAAAAAAAAAAAACAAGCGCATTTAGTTACAATGTAATATCCATTTAGATGTATGCAGCAAATAAATAAAAGTATTCAGAATGCAATTGTTTGCAGTAGAGTAGTCAGTAAGTGGCGTGTTACTTCTGGTAAAGTGGATAATCCCTTTAACATAAGCATGTTCTCACACCTAAGATAATCTACTACTAAAAAATAGGGGTGCAATCAGCACAAAATATAAACTATTGATAAGGTTAAAGCAAGTGCTAAAATAAAGTGAAAAACCATAAAGATTAAATTCACCAGTAATGCTGGCTGAACACTAAAACAGGATATTCACAAAAATCCAAAAGTGACAAAAATACAAAGGAAAGCAGTGCAGCGCACAACCAATAAGAACATATTCAATTGAATATATATTATGTGAAACCCCTGTGGGTTAGGAGGCTGAATATACATCGCTCGCTGCCGTCCTTTGGAATCAAGTTTTTCCCTGCATTCCTTATTGCCGTTTTTTACAGTGGCTAAATGTGAGTAGCCTGTGCTTTTAATAAATGTTTGAGTCCAGCGGAGAGCACTTTTGTGATTCCTTTTTCATGTTCGGGTCCGTCTGATACTGCTGACCTATGAGGATTTGAATTGCTAATCTGCTTCCTGGTCTCCTAAGCTGAGATATCTGCCTATTTGTACATCTGGTAAAACAGTGGTCCATGTGTGGAGATGAGAGTACCCATTCTTACTGGTGGAGGGATCACTTTAAGTTTTGCTTTGTCATCATCACCTGGTGAAGAATTCCAAGATTTGATTATCTGGATTTTCTACTTAATATTTGGACTTTATCACTTAATTTTATACTTTATTGATTTATATTTATACTTTTTTCACATTCTATATGAATATTGAATATGTTCTTATTGGTTTTGCGCTGCACTGCTTTCCTTTGTATTTTAATCTTTATACTAAAAGTAAAAGCACGACAACCCTATTTATATCCAAGATAACTTTTACCATAGTAAAAGTTCTACATTTTATTCAATGTTACACCAGAAATTCAAAGTTCTACCAATGTTGTGCATTTTGATCAGTAAAAAAGTCAAATACAAGTGGTAGATAAAAATGTTAATTCTCGACTACTTTTTTTCCTGAAATAACAAGGCAGAAATTGATTTCCTTATGTGGAAAATGATAATAGTCATGAAGATAAACGTTTTCTTTTTGGAAATATACAGCATGTAAGGCAAGAGGTTGCTCATTATTTAAACTAGAAACGACAGAGCACATTCTCTGTTTGGTAATGAAAACATTTTCAGAAGTCAGTAAAGTTATTACAAAAAAAAAGTTTTTTCTTTTTTTCCTTTACTCAGAAAAGTGCTAGATGCTCTTGTGACTTGCTGACAAAGGGAGAATTCTAAAAAGCAAGAGCTAAAAATGGTGGAATTGTCTGTATGAGCAGTGATCATGCTAAGTATGCAATACAGGGTTTTAACCCCTCTCCTGTGACAATTAAGATCTGCGGGTGCAAACCTCATTCCCATTTTTAATAAGGAGTGATTAATCAAGCAAAATATCAAAAATCCATCTTATTAAATGTCCAGATTATTCCTGTAGTTGATCCTGAATATTGTATATCATGTTGTTCTTCAGGCAGAGGTATAAATCAGGGATGATTGCAGGTATAACCGTTTGCTTCGAGAGATACATACGGATTAAAAATCAGAAGTAATGGGAGATTTCAGGACATTAAATCTACTGCTGCCTGCAGTCGGTAAACAGTCATCTCCTGAAAAGACTTTAGAAGAAAAATACAAAACTTAAACTGGGAGGATCGCCGCTCCGCAGTCCTCAGGTTCTGTATAGTAAGAAGAGTTTGTATCTGAGTGGTGGATTGCAAGAGCTTCTTTGCTCTCCAGATTTGGCTCAATTATTATAGTCTTCTCAAATAGTTTCTTTTTACACGTTTCAGGACAGTTCTGCACATAGATTACTCTGTTGTAGGCTTTAAGTCTCTTCCATAACTGGATATACACTTTACATTGCACATACATAAACAAGAGTCCTCCAGTGAAGCCAATTGCTACCACGACTAACTTAGTCCAAAATGGCCATTCCAGGATACCTACAAACAGAAGAGACACAAAGTAAATACATGCACTACATTTTATCATGTTTTTAAAATACCAGGTAAGCCCATAATGTTACTAATCTTTTTAAGCTATTTAAAGAAGGCAAAGATAAACTCATACTAGGCACTTTTATGCCATCAAAAGGATGGTACCCAGTATCTCACACCATCCAAGCTCGCGTCGTTCAGCTCAAAAGTAAGCGATACATGCTGGAGATGTAACTCAGATAGAGGAGACTTATTCCATATAATGTGGAAATGTACCAAAATACAAACCTACTGGAAAACCATTTTTCAAATCCTTTCAGATATAACTAATCAATACTTGCCCCCTAGGCCTGAATTGGCGATCCTGAACCTCACTATAGAATCGTTACCTCATGTTTTCAGACATGTGGTTATACATGTCCTTTTAGCAGCTAGGCTTAGCATAACCAGATTGTGGAAGACTGATAGGCCCCCCACCGTCGAAAATACTTTAGACTTGGTAAACCTCCATTACGGATATGAGTTACTCTAGCTTCCAGCGCTGGCAATTTGAATAAGGGTAAGGCCATTTGGTCACAATGGGAAAGGTGGTCTGGAGCAGCAACATTTTTCTGATTAATATCTATAACTTTTTTAGAATTAATGTTTTTTCTCTTTGTGATGTATTGACAAGTTAGACCCTGATTGCCTTAACTTGATGTTGCCTTAACTTGATGTTATGTAGGTTTCACTCTGAGCGACCATAACCTGCCTCCAGGTAACAAAAGTGGTCCCATTAGGGGTGGATCGTGCCCACTTACTATATCGACCTATATGTAATGTGAAATTTTGAAAACTTCCTGTTATCAGTTTTTTTAACCTGTTTGTGTTTAAGCACACAATCCTGAGACGTTTGTTACCGTCTCTTAATGTATGACAACGCTATACAATGTATGTCTATATTTATCTTGTTTATGATAAACTTCAATAAAAATCTATTGTTGAAAAAAAAAAAAAAAAGGATGGTACCCTAGGGGGAGGTGCACAGGGCAGTATATTACATAAGAAATTTTGTTCTGGCAATTGTTTTAATATTGTATGAACAGCTTACAGCCTTTAACAAAGATGGCCCCCCCTACATCCAGCCAAAACAATTCAAGGTGTTGAGTAAAGGTTAGCAATATGGAATTTGAACAAGCTTGCCCACCCCAGGCATGATGTATCACTTTTGTATCCAGTGTTTTTTTGTGAAAAGAAAGACAGATTATTTAGGTTTTTCTGGTTTTCAGTTAAATATATTTTTTTCAGAATCTGCCGAAATCTGCTGTGTACACAGCAGCCCTAAAACTGAAAGGTACTGCATTTTACAAAATCTTACAGAAGGGGGGTACTTACGTGTAACTAGCATGGTAACAACAATTTATGACCCATTTCGGTGTGATCAGGTTTTTGTTTTAAAAATGGTTTTAGAAATCTCACTTGCAAAAAGAATGAATATTACCTATAAAACATTTTGCAATACAGATAATGGACTCTGGTAATCGCTGTTGTTGGAATTAATGAGAAATCAACATTTTTTTCATTGTCACCACAACAGAAATAGTGGGAAAATCTTCCAATAAGGACAGCTATTCCAATGACAGCCTTTTAAGGCTTCATTTACGCTACAGTTCCTAAACTTGAGTTTTTTTGCCAAAGCTCCTAAATTTTACTTCATAAAAGCCTATGGGCCAGATCCACGTAGAAATAGATCGGCGCAGCGTATCAGAGATACGCTACGCCGCCGTACCTTACCTGGCGTTCTTTCGAATCCTCAAAGATTTTGCGCCGTAAGTTACGGCAGCGTAGTGTATTTCTGGTGGCGGAATTCAAATCGGCGATTAGGGTGCGCGTTTCATTTAAATGAAGCGCGTCCCCACGCCGAATGAACTGCGCATGCTCCGTTTCTAAATTTCCCGCCGTGCATTGCGCTAAATGACGTTCGCAACAACGTCATTTTTTTTAACTTAGACGTGAATTGCATCCATCCCGATTCACGGACGACTTGCGCAGAAAAAAAATTCTAATTTCGACGCGGGAACGACGGCCATACTTAACATGGCAAGTCTAACTATATGTCACAAAATAGCAGCTATAACTATACGCCGGAAAAAGCCGACTAGAGACGACGGCCGCGCGTATGTTCGTGGATCATCGGAAATAGCTCATTTGCATACCCGACGCGGAAAATGACGTGAACTCCACCCAGCGGACGCCGAAGTATTGCATCTTAGATCCGAAGGCGTACGAGGACGTACATCTGTCGGATCTAACCCAGATGTATCTTGGTTTGAGGATTCAAACTAAAGATACGACGCAGGTAATTTGAAAGTACTCCAGCGTATCAGTAGATACGCCGGTGTACTCTGTCTGTGGATCTGGCCCTATGTGTGCATGTACACATAGGCTTTTAGCAGAGTTTAGGAGCTGCTGTGGTTAGGAGGTTCAACTTCCCTCTTCTGAACATGGAAGAATTGCTTTCAGGATAGGAAAGTTTTGACCACCGGACAAAAAGTAAAATAGCAACACGATTTCGCATTTTCCCACGGCCAGCGGTCAAAATAGGCTATATAAACATAAAGCCTAAAGCCTCGTACACACGATACAATTGTTGGCAGGGGATTGTCTCTTCCCAATAGTACGCTCCTTTTGACAATTGTTGTGCAACTTTCAGCTAACAAATGTTGGCGGGCTAGTACATTTTTGGCATACAACGGTCTGTTGTCTGTTTTTCGTATGGTCAGTACACAAATCCGTCACACAAAAGTCGAAAGTACAAACACGCATGCTCGGAATCGATGCTCTAACACGAAATTAGCAGAAGGGGCCCAAAGGGTGGCGTTCAAGAGCCGAAATTCCTCGTAATACGTCACTACGTTCGTGTTTGTGGCATGACAATTGTGTACCGTTAGTATACAAGACGCCCTTTTGCTTGGTTGACCAACAATCGTACCGTGTGTACGAGGCTTAGGACAGGATTTCTTCAGAACTTTGTATAGTTCTCCTACCACTTCCTGTTTCTCTGGGACAAGTATTAAAATGAGACTATCCCCAATGGGACACAGACGAAACTCACAGGAGTTCCAATCATTCCCTACACTCTAAAACAAGATCGTGGCCTTAGATATACTCTAAATTTTAATTATGAACAAAGTAAAAAAAATTCAACTCCAGCTACAACCCCTGTGCACCAAAAACTGTTCCTACCCTTTTACTGTTTGTTGCGGTGTGATGCACAAATGCCTTTATCGGTGTGAAGGGAGCCAAAATACTCTGCTAATGCAGTAAATACATATGAGACCTGGAAGAGAAAGCAGTCATATCCTGGCTGACTTAAGGTTTTGTTGGCTCTTGGACTAGTGGTGATGTATACCGCTCACCATTCTGAGGTGTATGCAGCAACATGGTGGACAATTACAGTTGTTCAGCCCACAGTAAAGTCATAGTGAAGACCGCATTGTTGTGATTTTTATATCATAGGTATTTTTTTTCCTCTATGCTCTTGAAACACTGCATATACAGTAAATCTAAGAAATTGTTATCTACATGGCCTCAGATAACCGCTAACCCATTACATGAGCTCTATCAGGTTTCGTGTGTGGACATTTTACCATAGAATTCAGAAGCCAGTCACTTTAGGAAACAGAAAACACAGAGTTCCAGTGACAACAACAAAGCCTACCTAGCTACAGATTTGTGTCTCAAGATTATAAAGTGGCCAATACATCCAACAGCCAGAGCGTCGCAGAACATATCTATAATATACAGTGCATCTGGAAATGATTCTCAGCGCTATTTACACATTTTGTTATGTTATAGCCTTATTCTAAAATAGATAAAATTCTCAATTTTCCCAAAAAATACCCCATAACAACAACATGAAAAAAGTTTTCAAATTTATTAAAAAATAAAAAATAAATCCTAAGTACATAATTATTCACAGCCTTTGCTCAATACTTTGTTGAAGCACCTTGGGCAACCATTACAGCCTCAAGTATTTTTGAGTATGATGCTACAAGCTTTGCACACCTATTTTTGGGCAGTTTCTCCCTTTCTTCTTTGCAGGACCTCTCAAGCTCCATCAGGTTGTATGGGGAGCGTTGGTGCACAGCCATTTTCAGATCTCTACAGAGATGTTCAATCGGGTTCAAGCCTGGAATCTGGCTGGGCCACTCAATGACATTATTCACAGAGTTGTCCCGTAGCCACTCCTTTGTTATCTTGGCTGCGTGCTTAGGGTTGTTGCCCTGTTGGAGAATAAACCTTTGCCTCAGTCTGAGGTCCAGAGCGCTCTGCAGCAGGTTTTCATTCAAGGATGTCTCTGTACATGTCTGCATTCATCTTTCCCTCAATCCAGACTAGTCTCCCAATTCCTGCCGCTGAAAAATATCCCCACAGCATGACGCTGTTACCATCATGCTTCACTGTAGGGATGGTATTGGTCAGGTGATGAGCGGTGCATGGTTACCTCCAGACATGACTCCTTGCCATTAAGGCCAAAGAGTTCAATCTGTTTCATCAGGCCAGAGAATTTCTCATGGTCTGAGGGTCCTTCGGGTGCCTTTTGGCAAACTCCAGGTGGGCTGTCATGTGCCTTTTACTGAGAAGTGGCTTCCGTCTGGTCACTCTACCATACAGGCCTGATTGGTGGAGAGCTGCAGAGAGGGTTGTTCTTCTGGAAGGTTCTCCTCTCTCCACAGAGAAAGGCTGTAGCTCTGTCAGAGTGACCATCGGGATCTTGGTCACCTCCCTGACTAAGGTCCTTCTCCCCAGAATCACTCGGTTTGGCCAGGCAGCACGCTCTAGGAAGAGTCTTGATAGTTTCAAACTTCTTCCATTTACGGAAGAAACATTTTCTGTACCCTTCTCCAGATCTGTGCCTCGATACAATTCTGTCTGAGGTCTACAGACAATTCCTTGGACTTTATGGCTTAGTTTGTGCTCTGACATGCACTGTTAACTGTGGGACCTTGTATAGATTGGTGTGTGCCTTTCCAAATCAAGTCCAATCAACTGAATTTACCACAGGTGGACTCCAATCGCGTTGTAGAAAAATCTCATTGATGATTAGTGGAAACAGGATGCAACTGAGCTCAATTTTGAGTGTCATGGCAAAGGCTGTGAATACTTATGTACATGTGATTTTTTTTTTTTTTTAACATTTGCAAAGCTTCTAAACAAACTTCTTTCACTTTGGCATTATGAAGTATTGTTTGTAGAATTTTGAGGAAAATAATTAATTTAATCAATTTTGGAATACGCCTGTAACATAACAAAATTTGGAAAAAGTGAAGCACTTGGAATACTTTCTGGATGCACTATACACCAGATAATTGAAAAGAGGTTTTGGGTTTGTATTCTGCATACACTTACAATAGAGCTGTTGTACATGGAAACTAGCTACATAAAAACTACTAGATGGGTCATAATGAGAGATAACCCTTACACAGAGCAAGAGTGAGAATCAATAAAATAACAAGGGTATCACCATAGAATATTTGGCACCAATCATATACCTGCAGGTTAGTGTCATAGCCTAAACATAGGCTATGGCGCTAACCTGCAGGTATATGATCGGTGCCAAATCTTGAATGATCAGTGTTCTGAGCCTACCTCGTCCACCTTCTGTGAGCTGCTGCTGGATACAGATCCGGACAGTGATCAACACTACAGGCTTATCAAGCTTGCCCTTTGGTAAGCGCGCAATTCATGTGATGGAGGTGCACGATTGTTGGCGGTGTTTCTATTAGGAGTTCACTTATACCTACATGCAACAACTAGTGGTGTTTTCATCAAGAAGTAATTTCTATTTTCATGAGATAATTGGATCATTCCTCTATGATCCTCTAAGGACTGTTCACTATTCATTATTTTTCGTGGTGTATTGATTTGTTTCCCTTGTAGTTATTAATGTCCTAGTCCTCATCTGAAATATGTTGTTGTTTTCTTTTGACGGGCGACAGAGCACAAACTGATCAGAAATGTCCTCAATGAGGACACAGGCAATCAAAAACCCATTTTCCCGATAGATCGGGGAAGGGCCAAAATCTCTGTTAAGTTTTGCTGCGAGGTACCCATTCAGGAGATTTGCTCTTGCTTTCTGTCTAGGTTAAAGACAAAACAGGAAGGATTCATAACTAATAAGATGTCATGGGGCCCTGTTTCTCATTTTACATAGGCCCTCAGAGGAACTAAGCTATGTGCATGGGAATTAGCTCTTAGCAATTAGCAACCTTTAGGTTTATACAAAAGGACAAAAAAGCATTGCTATAACTTCATTAAATGGAACACTGATTGGTTGGTTGTTCTGTGTTCTACTTAACAAACCTGCTTGGGTATTCCTCAGTCATTCCCTTATTTCTTCATAGCAGTCTACTAATCTAACCCACAAGCAGAAACTCATACATACCTGTGGTTTGGCCCAGCTTGATCTCTTCAGCTGTCCGGTCAATAAGAACATATAATGACCAGACAACACAGGTGATTGCAATGATGTGGAATGTTACAGAGCACATGATCTTCCTCCGTTCACTTGCGGTCATCTGCAGCTTTTCCCACTAGAAAAATAAGAAAGCTTTAAAGTTTCACAGGATCCTTAGGTTTAAGGCTTTAGATGTTATGATATTCCAGCTGTGGCATGCCACAATTCCAATGCCCCTCTGACTCTTGTATTTGGCTGCTATACAGTTTATAGAGATTAATGTCTTCTCAAAGTAGAACTTGAAGTACAAGCAAGTTCCAATAATTCACAAAGGCCCCCCTTTCCCAGCATTAAAAAATGCTATAAATACAAAAAAAGTATATAATATACATATCCTTCGTAAAGTAGGGGGTTGCATCACCATCCATCTGCCAAAATCCTTGGGGAATGCCCAGAGCCCAAATCTAGCAAGATGACACTTCTGAACAGTAGCGTGACATGCTCTTAGGAGACTTTGGGCTACTCAGTATTCTCTGGGATTTCAAGGAAAGGATCGTGACGTCACCCTCCCTTAAACGTTGAACGTAATTTATTATGAGCAGGCCCTGGTTAAATAATGCACTCTTCATTTAAAGTGCTTCAGGTGAATCTCCGGGCAAACCGCTAAATACCCAATTGAAATACATACCAGTCTATACACATTCAGGAAAATTTAAAATAGCTCTAATGACAGATTTCTGGAGGTACAGTAGTTTCCATAGGAACGCCTAATTCAGGCAAGGATTTGTGCGAGTTTTGGCAACATTACTGATACATGCAGCAAATTTAGGTAGTTCTTATTATTGCCACTTTAAAAACCTACCACTATGACCGCGATAAATTCTGAAAGAATTACCGCCAGTAGATTAGGAAACTGGTGGTAATTAAGACCAACTCTGAGCTGAAGTACAGAAGCTATGTTAGTACTCACAGTGGGCCGTGCTTGTTCTGGAAGGCTGCCATATATGTGAGAGCTTTCCACACAGGACTGTATCCCAGATCCCAGTTAACTGTCAGCCAGGAGATTTCCTGGCCAAAAGCTAAAATGTAAACAAAGGTGTTGTCATTACCTAAATACGGTAATGCCTAAATCTGGGAAATGACTTGTCACTGGCTGGGTGGAGGCCGATCGGGAACTGCGAGAGTAGTTCCCCATCAAGTCAGCTTAACTTCTGATTGACAGTGCACAGCAGTGGGTGGATTTGAAAGCCACTATTGGTCTTAATAGTGGCTATGGATCGGTCCACTGCCATGCAATGTCAATCAAGAGTAAAGTGGACTCGATGGGGAACCAGTCTCTCAGTTCCCCATCAGGCTCTGCTCTCCTCAGTATTAAAGTCATTGGCCATGCACCTGTCACTTTGACAGGCGCAGTGGCTGGGAAGGGAGGGGGAGGTAATGAGTACATGGAAAAAAGGAGTTTGAGGACACTCCAACCTCACTGCAAATACCAACAGATTCACATATCTGTTTTTGACAGGTACAATAATCGGGCACAAGCACTGACACTTTGGGTGCTGTGCTCTGATGAAACTCTAAGGCCACTTTTACACTGACAGCGCGGGGGTGTTGGCGGTAAAGCGCTGCTAGTTTTAACGGCACTTTACCGTCATTTTAGAAGGGCTTTTCGGACGGGTGCTTTTAACCCCCACTAGTGACAGAAGAAAGGGTTAAAAGTGCCAGTGAAGTGCCGCTGTCGAGGCGCTTCGTCAGCGCTGCCCATTGATTTCAAGTGTATATACCACTCCTAAAGCTCCCCAAAGATGCAGCTTGCAGGACTTTTTTTTTTAACGTCCTGCACTCTGGCTTTCACACTGGCATTGCAGATGAGGCATTTGTCGGGTGCTTCACTGGCACTATTTTTAGCGATAAAGCGCCTGAAAAGTGCCTCCAGTGTGAAAGGGGTCTAAAGGGTGTTAACAGCCATTATGAAATTTCCCAACTGTGTTTTTAGACAATCTTGTTATTTACAATCCACGCTGCATAGCAAATAGGATGACTTCACACTATTTGCTACACACAATACAATGCAACAGCATCTTCTCTCTACTAATTCATGGTCCAATGAGCAGGTTGGTAACACAGGAAGCAGTAAAAGCTGAATATTGCCTATGCTGGGTGGCGGAGGAAATAGTGAAGTCATCCTATTTGCATCCATGATTTGGATGTATATCAACTGTGCACTTAGCGGTTTGCCTGATGGTCAGTTTAATATAATAATTAAAAGGTACCATTCATTAGTGCGCAGACTGACTCAGCAAGTCTACTAAACCAAGGATATAAACTTCATAAAAAATCCAATCAATTTTAAAACAGTACATACAAGTGTAACATGTAAGCACCTAGCATGGGTTCATAATGAGTCAACTTCTCCCCTGCACCTATAGCTTAAATAGAAGGCTGAGATAAATGGCAATGGGAACTATCAAAAAATGTGTTTAGCCTTGTGCTAAACTGCTCAAAAATAATTGTAACTTTGTCTGTTAGCTGTGATGGTAATACTATTGTCCTCTTCAATATCCTTCCCCAGGCATGACTTTTGGATAGTCATAAAACATACATTTTACTACCACCAAAACATATTATTTTGGTTTTGGGTAGAATGGGCAAAAATGTTAATTTGTCAGATTTTTTTGGTCTGTGGCCCTTTTGACGAGATTTCCCCTCCCCTCCTGTCCAATGTTTTTCTGTTTGACCCATTGAAGAGATTTCCTATCACATCCTGTTCCGACATCAACAGAGAGGAAATCTCCCAAATGGGTGGTGCTTTTTTTCTGCTCTATCCAAAACAAAAATGTTTTGACTAGAATTGGTTTTGAAGAAGAATATTGTTGCTATTTTGTGATTTTTTTTTTTTCATGACATTCAGTACAAGAAAAATACTACAGCTATCTCAAAAACCTGAAAATTCCATTCTTTTCATTAAGGCTTCAGTCGCACGGGCAATGAGCCATGGTTTGACCGCCAGCGGCGAGACTCTACTGATATCTGCTGCTGGGATTGACAGCCGTGGGCATATAGTGGCAGCTCCCAAGTCTGTACACTGCTAGGTGGATTCCTGCCGCTGAGATTCACGACGTGGCTAAACGCCTGTGTGAATGCAGCCTTTTGAATGCAGTTTTTGTTTCTACTATATATTTAAAATTGGTGTTTAATTTTGTTTCCTGTACACTTAAAGTTGAACTCCAGGCAAACAGCTAAGGGGCAGATCCACAAAAAAGTTACGCTGGCGTATCTATTGATACGCCGCGTAACTTCTAGTTTGCTCCGGCGTATCTTTGTTTTGTATCCACAAAACAAGATACGCCTGAAGCTGTGCTAGATCTGAATGGCGTACGTCTTAGTACGCCGTCGGATCTAAGGTGCATATTTACGCTGGCCGCTAGGTGGCGTTTCCGTCGATTTCCGCGGCAAGTATGCAAATTAGCTAGATACGGCGATCCACGAACGTACGTCCGGCGCATTTTTTTACGTTGTTTCCGTAAGGCTTTTTCCGGCGTATAGTTACCCCTGCTATGTTAAGTATGGCCGTCGTTCCTGCGTCTAATTTTGAGTTCACGTCGTAAGCATTGGCTTGTTGCGGGTTGATTTCGAGCATGCGCACTGGGATACCCCCACGGACGGCGCATGCGCCGTTCAGAAAAAACGTAATTTACGTTGGGTCAAGTAAAATTAACATAAAACACGCCCACATCTTTAACATTTGAATTCCGCGCCCTTACGCCGGCAGAATTACAAATTACGCTATTAGGCTACTCTGCCGTAACTTAAGAGGCAAGTGCTTTGTGAATACAGCACTTGCCTCTCAAAGTTGCGGCGGCGTAGCGTTATTACAATACGCTACGCCGGAATAAAAATACGATCCGCTACGTGGATCTGCCCCTAAATATACAGATGAAATACATGTATCAAAGTTGTTTACCTGGCAAAAGATTTGTGTATATGTCCAACCAGTTCTGAGATTTACACAGATCCAACACACAGTACAGTCCTGCTTAGGAGGGGAGAGGACTTGATCTTTCTTTATAGCATTTTCACTCTCACCTGCAGGTCTCCATTCCACCCTCACTGTGATTGGATAGTGAGAGAAAAGCAACGCATTCATGAGCTCATCTCTGTCACTCTACTCTCCCCCCCTATCAGGATGTTCTGTGCATTACAATAAACCTAACTGGCTCCCTGTCCTGCTTCCTTCCCCTTTGTTGTGCTTTGGGGTGCAGGGACTGCGAAGGCTGACGCCAAGTCAAATTTAGGTACTTGTACCACTTTCATTTAAAATATACATTAAATTATGTATTAATAATTAGATTATATGTCTTTAATTTCTGCCTGGAGTTTAGCTACCCGTTCGGTCATCTTAAAGTGGTTGTAAACCTCAGTCATTGAATCTGAGCAAAGCACATATATCTGTAGTTTACTTACAGTGGATATAAAAAGTCTACACACCCCTGTTAAAATGTCAGATTTCTGTGATGTAAAAAAATGAGACAAAGATAAATAAATTCTGAACTTTTTCCACCTTTAAGGTGACCTATAAATGGTACAACTCAATTGGATAACAAACTGAACTGAAAACTGGTCAGGGGGCGGCCAAGAGGCCTACAGCAACATTAAAGGAGCTGCAGGAATATCTGGCAAGTACTGGCTGTGTGGTACATGTGACAAAAATCTCCCGTATTCTTCATATGTCTGGACTATGTGGTAGAGTGGCAAGACTTTTTTTATGAAGAAAAACATCCAAGCCCAGCTAAATTTGCCAAAAACACATCTGAAGTCTCCCAAACGCATGTGGGAAAATGTGTTATGGTCTGATGAAACTTTGGTTGAACTTTTTGGCCATAATTCAAAAAGAAATGTTCTGCACAAAAACATCACTCCACCATCACCAAAAGAACACCATACCCACAGTGAAGCATGGTGGTGGCAGAAACATCATACTTTGGGGCTGTTTTTCTTCAGTTCGAACAGGGGCCTTAGTCAAGGTAGAGGGAATTATGAACAGTTCCAAATACCAGTCAATTCTGGCACAAAAATTCAGGCTTCTGCTAGAAAGCTGAACATGAAAAGGAACTTTATCTTTCAGCATGATAACGACCGAAAGCATACATCCAAATCAACAAAGGAATGGCTTCACCAGAAGATGATGAAACTTTTGGAATGGCCTAGCCAGAGCCCAGACCTGAATCCGATTTAAAAATCTGTGGGGTGATCTGAAGAGGGCTGTGACATGCTGATAGACTCATACCCAAAATGACTGAGTGCTGCAATAAAATCAAAAGGTGCTTCAACAAAGCATTCGTTTAAGGGTGTGCACACTTAGGCCCCATGTACACTGCTGCTGCTAAAGGGACATTCAGAGGCAGTTGGACACTTTTCAACTGCCTCTGAACTCATTCAATGTTATCTTATGTACACAGGCTCGTTTTTACTGTAGTTTTTAACCTGGTAACCCGCGTTTAGCAGTGTTTCAATATATGCGTTTTTTTGGCCATTTAAAAAAAAAACGCTAAACGCGGCATGTAAACGCGGCAAAACAGATGTTTTAAACGTGGGTTACTATCTGTCAAGTTAAATCGTTCAGGAGCAGTTGTAAAAACGTCCTGTGTACATAAAGCCTAATGCAACCATATTATTTTATCTTTTCCCTCCATCTAAAAGATTTCAGTTTGTTGTTCAACTGAGTTGTACAGTTTATACATTAAAGATGGAAAAGGTTCTGAAATTATTTATTTTGTCAATTTTTTTTTTACTTTGTACATCCACTGTACCTCTCTCCAAAGCTCCAAGTGTAGTTTCTCTCTGGTGCTTCGTTCCTCTGTTATCAGCAGGAGTCACTTCTGAGAAGTTTTTCCGACACATGAGAAAAATTTGTGTCGGGAGGGGGGCTCAGCTCAGCTTTTTTTATTTCTGTCAAACAGAGGGCCATATACGGATCTAAATTTGACCAGGCCCTGCTGAATTTTGATCAGTCTATGGCCAGCTTTAGACCAAAGGCTGTGAATAGCTTTGTAGCTCTTCCAGTAGGACATACAAATTATACCCTTTATTCTCCTTGTTTCCCCTTCTGCAAAAAAAAACAAATCACACTTACTTTTCTTAAAGGCTTTAATTTGGTTTCCATAATGAACTCAAACTTGCAAAGTTCACAGCATCGTGTATCGGAGCTCTTGATCCATTGCTGGAGGCAAGCCTGGTGCACAAAGTGAAGACTTCCTGTACAGTGACAGGGTGTTATCAGAGGGAATTCCTCATCACCTTCACAGTGACATATCCTGAATTAAAAATAAGACACTCAGTGTAAAGAATTCAGTGGTATTGCTGTAGTTTTTGTAAGCCATGCCAGTGCAAAAGAAATGTAAATAAAAAAATAAAACATTTGCCCTTTTACCCCTTTGCTATGGGGAATCTAACATTTTGGAACTTTTTGCCTAACAATGGTTACCAGAATAAATAAATGGATGATTCTTCCCAGGATGAACACAGACTGCAAAAAGAACTAGACAAAGGGTCCAGCCCTCCGCTACTTTATCCAAAACATTCAAGTCTTGGAGAATCAGTTTCTAGATTATAGGGCAACATTAAGTGGGTGAAGATAAATTATTTCAAAAATTTTGAGGGTGCAATGTGGTAGAAACAACATTTTCTTTGGGTAGTAGGAACATTGTATTGGATTTTTCACCGGCATTAAATATATTAAACAGTAGAGCATTCTAGTGTTCCATATATTTATACCAAGAGATGTTAATTTCCAATGGTTTCTACCTTTACAAAGACATCATTTCACATGTTCTCTGCCTTACAATTTGATAAGAAACAACATCTGCCAAAAATATCATTATTTTCAGCAATGAGAGCCAATGAGACTTGAAAACAGCCACAATGCTGAAAATAAAGATTGTTATGGAAGCATGTATTGATGGCTTGGTTAACTCATTCAATCATTAAAGGACATCTAAGCCTAAGAACAGTCGCCCCCAAATTCCTTTCCCTTTAATTGAATTGAACGGGCACTTGGGGCTTCATTCCTCCCACTAACACCATTGTCTGAAGGACAGCTAAACACTTGGGGTTTGAAGGACAATGAATTCTGAATTGGCCCTACTTTTAGAAAGTTTGAATACTCCCGTCTTAGATGTGGTGGCTGCATTAGCTTTCAATTTTCAGGCTAAGCTCATTTTCAGCAAAGACAGACAATACCTATTGATCTTGCCAGAAATTTATTTTTTTTGCAGTTAATTTGATTTTGATCCATATACTACTCTTTGATCAAGACAAGTTTGAATGTTATCAATAGTTATTTTATATTAACCATTGATACCATGTTGTATTTTAAAGTGTATCAAAACCCATTAACAATATAGTAATATATTGCAGCTCACCAGTCCTCAGATGTGATGGCTGCATTGTTATCTTTTTTCTTTATTTGGTGATCCTGCTAGTAACAAACTTCCAGTTCAAAGATGACATTTAATTACTGTATTATATGGAGAAGCAGAGTTGTCATCCTAGGGCAGGATATGTGTCCTTAAACAGTTATCAGTCCTGCCCAGCTCATTCTCTATGTCTCTATAACATGGGAGAAGGTAGTAGGAAGTTTACAGCAGTGAACTGGGCAGGGATGATAACACTGCTTAAGATTATGCTGCACAGTATGCAGGACCGTACAAGTTCACTGGATTTCTAG
The DNA here is from genome assembly GCF_905171775.1 of Rana temporaria. Classification (NCBI taxonomy): domain Eukaryota; kingdom Metazoa; phylum Chordata; class Amphibia; order Anura; family Ranidae; genus Rana; species Rana temporaria. The sequence goes on from NC_053496.1 coordinate 91,791,376, forward strand.
TAGGATCAAAAGATTTTTTTCTACTTATCAAACAGGCAGTAAAATACTTATATGGCTCGTTGACACCTGGGATAATGCTTACTTCCCTAAGGAAAGCAGTCCACCTCTTTTTTTTTTGTTTACATTTCCAAATGGCAATTTTACATTGCAGGACCGCACTGCAACTGTAAACCAAGTGTTTGGTTTGCAGTGTGGCCCCATTTATCTGAATGGGCAAGTTTGACAGGTAGTGCTGCTCATCAAACTCTAAAGCCCAAGTTATTAATGCCAAGGCCATATAGCAAAGTATTCCCGCTGTGGCATTTGTACAGTCCTGTCAGACTGTAATGTTAGCATTCTGGTAGGCAACCGGGGGCTGTATGAGCTATTGTTAGGATTTGTATACACTTTAAGATTACAGACTCTCTATAGGAAACCTGTGCTGTTACACCTTTAGGCCTGGTTCACACTGGTGCGACACACGCTCCGACATTGGGAGCACATGTCACATGACGTGTACAAATCAATGGTTCCCTATGAGAGCCCTCTTAACTGGTCCGACACAAGTCAGTCCAAATTTGGAAAAGGTTCCTGCACTACTTTGGTCTGACTTTGGTCCGTTTTCAGCCCATTCAATGTCAATGAAGTCGGATCAAAGTCAGATCCTCATCCTAACCATCCGACTTGTGACATCCAACATGATGATTACAGCAGCAGGATTGATTGGTCAAAAGAGAAATCTTATCCTGTTCATTCAAGGTGGAAGTAGGACCAATGTAGGACCGATATCGCAGGGCAAAGTAGGATGATATTCGTACAACAGTCGTACAACAGTCATGTAGTACCAGTGTAGTACCATTTCCGATTTATTTTTGAATATGCGGATTCCCTGGTTGTCAAGCTGATCGGGTTCAGGTAGGCTGCATATCTCAGCTCCTGACCTGCATACTTGTTCAGGTTCAATGACTCTTTTAGAACCACTGGATCAGCATGCCAGCCAGGCACATATCATTTTCAAAAATAAAATGTCAGTGCAAGGGCAGCCTCCATGTTTATCTAAGCTCAGGTTGCACAAATGGATAAAACACAGTTTAGAATAATGGTACATACAGCAAAGACATGATATATCTAGCATAGATAGTTGTAAAAAATCTGCAAACAAATATTGACAACTGCAAAATATTGTTTTGCTGTGAGCAATTCAGAAGTAATCTGAATATCTGTCAAATAACTTCTCTTTCATATGAGTGAATTTAAAATGAATATATGGAGTAAAGGGGAGATCAAGCAGCAAATGGAACGATTAAGCCCTGTAGCAGATTTCTAGTCAATAGCGTACATTCAAAATAGATATTTTAAAACCTTGCTATGAAGGTCCATCTTGATATTCCCATTTATGCCTGATATTCAGATCAACAGAGATTTAAATATTTAAATTATATCCCTTCAAGGGCTTGTGGTATTAGCCATTTAAATAGCCATCCCCTCTTACATTGGGTTACTGTAAGCGATTTCAGAGCCAAGCTGCCCCTCACCTGCCATTGATCTCCACAAACGTGGCTTCTCTATGTTCAGGGTGTTGACAAAAGCCACGCACATGTGAACACAGCACAACGCAGGTGGGGCTCAGACGGCCTCTTAAAAGTCGATCTACATAACCCTAAAGAAAACAGGTTGCAGCACATTGCTAAATATCTTTCTAAATGCTACATAGATGCAGTCCCAAAAAAAGAGGCCAAACATTTGACAGCTGCTTCCCTCTACCTGCATGATCAGAGCAGACTAAAAGATGTCCTCCCAACTAAGAGCAACATTTCAGCTAATGTGTTGGCTACTACTGAATTTCACCAACAAGTAGTCAAGCAGGAATTGCTTGGAAATTTTTAGAATCCGGAAAAATGTCAACATGGAAAAGTAAAGAAGGGGAGAAACGAGGAGTCCAATTTAAATTTAGCAAGAAAAGATCCTTTATAAACCAAAATGAACTACTATCAACCATATGTAAAATAAAACTATGATCTTGATGCACTTTTAAGCAATGCAGTGTGGGCATTGCCAATAAAAGGCTATGATATTTTTGGGATTTAAAGAGCAACTGTACTTTTAAAACACATTTTTTTAGCTTAAAATATCAAGCAACTTTACAAATATAACCTTCAACCTTTCCCTGTGCTTTGTGAGCTGTCATCAACGCCCAGACCATGTTTTTATTTAACCCGCCCATGCCTGCACCATACTACAAATAAAGAGGGAGACCATGAAAAGCATATGCTCTACATACAATATATAATTCCAAGGGCATTAATAATACTGTAATTTGTATGCTACAATGCAGTTATAAATTCAGAGGAGACCAAAAACACCTCAAAGCAGTCAGCCCAGATGTAAGTTTAACTAAGCCCTGCTATTTATCTATCACATGTGATTCTAAATAGCCAATTGTGGAACGCAGAATGCGCGCCTGTCCTGGTCTAGGGAACAATGCGCTTTTCACAGTAGCGTAACCTATGCATGGACTGGCTGCTTCTAGCAGTTTTTGGTCTCAAATGACAACAGCATAAAAATCATCATTGGTGGCTCATAGCAGAAAATACAAATAATTAGAGATATATGTGGAGCAAATGTTTCCCTGTCCTCACTCCTTGTTTGTAGTCACCCTACAGACAGAGACTACCTAGATCAGAGGTCCCCAAACTGACACCAATGATGGCACAATTCTTTCTATTGATACCAACAATGGAGCCTTCTTCCCCCCATTATAACCAATGATGGGGCACTGTTATTGCTTACTGATGCCGAGACATTGTCTACTCTCACTGGCCACAGTCCGGCCCCCGTAAAGCCTGAACGAAAGTAAACTGGCCCTTTGGTTAGGAAGTTTGGAGACCCCTGACCTAGATGTTTACAGTAACCTGGGCCAGTGATGACTGCTCTTAAAGAATAGGGGGGAAAAAAGACAGAAGTAATAGGCTGTGCTTGGACACATAAGAAAATCCAATTTGTTTTTTAAAATACAATTCTCCAAACTATATAAAAAATGGGACAGACAAAGCTATGATACTAAGAACAAAAAAAGGAAATGTAGCTATGGTAGTGCATGTTAGCCAACATTCAGCAATCTATTCCCATCTGATGCCAATGATTCAGTATGACTTTGTTTGGGACTGCATCTTGGATAAGAAAGTGGAGAGTGGCTCCTCTGTAAACCGACCTGCATAAATCCCCAGATGCCGACACAGGGGAAGCGGGGGGAAGCTTTTTGGAGGGGGAAGGACATTCAAGGTCGCTGTCCTCAACTGAACACAGCGGAGCTCTTGATTCATGTGGATCTTCTTTGACTCCGACATTGTCCTCAAACACGTCATCATCCCCCATATCGTCAGAATAAAAGTCGGTGCTTCCCAGAAGCATACTAGAGGAAGTACCAGCATTGAGACTTCTAGAATAGGCATCCTGCTCTTGGAACATGTGCAAGCTATGAGCACTTGAGGTGGGGGAAAAGGAAAATAAGTAGTGTAACAAAGTTTTGCTTTTTGAGGATTCACTGTCTGCCTTATCGTCCATAAGAGGTATGCATACAGATCCAAGACTAGCATCCAAACTAGGAATTTGCAATGGATTAGATGAGAGGGAGTGACCACAAATGACATTAGAGCTGTTTAAAGCAACAGGGCTAGGAATATGTGTTCCTTTTTCTAGAAACTGAAATTTGTTCTTTGGAAAACGATGATCTTCCACAGACAGCAATTTCCCCTCTGAACTAGTTCTTTCCACAAAATCGCACTTCCTGGCTGAATCCACTGTTTTCTGGTCCACATTATTCAGCGATTTTGAGAATGGAAAGGCAGATTTGGCCTTACAAGGCTTGATGACGTTGCCACAGTTTCTTGTATTGGCAGGGTCCTTCGTGGAACCATCTTGACAAATTATTGTCACAGTGACCCCTGGTGAGCTAGAACTCTGGAATTTGGGGTTTTTCAACACAACAGCAGACTGCACTGGACTTTGATGACAACATTCAGAAAATACAGCACTGGAACTGCATGCAGAACAGTGAAAAAAGCATAGAAAGTAAAAAACGAAATGGCAAGAGAAGATCATTGTGTTAAAACATGACAGAAAAACACAGAGACAACATGGTATGGAACAGGATGGACAACACAACTAACTCTACCCAAAGTGGTATTTTTTACACACAGTTTAAACTCAATTTCCTACTTTTTTTTTTAAGAGAATACAAATAACTACTAAGCATTAGTACCTGCAAATATCTTGACTTGAGGGAGTCACTGATGTCCGATGAAAGCTAGTTGGTGCGGTAACTGAAGTTGGGCTTCCTGCCTGAAAAATTGTAAAGAAACAAATAAAAAACAGGATTTTTTTATTCTCTGCATTAAATAAAGCCTTATATAAAAAGTGGTATAAAGGCAAATAGATTTTTCTAGAGCAGGGATCAGCAACCCTTTTCCACTTAAGGGTCGGATTCACTGTATGTGAATGCATGGAGGGCTGCATTCACCTGCTAATAAATTAAGATAATATCCTAACATAGTAATAACAGTACAAGTTTACCTCACTTTAAGGAGCTTCACTAATACAAAGCCAGTTCACCCTGAGGGAGCGTGTGGCTGGGAATTTGGATTTTACTGTCCCCTTCCCTATCCTGGCACCCAAGGGTGGCTGACACCAGCCCTGCCAGCCAGCATGGTCTGGAGATAGGGTCCCCATCCCTAGGGGTGATGGGTTCCCTGTCCCCAGGGGTGAGAAGGGGTTCCCTGTCCCCAGGGATGAGAAGGGGTTCCCTGTCCCCAGATAAGAAGGGGTCCTTGTCCCCAGGTGAGGTGGTGATGGGGTCCCTAATAGGGTCCCCCTATTGCAGTGTCCTCTGTCCCCCTTCACATCACTCCCATAGTGTCCTCTGCCCCCTCCCCCCATAGCAAGTTTGCTGTGCGTGTTCTCTGTCCCCTGCACTCCCCCCACTGTAGTGTCCTCTGTACCCCTCTAGTGTCCTCTGTCCCCTGCACCACCCCCCCAACTGTAGTGTTCTCTGTACCCCCATAGTGTCCTCTGCCCCATCCACCCACACACTGTGTAGGTAGAAATCTCCTACCTTACACAGGTGTGCGAGCGAGCAGAGATTGGTATCACAGAGCCGTATGGGGACAGGAACCGCTGGAGTTAACTTTTCACATTAACAGGCTAGTGATTGATTGCTGGGCAAATAATCACCTGCTGTGAAATGAAAAAAGTTAACTCCAGCAGTTACATAGTTGGTGAGGTTGAAAAAAGACACAAGTCCATCAAGTCCCTTCCCCATCCAGCTCTGTGAATTAATCATGGGCATTGATGGGCCGGACGTCTAGTGGGGGCGGACCGCGGGTTGCCGACCCTGCTCTAGAGCTTAGTAAATGAGCAGAAGCTCTGCTAACTTTTATAATCCAATCATGTGCAAGCAATCACTGTGCAGGGACTGCCCTGTCAGATCTCCGCTCTCCTTTATGGGGGGATCGGATGATAATGGACCATCTGTCCGCGTTCACCTGATCCGCTCTGCAGACAGATGGAAAAATAGGATTTTTCCCCGTCTGCAGAATCGGAGCATAGCGGACACCGATGAGATTGGGTGTCAGCGGATGTTCATCCGCTGACACCCGCTATCCCATAGGGATACATGTATGTCCCTTTTTCATCCGTAAACGGATGGATGAAAAAACAGACATACGGTCCGCATGTGTGAAAGGGGCCATAGAAGGCGATTCTTAGTGGCTGCTTTGGCTTCTACACTTTATGCTGAACACTGTTGTACTGACTGACCTTGCAGATATTTTGACTGTCTCAGGTTGGGGCTCTAACTGTCCTAATCCACAGAGAGAGAGAGAGAGAAAAAAAGGGGGTTCACAAGTGCACAGACTATGCTTGGTATCAATAAACATCCATGTTTCATTATCTTAGTACCAGCATACAGCATTAAGAAGGTAAACAGGTTCTGTGGACAAGAGATAAACCTGGTGGAGAAAGAACAGAGAAACGAGAAAGTTTCCATTTCTCCTAGCACAGCTCTCAAAGAATGTCAACAGAAGTTTAGAACCGACAAGATTTTGCTTTTTTTTCTAATCGAGCTATTAATTCAGCTTTAAGATCTCTTTTTCGCTTTATTAAAATGATGCGGTCGTGCACTGGCTTTATTTCAACATCCAAATAAAGAAAAGGTTTTCTGCATGCTGACTTAATAAAAGAGCAGCTTCCTAGTACATCAGATATCCAATGACAACTCCATGTTCAAAACAATGGATCTGCTCCCCAAAAAAAAGACAAAATTGATTTTAAGTAAAATATGCTTTTGTGAAAATTTGATTATAAAACAGCCAGTGAACCCAATAATAATTTGTAGGTACGGGTCAGATCTAGGAAGACATCATTTATCAAGGAACTCCAATACAGAAACCTGGTCACGGTAGTCTTCGAGAAAAAAAAAAAGGCTGCGATGTTCAGTCCAACAATAACTGCCCACAACTTAAATATAACCTTTGTGTGGATTTAGCATTTGAACAGGATTTGACACTTTTCAGTTATCTTGCTGATCAGCTTGTTTGGTTCATTTTTTTAAATTTGCCTACATAAAATGTTATTTCCAGAGGCAGCCCTTTCCACAAAAAAAAAAGCTTGATTGACCATCCACTCAATGTTTGGTCTACAGTAGTAATTGTACATGATCCCTTCTCTGAACATTGTTTTATAGACATGTGCATTCGTTTTCGTCCGAATGCATTTTCGAACGAAAACTGAAAGATCCGACAAACAAATGCTTTTTTTTCATTTTAGTTGCAGTCGATTGTGCCTAACCTTAACTCTTTTAGTCCAATATTATTCTACATAAAGAGAAAAGATTCGACATTATAGAGACATGAAGAAGATTCGACATAGAGAGAAAAGATTTGACATAGAGAGAAAAGATTCGACATAGAGAGACATAAATATTCGACATATAGAGACAGTTTCGTTGCTCCGTCTAATCTTTTTTATTTTTTTAAGATTCTGTCGAATCTTTTTTTTTTTTCTTAGAACATTCGATAGACACCATAAGCCTTCAAGGACAGATTTAACCTTAATTAATTTGGATTTTCGGACGAATGCATTTTTTTAACAAAAAACGAAATAAATAAAAACGAATTTCGGGAGTAACTAAATAAATTTATTTTTCGGACGAAAACGAAATTACGAAACAAAATATTTCAGTGTGCACATGTCTATTGTTTTACACAAATTTTCCTTCTGACGACCTTCATCCATCCTAGCTAGGCCACCTTCCTCACTCCCCTACTGTATGTTGCTTTATTTAGGGAGTTACCGTTAGCAGCTAAACTTAGGGTGACTAAAATGAAATTTGATATAGTCAAGGTATATAAAAGAATGTACTAAAATGAACACCAAAGGCCAGACCTTTACACGAGTCAAGCCAACTAGTCTATGGAGAGAGGAAGCTCTGTAAACAGCCACCTCTGGCAATTGTAAAATGTTCTAACTAGTAACAAGCTGACTGATGAATAATTTACAGCACAAGAAAAAAAAAAGAAATACTGTAATATTGTCTCTTTCATAATGGAGACAGAATTCCTGCAAAAAGATATCATAAAAAATGCATTATATCTGATAATTCTTTTTTTCTTCCGATAGAGCTAAAACTCCGTTGCTCGCAGCATTTGTGACTTATCGCTATGTAGCACACAAAAGATATGAACTTGTTCAGTAAATCAGCATGTTTACTCGACTCTCTGTCAAAGCCAAACCCAGACAGGGATTCACGGCTTCTTTTAATGTTAAGAGACAAGCAAATCGAGCAAGCAGAGTGACTCAGGACTGTATGTTAATGGGTTGTCATGGCAACGTATGATTTTAGTGAGGGCGGGAGCATGCAGCTATTTTTTTTCCCCCTTTTTGACGGCTTCAGTTCTACCAACTGATGATTTTCTCCAGCATTTGCCAATATTGAATGTGTTTTTTAAAATGTCAAAAAATGTTGGTTGCCATGCAAAAGATCACACTGCTCTTTTGTTACTTCATAGAACATTGTGTTCAAAATATATTTAAATAAAAAAAAGGGTACTGTGTTATTTCAAGTACAATAAAGCTTTGTTTTGATCAATTTGCCAATGTTAATCTGGACCTTTTTTAGCATGTCCGATCTGAAGTTGCATATGTATGTAGATGTAGCCGATAGGGCTCTAGACATAAACATCATCCTAATTACAAAATTCAGTTGTGAAAGGCGTTGAAAGCATAACTGTGCCTAACCCAAACTGAATGACTGCAAGGCTATAAAGAGTGCTAGGGGTTTGAAGTAATCATCTTTATTCCACCTTAAGTCAAATGTGTTTTCACTGTAATATACTATGGGCCATTTACATATTCGACGTGGAAATCAACGGAAGCGCCACCTAGCGGCCAGCGTAAATATGCACCCCAAGATACGATGGCGTAGGAGACTTACGCCGCTCGTATCTTGGCCAAATCTATGTGTAACTGATTCTATGAATCAGGCGCATAGATACGATGGCGGCCATTCGGACTTACGACGTCGTATCTGGAGATACACTGTCGTAAGTCTTTGTGAATCTGGGCCTTAGTGCTAGTTCATACCTTTGTGGTTTAGGTGTGGTGCTTTGTATGCCATTCAATTGTATTGCACTGCATTACTATAGAACTCCATGTAACATGTGTTTTGAAATAACCAAAGATGCTGAAAGTAGGATATTTTGTTTAGCACAACATTAGTACAGTAGTGTGAATGGCCTTAAAAGCAAACCTATGCTTTGCTCATTCAGGTTTGCGTTAATCCCCTCCACCCCCTGGTCCCAAGCAGCTAATCCTTATACTTGGCCTTTGCTTCCCTGCTATTCAATTCAGTGCCAGGAAGTTAAGGAAATACCCAGCACTTCCAGACATGGAGGAGCATGTGACAATTGGCACTGTCACACAAAGAGTTATAGTAGCCCTGTGCGGGCCACAACTCTGGCAGTTCATGGATTACACAAGGTTTTAATTTCAATACTGGCATCTAAATGAAGCACCAGGGTTGAGGTAAGGAGTGGTGGCTGGTGCTCAATTTTCTTGGGGGGCCAACCAACCCACCCCCACAGCGTTCGCTCGCCGCTCCCCCCCGTCGCTCGATCGCCGCATTGCTAGCCAGTCACCTGCCAGCCCCGCACTAACACCATCCAGGTTGTGGCTTCAGCGGCTTCCCCCCCTGCATCTCACAGTGGCCGATTCTCCTCCCGGCCAATCAGGACTTAGGACTCACGACCAATCAGATCTCAGGACCCGCATCCTGATTGGTCGGGAGGAGAAACAGGAAGACATTAGCAAATATTATTTTGCCAATGTCACACAACTGGATGGGCTCACCCTTTTTGAAGCCAATTGGAGCCGCTCTAATCATGTGCTTGGACAAAAAATAAAAAACCCTATTGGAATTCATGCATACGGCGCCCTGAATGTAGATAAGGGGACGGGCACATGGATTAGGGGGCAACGCCGCTGCACCTTGCATGAGCAGCTGCCACTGGAGGCAAATATGTGTATGCATCTGTGGAGGGCTGCAATAAAGTCAACCAGATGCTTTGCCAAACAGGTGCAAAGCACAGATTCAGTTTAAAACTAAATAAGAGCCAGGCATTATTAAATTACGTTTTTAATTTTTTAAATGAAGCTGGCAACATTTTCTTTTATATATAAATTTAAGATTTGTTTTTGCTCCGGTGTATGTTTCAGCATATTATGGGAAACATTTTAGAAACAAAAGGACTTCATTAGAAGCCGCTATGCATGCAAAATAAATGTATTCATGTATATAGTGCTTCACTATGCTAATGCTGCAGCGTACTAAATGATATCACTCTGAGTTATGTCAACTGTATACTCATTTTATCCCAAATATTTCGTAAAGCTTGTTAGCTGCCTAGATAATAGAGTAGTGGACCCCTCTCTGCTGCTGGCTTCTTAGCAGCATATATACCCTTGCCTCCTGCAAGCAATATGCATAGTACAGGGACCTACAACAGCCAATCAGATATTCTATTCTCATATAGTAAAAAGTAATATCTGATTGACAGGGGTCTCCATGAAAATTATGGAGCACGAGAGTGGGAGCGGGACTGTTTAAGGCCAGACTTACTGCACATCATGCATGCTCCTTGCCATGCTGAATTCTGAAATCTTAGTATTCAATGCATTTTCAATTTTCCAGTTTGGCACGCAAACATAAATTTGTGTTTACAATAAGTATTATTTTTCATCTGAACTATTTTATAGTGGGGTTGATGTTTCTAAAGCAAGAATTGTATGGAAGATCCAAAATGTTATGTCAATGTTATGTCTGTTTTATTGCTCATTATAACTGTAATTTTATCTCTGGTAGTTCTCTTCTCACGGGAGAAGATAAGTGCTCAAGAATCTGTGATTTTTATTAGACAGGACACAGCTGCAAACAAGGAAGGGAAGAGTGGCCATCTTCCACTGCAGCCACGGGCAGGCCTTTACTTTACTGCATTAGTAAATACATTCAATATGACAAACAGCTCCAGCCGATATGTAATGACATATTGAGGTCTGAGCATTCAATACTTCACAGTGCTTTTCTTCCATCTCTATTTGTCTGTAAAAGGATGCACTCATGTCTAAAGCTGAATTTTCTTAAAGAGGTTCTTTACATTCTTGTCACAGTATAAAGCCTTTACACATGTATTTTGCTGTGTTGTGCCACACAAAAGCCTTAATAGCTGTATATTTTCTTTGAATGCTAAATTTGCCTCACCCTTTCAGCACTCTTGATTAAAGATAATTGGTACTGTGACATTTGTCCTGCCGAGATTCGAAAGTGGCAGCAGAAATAGCAGATACTTACATAATTACTGACCACCACAGGGCTCCCCTAGTGGCTGGAATGGAGGAAAATCATTAACAGAAACCACTGCTACGCTGGTCAGCCAAGCCTTCCATCTAGAGCTCTTAGTAATAAAGCCAGCATCAGCTGATGTCCATAGGTGCTACGTTTCTGGCAAGCATGGACACCTCAGAAACACCTTTTCCGAGCAGAAAAGGCCAACATTGCCAGGGCAGCCAGACAGCAGCCTGTGGTTTTTTTTACCTGTGAAAGAGCAAGGGGCAACAATAACAACCTATAGATTGTTATCATAGGCCAGCAAATGGTTACGGTCTTCCAAGACACCATTTCAGAAGTGGCACTAGTTTGCCATAAGCTGGTAGACAAAAAGATGATCCTAGAGAAGTTTCCTACTCTTATTGGAGTTGGGGGCACACAGTACTTTCCACCTCTGTCTAGTTGAATTTCCGATCCTTAAATCAGAAGTCATGGCACTCTCAGGTTTCTGCTCCCAGCATATACTCTTGTGGGTGAGACTGGCTCCCCTAGCTTTGTTCACCACCCCCTTGCACTGTCCATCTCCCTCTCCTGTTCCTTTCTCTCCCCTCACTCTCTTTTTCTCTCCCTCATGGTTTTATTTCTCCCTTGGACTTCTCTCTACCTTTTTTGCCCTCTATTTCTGCCCCCTGCTCACACCAAGTGCTCACCACGAGTTGCGTAAAGCTGCGGACATGCTGCAAGCTTCCGCAACACAATGGACACCATCTCATGTGACCGCCAATCACCACATTGCAGCTCTGCTGCTGTATGTATGATTAAATGAAATGTCATCTGTGACATTTCATCAAAGAAAAAAAGAAAAGGTAAACAGAGACTTGTGTTGTAATAGAGCAAGGCACTGCCAGTATACAATGGACACCAGTCTGCATGATAAAATAGCCTTGTTCCTCTAAGTGATTCGTTAGTAGTCCCACTGGGGGATTTGGAAAGAGGCATCCTTTAAAGTGGAGGAAACAGGACTAGGCAAGCGCTTTCCCTGACTAGGAGATGTTGCTGGGGCTTGTGCACCTCCCAACATAGAACCTAAAATGAAGGCCTATTTGAGCTCTTTATTGCCAAGCACTTTCACTCAGGTTCACAACAGGTGGAATAGAAGGGAGATAACAGGAGGAATTTTCCTATAACTCCACGCTGCTTAAGCTGCGCATGAAACTAAACTGCCTTGCTTGCAAAAAAAGAGTAGGGGTTGAAATTTCCATATGTCCCTAAAGACCTTTTTGATGAACTAGAGAAATGTCGCCAAGAAATATATGACAAGGGCATATGGGAGTACCAAAGGAAACTGTCATCTTCAAATGAGTAATCCTACGAGTCAAACTCCAGGACTGTTTCTGAGATTTCAGCTTTGGGAGAAATATCTTGCAAAACAAGATATTTATAGTGAGACTATCGGGATCAAACAGAGTTCTTGAAATTTTGAGGAGATGAACGAAACGTAGTTTATTTATCACGATCACAAATAATATGCTTAGCCAGACTAGACAGTAAAGGATCCTCATAGAAACGAATAGGTAGTTATTAGCTACATTAAAGTGAGTGTAAAGGCATTTAAAAAATAAAAAGAGCTTTGTACTTATCTGCTCTCTGCAATGGTAGTGGCTGCTTTTAGAGTATCCATTGTGGTCCCCTGCCAGCACTCTCTGCTCTGCCTCTTCTGCGTGTGCCACCATAGTAACCACTTGCTATGGGGGCACACATGCAGACATATTCCTGAGCTAGGCTGTGTGCATCTATAGGGCGCCACCCCCTGCTCCCTTCTCACCGATGGCTCCTACTGCTCTCAGCAAAGCTTGTGGGACCAGGAAGAGGGGAGAGAAGACCTACCAGCCGGGCATAGCGCTGGCTCAATAGAGGTCTCAGATAAGTGTTAGGCGGGGGGCGGTAACAGGCAATGGATGTTTTTTTTACCCTAATACAGACAATGCATTAAGGTAATAATCCTTTAGTGTTAGGATTCACTTTAATGCTCTTTATACTGGTTCTGAAAAAGTATGTAAAACACTATTGATCTATGTTGCTGAAGTGTTGGTTGTCCTTTTTAGAAGGGAGAGAACCTTCTTTTTATACTGGAGTCTTTACATTCACTGCTGCCTCGACACTAATTGAAAAAGGAAAAGCTCTCCCATTGGGAAATGCGGTACCAGGAATCAGGGAAAGGAGTTTGGAAAAATATGTGACATTTGACACATTAGACATTAGAGTTCTAGCACTAGCTATTAATTTACGATTTTTGTTAAGGTGCTTATTGTTCATTTGTTTACGAGACACTCTCTCTGTGTTGGTCAAGGATTAGCACAAGGACATGCTGCGTTCAACCTAGGGGTCCTATAGTACATTCATCCTCATAATGACAACCAATGTATTTTCACTTATAAGGAAAGATTTTCTGAGTGGGGAGGAAGAGTGGTTGGAAAACACCTAACTTTAAACCATTGGAGTCTGATAACTGTCAGAAGGGAACCAGGCAGAGGTAAAGGCATGAATTATGTTATACTACTCTGTGTGAAATTAGAACTGCACATCTAAGTGTGCCAGAGTTTGGGCATCTCCTGGGGTAGCATCAGTAGTGTATTTAGGTTTTGTGCTGCCCTAGGCCTGACTAAACTTGTGCACCCCCCAATTTAAATATGACCCACCCCATCCTGTCAAGGCAACACCCCTTTCTGTTTAAGACCCACCCTGAAATTATCGAGTGGGGACACTAGTTCTGAGGGCTGGCAGGGGGGGGGGGGGGGAGGGTTCAATGGATTCCCTTGTAATAGCTTGTGTTACACTAACAGTGTAGTGCAAGACGGTGTGGACTCTTTCGGTGCTACCCCCATGCAAAGTGCTGCCCTTGGCCTGGGCCTTGTTGGCCTAGGCCAGGATACAGCGTTGGGTAGCATTGTACCTTTGACTGTGTTCCCTAGGAGTTTTGTCGGTATTTACACTGAAGAAAGACTGAAGTTGTTCAGACAGATAATGAAGGTGGGCTCACGATAGCTGAGATGAAAATTTGCATGAAAGTAGACAGTTTCAACATATGAGAGGACTTGCTATAATTGTCGTAAGGCTACAATTTACATTTAAACTAGCTTAAACATAACCTAAACACTTTGGGGTCTATTTAAAAAAAAAAAAAATCTTCATAGCCATTTATCCAGTGAATTTGCATGTACATTTGTTCTTTGTGAAATGGGCAAATACAAGTGTTCAGGCTAATTTCTCTTGTGGACAAATGAAAATAAAACATTATAGCCACTAGATGGAGCACAGAAGTATAGGAAATACAGTAAATACATCAACAAGAGATACAATGTAAATATTATAGAGAACGCAAGAGGTAATGCATTTTGTTTTCATAAATAGGCTCCTTTAGGTCTGTTTGATACTGGGCATACATTCAAAATTAACACTAAAGACTACACCTTCTCCAACATGTCATGTGCCTGCTGCCAACCAAATATTTAAAAAATGCATATCAGGTTCTGATGTAATTAAAGCAGGAAATATCTCCCCATCTGCCATTGTCGGGAAGACTTTTTCCCATGTTTGGTCATTCCACAGAGAAAAACTACCACTAAAATGGCCACGTCATGAACCGTGCTAAGTAAGAAAACTGAACACAGTTGAAATTTAGTATTCCATGTCTGTATAAAACTTCAGAGGCATTTAAAGTCAAGCAAGGTCAGTGAGCTTTTCAATGTCAAATTGAAATGTCAAAGTAAAGTAAAGTAAAAGTAAAGTAACCAGTTTCACTGCCTGAGTCTCATGCAAGCAGGTGTGCCATGGTGTTTATCAGTTTGATATACCGGTATGTCAGTTGGCCAAAGCATGCAAAAGTTATTTGACTAGCACTGGGCTTATTTTCTAGGCACACTGAAAATAGAAGTCAGAGGTTTGCAGCCATTGCTATGTATGAATCCAAGTAACAAAATTCCAGGTGCTCAGGGTGATTTTTATGCCATGTTAAGTAATTTTTGATCTAACTTGCTGACCCGATATGGGTTAAATGATCGCTACTAAACATTAATCAGTCAAGATTAATTCAATTGAAACGTCAAAGTAACCAGCTGCATTAGCTGCATGAGGCTTGTGTGAACAGGTGTCTGGATATTTATGCCTCGGTGTTGTTGATCAATTTGATATGTCAGTTTGTCACAGCATGCAAACGTCTATTTGACTAGCACAAAGCTTATTTCCTTGTTTCCCCTTAAAAGCAAAGTCAGAGGTTTGCAGCAACCCACTTTACAAAATGTAAGTAGGGTGACCACGTGTCCCGGATTGCCCGGGACAGTCCCGCATTTTGCAGGTCTGTCCCGGGCACCTTCATTCCAGGACAATACAGTGTCCCGGAATGAAACTGACACAGCCACCCCCCGGCGCAAATCTGACCCCCAAAAAAGGCCGCCACATCACTGCTTTACTCACTGACAGTACTTGCCCTGGCCAGTAATGCCTGGAGGAGCACAATCCCCGTCCCCTGCTTGTGATTGGAGAAATCATAAATCCTGCCACTTGTGTCCAATCACTGTGCTGTGATTCGTTACAGCACAAGCTGATTTTTTGAGAAGGGGGGGGTGGTAGTTTGGAAATGTGGTCACCCTAAATGTAAGGTGTTTAGGCATAGGGTGATGATCATGGGTGGCAAAATCATTTTAGACCTGACTTGTTGACCCTGTATGGCAGGGGTGCCCAAACTTTTGAAGAGCAAGGGCCACTTAAGCAACTTGGTAACCAGTCGTGGGCCACAATGAGCGGAGCGGGCGGATGACAGGTCACGGCTACTCTATAACCCCTCCGATCCGCCCTGATGAACGGTGGAAGGAGAAAAATTCCCTGCTGTTTTTCGGATCGGAGGTAGGCAGGCGTAAACAGACATCTGTCACTCAATAGAGGTGAATTGAGGGTCCCATTTGGTTGGGCTGATTGTGTGAAAAGGGCCAAAGGCTGCTTTCACATTGATGCTCTGTGGTTTACCCACACCGCGGGTGCAGCGTAGTGCACCCGTGTCTATCGTGTGGGTTAGCTGAACTTTGCCATAGACTCCACCTGTGGCAAAAGCTGACGCTGTAGAGGAAGCATCGGTTTATGGGGCTCTGCTCCGCAGCCGCTTTCTCCCTCTACCACCAGCTTTATTCACAACACTGATGCTTTGGTATGGCGGGTCGCAACCTGCGATCTGGGCTTGCCAACCCACCATTCCAGAGCAGGAGGTTGCGGGCCACATCAGAGGGCTCCGCGGGCCACATATGGCCCCCGGGCCACTGGTTGGCCACCCCCTGCTGTATGGGTTAAATGATCTCTGCTGAAAAATAATAAGCTATGACTACACATCTTGGCTCAGTTGCCCATATACATAGTCATATTACAATCAGCATGACCAGCAGCTTAAAACCAGACCTTTCAATTCAGCCAAATCTTCATGTCTAGAACTGATCATCATGTACAGTAGCAGACAGTTGGACTGAGCAGCTGGATAAGCTGCTGTATGGCCAACTTTATGTCAGAAAACCAGAAGCTCAGATCAAAGTTGTAAAAAGAGGAACAGAAGAGAAGCATGGAAGGTGCCATGGCTGACCTTTCATTCTCTGGTTTCAATACCTTTGAGTCACTAACTGGAGAACAAATATGCAGAAAAGGACTTCTGACTTTTTGACTTTCCTGATCAACAACTTGTTCGAAGTCAGTGGCTGAAATGTGAAAGCTGAATATCCCTCTCCCCTCTAGAGCATGTTGCAGCACCAGTTTTCTTTTCTTCTACCCTGTAGCAAGGCACAGCTTGTATTAGTCCCTGTGACAATATCCCCAGACTTGCAAAACCCTTACCGAGGCAACTGTTGCGTTGAGGGATCAGTAGGGTGCCCTATATAAGTTTCAATTGACATGGTCTGGCCCATCCATAACTATCTCCCAAGAGCTTTTTCTCTGCATAGTATATGGACAGGCTCTTCGGAGTCCAAGGCAGCAGGACTGTTCTGCTGAAAAGGGAATCAAATTGTTTGCAAATGCGTGCGGACCGAACCCCTGTTTTTAACGCATACTGTAGACAGGTTAATTGGTTTTCTGCAAGCTGGTCGGTAAGTAGGCTTGGTTTTTCCCTGGGCATTCCCCAGGTTTTTGTTGAGAAGGGAATCAATGAATGAATGTTGAAAAGGACAGAGAGAAGCAGTAATACACTGCCAGCAGGGGTAAACTAGGGCTGGGCTTACAACACTGACCGGGATTTCTGTGCACATGAAGCACTGTGTTGCCAGCCCACAAAATAAAGTTAGGAGCACAATGGGTTTCTGACAGGGCCAACACTGTTTTCACTTTAATGTACTGTACTGAATTTTTCCTGCAGAATTTAGGAGGGTAAAACACAGCTCAAATAGAACAGAACAGGTTTGGTTAATCTTCCAAAAATTGTCAGCTTTTTTTCTGACAGCATTGTACCGGCATGTCAACAACTCTGCCAAGTGGTAAAATCGGGTCTTATATCAATACTGCAGAAAGTGTCTGGTTTTTCTATAGCAGCCAGTCAGGTGTTCACTGTTATCTTCCATCTGCTTGACATACGAGAGCTGATAAATGATTTCTACTGCTTTGAGTGGCATTCCTTCCATCTGCCAGCTCTGAAAAATGAGGCCTAATATCCTCAGTAGACAAAGGATTTCGGTAAGGCTGGCAAGCTTCTCATAAGCCTATAGAGGCTACAAATCATGTAATACAACTGTGTAAACACAAGGTAAAGACATTAGCTTTGCAAGACAACTTGCCACAGTCCAACTTTTATTTGCTAAAACGCAATGGTAAAATGAAACAACATTTTTCTAGGGCTACTGTTGGGGGAATTCAGGGGTGCCTCCTAGGCATATGAGGTTGGGGGACATAATTACACCTGCTAATTGCCTTAATCAGCTTCATCAGTTCTCTGACCACCACATCACTGTCTCTGTTCTGTCATTTGAATTTCTAAGCAGGCTGACGGGAGTTTAAAAAAAGCAAAACGTTTTACATATTTCGATTAAAGTTCAAGTCCAGCTAAAACACATTTTTATATTATTGGTCAGAGCTTTATTGCTGACTTTGTCCACGTTGGACAGATTTCTCCTCACTTCTGTCCAAAACTAACGCTTAAGCCCTGTACACACGATCGGTTTGTCCGATGAAAACAGACCGATGGACTGTTTTCATCGGACAAACCGATCGTGTGTGGGCCCCATCGGTTAGTTTTCAATCGGTGAAAAAAAAATAGAACATGTTTTAAATTTTACCTATGGATAAAAAACCGATAGAAAAAAAACGATCGTCTGTGTGAAAGTCCATCGGTCAAAAATCCACGCATTCTTAGAATCAAGTCGACGCATGCTCGGAAGCATTGAACTTCATTTTTCTCAGCATGACGTAGTGTTTTACGTCACTGCGTTTTCGCACGGTCGAATTTTTGACTGATGGTGTGTAGGCAAGACTGATGAAAGTCCGCTTCATCGGATAGCCGACAAAAAAATCCATCGGATTAGATTCCATCAGATATACGATCGTGTGTACTGGAGTTGGGCATCAATGTACCGTATTTTCGGGCGTATAAGACGACTTTTTGGATGCAAAAAAATGCATCCAAAGTCGGGGGTCGTTTTATACGCCGGGTACGGTCTCTGTGCAGCTGCGATCGTTCATGATTTCAAAGCCGCGCCGTCTTCTCAGCGTGTCCTGTGATAGGCGGAACACAAATCTTCCCAGCAGCGCCTCTGTTCTGTCTATCACGGATGCCTTCTCATCCTCGGACGAGATGAGAAGGCATCCGTGATTGGCAGAACACAGAACAGAGGCGCTACTGGGAAAATTTGTGTTCCGCCAATCACAGGACACGCTGAGAAGACGGCGCGGCTTTGAAATCATGGACGCTCGCAGCAGATGGAGACTGTCACCGGCCTGCAAAACGTGAGTGATGGCACAGTGGGGGGGAAAGTGGGGGCAAGTGATGGCACTGTGGGGGCAAGTGATGGCACTGTAGGGGCAAGTAATGTGATGGCACTGTGGGGGCAAGTAATGTGATGGCACAGTGGGGGCATGTAATGTGATGGCACAGTGGGGGCATGTAATGTGATGGCACTGTGGGGGCATGTAATGTAATGGCACAGTGGGGGCATGTAATGGAAAAGTGGGGGCATGTAATGGCAAAGTGGGGGCATGTAATGGCAAAGTGGGGGCATGTAATGGCAAAGTGGGGGCATGTAATGGCACAGTGGGGGCATGTAATGGCACAGTGGGGCATGTAATGGCATAGTGAGGCTTGAAAAAAGCCAGTTTCTGTCAGCGGTTGTTTCTGTCAGCGGTTGTTCTGGCTAACCCTCAGCTTCCAGAAAGACTAGTAGGAAGGGGGTATATGGCGAGTATATCCCAAAACCAAAATTTTTCCTGGAAAATTAGGGGGTCGTCTTATACGCCAGAAAATACAGTATTATTAATATCCGATTATGTAAAAAAAAAAAAAATAATTCTATACTATCCTTGCATAGTAAACAAAAATGAAAAAAGTACCCCCTGGTACTAAGGGCAGACTCAGGAATATTAGATTGACTTATAAAAGTATAAAGTTTATTAATACATAATAAAAGACGTTGGTGCATACATCACCATAGATTACTTAAAACAGCAAAATGTACAGGGGCTCATGTAGAGCTGGTTAGTGATGTAGTAGTCTCTTCTCGTCGGCCCGGTACAGCCTTCGTCCATCTCAATTCTTCATGTGACCTAGACACCAGCACTGGTATCACTTCCCAACTACGCATTACCATGGTTTTATCACAAGATATGGCCAAGGGTACATCAGAGCTAACATTTTTTGTTGCAGGACTTGGACACTTGTCATTAACAAAATTTACTGGCACCCCAGGCATGGCCTTGTAGCATGACCACAGTTCTCATTTTACCCAATGTTCCCCTTCAAAGTGCATACACTGCAACACTTTGTACAGTACAGGCAATCCTTTCAGCCAAGATGTTTCCATCCTTTGTGTCATTGCTTGCCATTCCCATGGTGCTGTATTGTGTGTAAGCTCTAATGAGATGCCAAAGTTTAATTGCTCCACAGAGGAAAAGGACACACTTAATTGCATTGGGAACAATGTGGCACTGTACCGGTTAACTCAAACTCTGTATTTGTTTAGTCATGTATGTGGCTGGGCGGATTATTGTCTATTTATGCTGATCATTTATGGCAGATATACTAGAAATATATAAACTGAAAAGCTGTGTCACACAGTTTCAGGCAAGCAAAGGACTTTAAAAGTCGTGACTGTTTCCATGAAGACATTCAAGTAAGTGCACAATGAATGACTGCAGGCTGGCAATAAAAATATATTTATATCACCATTTTCAGCATGAAATACTACTGGGATGATTTCTGAAAACTGGAGCAAGAAAAAGAAGATGCACCCAACAGCAACTGATCTAATTTAAAATGAACCTGTGAAGTGTAGGCTTCAAGGCGATCATCACTACCTAGTTAGTGACTAGCTTGGTACAAGCATAAAAGGGAAGATATTTAGGCCCAGATTCTCGTACGAGTTACGCCGGCGTATCTCCGATATGCTGTCGTAACTCTGAGTCTGAGCCGTCGTATCTATGCGCCTGATTTTTAGAATCAGTTACGCATAGATTTGTATTAGATCCGACCGGCGTAAGTCTCTTACGCCGTCGTATCTTAAATGCATATTTACGCTGGCCGCTAGGGGCGTGTATGCTGGTTTACGCCTAGAAATATGTAAATCAGCTAGATACGCCAATTCACGAACGTACGCCCGGCCGACGCAGTACAGATACGCCGTTTAGGTTAGGCTTTTCCCGGCGTAAAGTTACCCCTACTATATGAGGCGTACCAATGTTAAGTATGGACGTCGGGCCAGCATCAAATTTTTCACGTTTTACGTCGTTTGCGTAAGTCGTTCGCGAATAGGGCTGGGCATCATTTCCGTTCACGTCGAAAGCATTGGCTTCTTGCGGGTTAATTTGGAGCATGCGCACTGGGATACTTTCACAGACGGCGCATGCACCGTTCGTAAAAAGCGTAATTTACGTGGGGTCACATTCAATTTACATAACACACGCCCACATCTACCACATTTGAATTAGGCGGGCTTACGCTGGCCTATTTACGCTACGCCTCCGCAACTTTGGTTTGAGAATACGGCACTTGCCTGTCAAAGTTGCGGAGGTGTAACATAAAATAGGATACGTTACGCCCGCACAAAGCTACACGGTTCTACGTGAATCCGGGCCTAAGACTTCGTTAGATGCATGCTTGTTCTCAGTCAATACAGCCAGGCTGAGTATGACAACCATAGGTCAGAAATTACAGCTCTATTAATGCCATTGTCACAACCTTTTTTTGCCATACATTTAAATAATTGTTGGACTTTTACCTGAAATATATATATATATATATATATATATATATATATATATATATATATATATATATATATATATATATATATATATATATATATATATATATATATATATATATATATATATATAAACAAGAGTACAGCTTTTTTCTGGACTTCTCGGGACTGCTTAGGAGGCCTTGGTCTATCTAGCCCTGTGAATAAAATGTGTTATTTGTATCCATTATCTCATTTAAAATGCCAACAGAAAAGGGGGGTGGGATATACACTGCTACTATAACATATCTTTGTTGTCCAATAGTATAAAGTAAATTACATATTTCCCTTGTGTACCTAATAAGGCCTTTTCTATTTCCCCACGGAAAGATCTATTTACCAGAACTGATACCCCTAGATGGGAGTGGAGAGGAATTTCTTTACCTGAAATATTAAGCACTGTAGTTGGCAGTCAATATGGCACCAAGGCATTGGAGTTGCAGCGGGGCAACTGATCAGGCCCACATGAGACAAACTCAAATAATCTTCTACTCATTGTACTACAGAGAATTTCCACTTCCCTCACATACATAACTGTGGAAATTGGCAACTCGGGCCCCTGGGGGCGGGAAAAGACCCCTACTCAAAAAAAAAAAAGAGACACTCAGTACTTCCAGTGGTAAAATGAGTGGTGGCATAGGGAGACCAGTAAGGGAAACTGTCACTTTAGCCTAAATAAGGAAAGTGATGGATTCTCTTTAAACTTTGAAAGCATATATACTGCCTAATGTTGAATTGCAAACATGCCGTTACCCTTTAATGTTTCAAAAGCAGTTAAAAAAACAACATATATCTGCTCAAACCTGCTTGTTATTACCAAAACAGACATTCTTGCTTTGTTTCAATCCTAAAAGCCTATTTCCCATGTTTGCATTGTTTTTTCTTAACGTAACCATTAAAAAAAAAAGCAATGGAAAACCAATATTGTTACTGAAATATTTCCAAATGATGTTCATCTTGTTTCTTTTTTCAGCTGACTTCTCTTTTAAGATAAAGCTTCTGTGGACCCTAGCAGCAAACTTCTTTAAGTCTGTTAAATAGGCTGTTAAAAGCCTTTTGTTGTATCGGTTTCAAAACTGCAAAAAATAATCATTGATCCTGCCAGTAATCTTGAGAGCTGATAACGTCCTGTGTGCTCTGTCTCTGGTGCAGTATTGTTTGTGGACTGCAGAATACCATTTCCCTATGTCTGTGTTCCTAAACCTTTCCCAGTCAAGACACCCATTAAAGTGGTTGTAAACCCTTTAAAACCACTTTATGCTACAGGTAAGCCTATATTAAGGCTTACCTGTAGCTACTCAGGATATCTCCTAAACCTGTACAGTTTAGGGGATATCCCCTGTATGTGCCGATTTTATCGGCACATGCGCACTGAGGCAAGCTGAAGCAATGGCACGTCAGCGCGCCATTACCGGCGGCTCCAACGTGCATGTGAGGGAGTGACGTCATTGCGGCTCCTGCCATCACATCGACGGAGACGCAATACCCAGAAGTAACCCCCAGGAGGGATGTCGGCGGCCGGAGGGGGTACAAGGACCACTGCGGGGGCTTTGATCTAAGGTAAGCAATTCATAATGAGCTAGTATGCTATGCTAGTGTATGTCATGTTTTAAATAACAGGTTTACTATACATACTAGCTCATTATGCCTTTGTCTTGCATGTTTTTTTTGTTTTTTTTAAACGGGTTTACAACCACTTTAAAGTTCTGCACAATCTCGAGGTACTCTATTCTAAAATGTGAATAACGAAACAAATAGCTTTACGTAATGCAGCAGCATCCACACATGTACTACACCTAGTGTTGGAGGTTATTTATTCTTCCAAAGCAAATACACTTTTACACACTGGTGCTGACTAGTATTTCAGGGTTTCTCTTCTTCTTTAATTTCCCTTCCTCACACAGCTAATGTAACGTGCTTATGGAGAGTGGGGGATTCTGTGCAGGTGCCCAACGTGCAGGTGCCCAACGTCTGCCCTGATAAACCAATGACTTTAAAGGTTGTTAGGTGCACAATGAAAACCTGTGGCTTTGTACAACTAAAAGCCAGGCTTTGTCCAACCGGTGGTTTGTATAAATTTTTGGGTAGTTTTTAGGCATTTTACTATGGCACCTCTAAAGAAACCTGGAGGCACCCTGGTTGAAAAAGGTTGCCCTTTGTTATGAAAATGAGTAGAGAAGTAGTAGTCCTAACATATTTCCTCTGCTAGGTGACAACGCTGCTCCTCCATAAATGTAGAATGTCACGTGGCCGACCCCGATCTATGGAGAGAAGAGGGAGGGGCCGAGGGGAGGGGCCGAGATTCCCTTGTGACATCAGCCAGCCAGCACAGGGTGATCATGTAACCGCACAGTGGCGGTGTAGGTATTTAGCCTTTTCATTAAAAAAAATACACCATTGTGAATGGTAGGATAATCAATAGGGGATGCATGTATATTTGTTGCATTATGCAGCTGAATAGCGACTAGAGGGATGGGGAGGAGAGCCGCTCATGCTGACAAGGAGGGAGGGAGGGGGAGAGGGGAGAGACTGTCAGAGTAGAGCAGCGGGATTACTGAAGACATGTAAACTGACCACTGTAATCATGGATCAGCAGCCATGATTACCGTGGTCAGCACAGACATGGGGACACTGGAACTAGCAGGATCAACCAGGTATAATACAAGATAGGAAGAGAAGAATTGCACAGCACAAGCACTGTGCTATACAGCACGCCTTAAAAGAACAGGATCTTCGTTTTTTTAGGGTTTACAACCTCTAATGCCTTGTATACACGGTCGGACTTTTGGCCGTGCAAAAGTCTGCCGCGAATCCGTCGGAAGTCTGATGGAAAGAAAGAGTACAGGTTCTCGATCTAAGGTCCGTCGGACTTCCAAAAAAAAAAAAGTCAGATGGAGGCTACACACGGCCATACTTTCCTAGAAAAAAAGCCTGTCTGACTTTTTTTCTCTAAAAATCCGGCTGTGTGCATGAGGCATAAGTATACTGGGAGAATTGTTGAAAGGGGTCCTCTGGTTAGGGTATTGCGCTTTGCAACCAACAAAAAAATAAAGAAATCCCCAATGGTAGGGCATGATCCCTCCTGTATTGAATTGTATTGTGACTGTACTGTCTTCCCTGATGTAAAGCGCTGCGCAAACTGTTGGCGCTATATAAATCCTGTATAATAATAATGTCATTTTTTAAATAAGAGGTTTAGTATAATGATTGTCTCTGCTTGAGGTGGTTAAAAGATTCCAAAGAGCATTCTGTTGCATCTCCTAGTTATAAAATTAATCCATTAGGTATAACGTTATATATTCATTGAAATTTTCTGGAGAAAAAGTCAGTTTTTTGCTTAAAACGTAGATTTGGTCAAGGACATTGTTTTAGTGACTGCAGTAGGTGAAGGTTGACATCACTCACACAATAATGGCATGTGGTTGGCAAGAGAACAGGACTGAAAATAGCAACAATTTAGCAGCAGAACTGCTTTCCTTCTAGGTTACTTCAAGAACTTAGACAATAGTTTGAAGGAGAACTCTAGGCAAATGGAAAAAAAAGAAAATCAATATATAGAAGAATTTAAAAAGTGATATTAAAAAGGCAGATTTCTTTTTTTTAAATAACAAACTGTCATACTTGCTTGCTCTGTGCAGTGGTTTTGCACAGAGCAGCCCTGACACTCTTGAGTTTCCCATTGACGCTCCTGGCCCCTCCATCATGCCAAGTGCTATGCTATGGGACATCCAAGCAGGCTGCTCTGTGTGTCCATTCCCAGGCTCTCCTCATTGGCTCACTGGCTGTGATTGACAGTGGCGGGAACCAATGGCTCTCTCTACTGTCTCAGCCAAAGAGGAGGAAGAGATCTGGGAGAACCTCTTCTCATGCACTTCGCTGGATCGGAATGTGGCTCAGGTAAGTATTTGGGGGGTGCTGCACACAGAAGGATTTTAAGTTCATACATGCAATGCATGAAGGTAAAAAATCTTGAGCTTTTACAACCACTTTAAAAGACCTAATTTTCCTACTGAACAAGCAAGGGAAATACTTTCCAAAATAAACACAGGCAAAAAAAAATTATTATTATTTTCTTTGTATTATGAGGAAGAACTTCGGTCTGATTTTTACTGTGTCAGATATCACCAATGGAGAGATTTTCCTCACTTTTTGTGTGGTCAGAGACGCTGGGGACACAGCAATGAGATCTGATCCTTCCCCACTCTATCTACTGACTATAGAGTTTAAGCTCCAAATAATATATTTTATACATTTGAAATGACGGAATTTGACCACAATCTGCTATTCTTGTTAAACTATTACAGAAAAAGATTGCTGTAGAATTTCACATTGAAATATGGCATTGTTACTTTACCTTGGAAATATTACTGGAACGGCTGAGTGAACGCCCCAGAGTCTTCTCATTCTGAAACACAATGAAAACAAAAAATCATCAGATTTGTTAAAAGATTATGTACAAAGAGAAAATAGATAACGGGAGCATTAGGCGCTTTAACTTTTATTTTTACCTGGTATATCATGTTTCAAGATAATATTAATTATAATCGTCTTATGCCATATTAATCCTATTAGTCAAAATAATTCATGATCCCCTAACTCTGATGCTTCGTAAATGTTTGGAGACACCATGCAAAAATGTGTAATATTTCCATTCGTCTTGTGTCAATAGTCTGCTCCCAGGGTTTATGAGTCCAACACATTTGTCAGTGCTGGATTACCAAATAGGCAGAGTAGGCACCGGCCTATGGGCCCCTGTGACAACAGATCAATATAATATTGATTGATTTTGATTTTTTTTTTACAAAAAGATAGAAAAAAAAAATGAATCAACTCAAAGAAACTATAACATTACATTAAAATTATTGTAAAGTCTTGTTTAAAATAAATAAATAATAATAATAATAAACAGGTCATACTTGCCCCCTCTGTGCAGTTGGTTTTGCACAAAGCAGCCTGGATCCTCCTCTTCTGGGGTCCCTCTTCACTATTTGTGGCCCCTCCCTCCTATCGAGTGCCCCTGTTCTGTCAGATTGAGCGACACGTCAGAATGTGTAATGGAAGTCACGTTCCGTCTCCGCCATCTTGCTACACCCCGCACCCACTTATTTATAACAGTAAACTGAGGTTATATAGTAAAACACAGTACTTAGAACTCCGTCTGACTGATGGAGTTTCAAGTACTGTATTTCCCTATATAAACGCAGTTTACTGTTATAAATAAGTGTAAAATGCAAAACTCTGGTGGGTGTAACAAAATGTTAACTTGCCCACTTCTCAGTGTATCCTTACTGTGGAAAAGTGCGGGGTGTAGCAAGATGGCGACGAAGAAACTTCAATTTCGTTACACATTCGGACGGGTCGCCAAATCTGACGTTACACCCCCACAGCCAGCAGCTTGCTATGGGGGCACCTGAGCCGAGTCACAGCTCTGTGTATCTATTCAGACACGGAGCCCTGACCCGGCCCTGCCCCCTCTCTCCCCTGATTGGCTAAATTACTTTGACAACGGAAGCCAATGGCGCCACTGCTGTGTCTCATACAATCAGGAGGAGAGTCCCGGACAGCTAAGACACTCGTGGACATCGCTGGAGAGAGATGAGGCTCAGGTAAGTAATTAGGGGGTGCTGGAGAGGCCAATTACCCAATAACAACTTAAAGGCCATCATCAGATTTACATTACAGTTTGTCTCTTACAAAACTGGAACCAGAGGTGATCGATCATATTCTAGACCTAGTACTGACAAACGGGAATCGAATGTCTTATGTCGAGGTGGGTTCTAGTGATCACAAACGTCTTTGGTTTGATATTAAAATAAGAACTGAAAAATCATATACAAAAACAAAAGGTTTTAGATTTCAAAAAGGACAAATCTTGCTGAAATGGGGAAATTCATGAAAAATATATTGAAAGGTTGGAGTAAAATGACAGAAGCAAGTAATCAGTGGGCACTGTAAGGCCTTAAAGTCTACCATCCTAGAGGCAAGTAGATTATGTGTCAGGAAGGTTGGCAAAGAAAAAACAATATGGTTCACTAAAGAGGTAAGTAAGATAGTAAAGGAAAAAAATAATCAGCATATAGAAGATTCAATAGACATAAGAAGACCAAACACATTAGCAGTGCTGCCAAAGCACAGAAAGAGGAGGAAATTGCTGAATCAATTAAGAAAGGAGATAAAACCTTTTTTAGGTACATTAGTGATAGACAGAAAAAATACAATGGAATCATTAAAATTAAAACTGGGCACAATACGTATGTTGAGGGAGACCTGGATTTAGCAAATCATAGTCTTCTGTTCATTTTTAGGATTTCTGGAGACAGAGGTAGCAACTGGCTCAGTTAAAGCTTAACCACTTGCTTACAGGGTACATATACCCCCCTCCTGCCCAGGTGAAATTTCAGCTTCCAGCAACGGCGTCGCTTTAACTGACAATTGCGTGGTCGTGCGACGTGGCTCCCAAACAAAATTGACGCCTTTTTTCCCCCACAAATAGAGCTTTCTTTTGGTGGTATTTGATAACCTCTGCAGTTTTTATTTTTTGCACTATAAACAAAAAAAAAGCAACAATTTTGAAAAAAAAATATATTTTTTTTACTTGTTGCTATAATAAATAGCCCAATTTAAAAAAAAAAAAAATTCTCAGTCTAGGCCGATACGTATACTTCTACATATTTTTAGTAAAAAAAAAAATCGCAATAAGCGACTGGTTTGCGCAAAAATTATAGAGCCTACCAAATAGGGGACAGAATTATTATTTTTTTTGTTTTTACTAGTAATGGCGGCGATCTGCGATTTTTATTGGAACTGCGACATTATGGCGGACACATAGGACACTTTTGACACATTTCTGGCACCATTCACATTTATACTGCGATTAGTGCTATAAATACTGTATTTATCGGCGTATACTGAACACTTTTTTCCCCTTAAAATAAGGTGAAAATCATGGGTGCGCGATATACGCCGAAACCCGCTTCCCGCGCTCAGTTTGAATGCCTGCGCCGACATATACCGAGTGCAGTACACTCGGCTACATTCGGCCAGGCTCGGCTTCGCTCTTGCTCACGCATAAACGTCACTGAGCGTAAGCACGAGCGAAGCCGAGCCTGGCCGAATGTAGCTGAGTGTACTGCACTCGGTATATGTCGGCGCAGGCATTCAAACTGAGCAGGGGAAGTGGCGAAGCCGGAAGGACACCACCGCAGACGGACGAAAATGTTTACAGGAATTGCGGGTCCACATTAGGGGTGCACGCTATACACCGGAGCGCGCAATACCCCGATAAATACGGTATGCACTAATTACTGTATAAATGTGACTGGCATTGAAGGGGTTAACACTAGGGGGTGAGGGAGGGGTCAAATGTGTACCCTGCATAGTGATTCTAACTGTGGGGGAAGGGGACAGACTGGGGGAGGTGATCGATCTGTGTCCCTATGTACAAGGGACACAGATCGGTCTCCTCTCTCCCTGACAGGACATGGATCTGTGTGTTTACACACACAGATCCACGTCCTTGTCTCTGTAACCGCCGATCGCGGGTGCCTGGCGGACATCGTGGCCGACAGGCACGCGCATCGGCATCTCAGTGATGCGGCGGGCGCGCCCCCCAGTGGCCCGGAGGCCGTATAAAGACGGCATCCCACAGATTTAGAACCACACTGCGGCCGTATATAGTCGTACGACCGTCAGGAAGTGGTTAATAAAGCAATGGGTCCTGATGGTATCTACCCCAGTGTTCTAAGAGAACTTTGCAAGGTACTTGTTGGGCTATTCAGGACGTAGATTTGGGGAGGGGGGTTGGACCCTCCTACCCCCCCCCCCCCCCCAAGCATCAGTCAATGTCACAGCAGCCAGGCTAGATTAGCATATCAGCAATGGGAGCCTAACTGCAGACGCTGGATACTAGCTGAAAATACATTTGTTCCTGATCTTCCACATTGTAAAATAACAGGTCGGTACTCAGGAGGTCCCGTATCATGTTGGGAGGTAGGGAGGCACTTATAATGAGCTTCAGCTACCTATTGGCTGGAAAGGCAGCAGGGGGTGGTGCTTGTGCCTCCTCAGCCAATGGGCACACAAAGTGCATTGTCCTTCCCTTCAAATTCATCCTGCGGGCTTCCAGAAGATGCAGAACTTCCTGCAATGATCGAGGTGAGAGAGGAGAAAAGTTCCCTTCCCTCTGTATACTACATGGCTCCACATGGTGCCGGTAAGACTATGCAATAATCAGACACTCACACCGATCCTCATCCTCTCTCCTATTTCCAGTTCACCATCTCCTGTTACTTTCTGCTCTCCACTCACATAAATCTGCAGGGACACATCCTGCAGCCTCGTGGGCATTCCACACTAGGTGTCCACACACTGTGCCTGACCCCATTTCCATCTTGGCTTACTTCCAACTGTTCTGCAACCTCATACATTCTTTGCAGTCATTTGAGATCATTTTTTCTTTCAGCCAGCAGCCTGGTATAGTACTAGAATGAGACTCAGACTGCAGTGGTTGCGACTTTTTACTGTTACTACTTTTGACAAGAGTAGTAAAAGGATACAGTGCAAACACTGTCTGTAGCCATGAATGACACAGCCACAGCACCTATAATCATCATGCTGATAACTACACTGTACTGTACAGCAGGGGTCTCAAACTGGCGGCCCTCCAGCTTTTGCAAAATTACTAGTCCCATCATGCCTCTACCTGTGGGAGTCACGCTTTTAACTGTCAGCCTTGCAATGCCTAATGGGACTTGTAGTTTTGCAACAGCTGAAGGGCCGCCAGTTTGTGACCCCTGCTGTACAGCCTATATACTGTACAATCACATGAAATACAGATGCTGTGGTTGTATCATTCATGGCTGTAGACAGTTTTTGCACTGTAAACTTTTAGTCTAGGCTTTTTTTTTTTCAGCTGAAATATGGCACTCCTGAACTCTGCACTCTGTACGTAGCACACCCTGAATTCTGCATTCTGTACATACAGTAGTACACTTTGAACTTTGCACTCTGTACGTAGAACACGCCTGCACTCTGCACTCCTTAGGTAACCAATTGCTCAACCCTACACTCTGTACATAAATGTATAAGGTGACTAGACGTATAAGGCGACCCCCTAATTTTCCAGCTAAACCGTTGGTTTTGGGATATACTCGACTTACAAGACGACCCTCTTCCGACTAGTCTGTCTAGTAGCTTGGGTAACATACTGAAACAGCAATAATAAGTCTGTGCAACTTAATCACCAGCTTTGTGAAGTAATACTGCAGTGGTAAATTCCTCATGTGCAAAATAAAATCCACTATAGGGGGAGAACCAATGTGTGCAGAGCCAGATGGAGGGTCGGGTGCTTCAAACCAAAGCTCCGGTGGTGGATGGCGAGATGGCCATGGAAGGAAGAGGAGCCGAGGGGTAGACGCATTTGGTAATCACGGCGAGCCAATCACTGCAAGCGATGTATTTTGTTAATGAATACAAAGCCTTCTCGGATTGGCTTTGAGATTCAGAGAGGCGCGGGCTGATGATATTACAACCTCTACCAATCTGAGCAGGCTTTGTATTAATTAATAAAATATATCGCTCACTGTGATTGGCAGAGGTTGTAACATCATCAGCCCGTGCCTCTCAGACTCTCAAAGCCAATCCGAGCAGACTTTGTATGCATTAATAGAATACATTGCTCACCATGATTGGCACAGCGCGGTATACTGTATGTACCCGAAGCTACCATACAGAACAATGCACATCCAGAAGGCTGACATCCAGTGGGTATACCGGCGTATAAGACGACCCCCGATTCTTGGGGGAATTTTTTTTTCTTATACGCCCACAAATACGGTACCCCTGAACCCTGCCAAAAAAAATACTCACCAATCGTAAGAGTGTGTATACACATATGTACTGTATATATCCTGCATGTTTGTGTGTATATATAGATATATATCTATATATATTTATATACACACACACACACACGTGCGTTCGAGCTTTGGTGGTGCACATCCTAATGTAATAGGCTACACACAGCTATGGTTACTAGGCTGAACATCTGCACTCCAGTAACCCCCTCTAATATACAAAAAGTCCAATCACAGTGAATGTATGGTAAAAAAAAATGTTGATACGTTGATCACTCATAACGCAATGTGTAATGGTTGCATTATGGGTAAGCACTAGTTCAGCATGAAACGTATCAACAGTTTTTCCAATATTTTCACAGCGATTGCGGTATTTTTGAAAACTTTTTTTTATATTAAAGGAATTTTTTTTTTCATAAATAGCTTCCTTTACCTTAGTGCAGTCCTCCTTCACTTACCTCATCCTTCCATTTTGCTTTTAAATGTCCTTATTTCTTCTGAGAAATGCTCACTTCCTGTTCTTCTGTCTGTAACTCACCACCGTAATGCAAGGCTTTCTCCCTGGTTTGGAGAAAGCCTTTTGAGGGGGGAGGGAGCGAGCAGGCAAGTCAGGACACTCTCTACTTTGCAGATAGAGAAAGGAGCTGTGTGTTAGTGGGCATCCTGACACTCCTGCTCGCCCCATCCCCCCTCAAGAGGCTTTCTCCACACCAGGGAGAAAGCCTTGCATTACTGTGTGGAGTTTCAGACAGAATAACAGGAAGTGAGCATTTCTCAGAAGAAATAAGGACATTTAAAACAAAAATGGAAGGATGAGGTAAGTGAAGGAGGACTGCACTAAGGTAAAGGAAGCTATTTAGGGGAAAAAAATGTTTCCTTTACAACCCCTTTAAGGTATAACTAAAAGGCAAAACTTTATTTTTCACATCCAAAGCTCTGAAAAGTGATCCTCAGTCAGGTGTTCAGGAGGAGACCCTGTTGTCCCCTGAATGTTTCTGATGACAAGTATGATAGTCAACTTAAGGTGCCGTGTCAAATTTTCCATGGCTGCGAAGCAAAACTGTCACATCCATGGTATGCGAGTAGCCTCCTCCAGCTGCATTTTAGACTTAAGTTCGGTGGCCAAGGGGCAGTAAAACTGGGGCTTAGCCGCAGTCTGTACTGGGCTCTATGATTTCTAACAGTGGCCCTGATGATAGGACAGTGGAGAAGATCACTCTGATTCACTGCATCAACAACCTGATTTGGGCCCACTTAGTGGCAAGGAGAAAGTGCAGGGGAAGGCATTTTGGCAAAGTGGAAGTTATTGGTGGGACACACGAGTAGGAGCATGCCATGAAGAGAGAGCCAACAGCGACTGAGGAACAAGCGACCTGCAGTACAGGAGATGTTGGGTGGATAGAGGACTGCAGCAGAGTGCCATGTACAAAACTATGTGAGGCAGGAGGAGTGGAAGCCAGGGAACACCAACTGGAAGCAATGGCAAAGCCTGTGGGCACACAGAGGCAAAGCAGCTCTTGGACACCCCAATTAGCCAGAAGCTCAGCCCTAAATATAAAGAGCCCCTAACCGCTTTAAAAAACAGACATTGATTGAAGCCTACGTCCATGTTTACTATTTGATCCACTAACAGATGTCCCTGCTGGGGGGCAGTATTTATACACCACAATTTGTCACAGCGTGGCAGGCATGCTAATTATTGTTCTCTGGGTACTCAAGGCTAAACCCCCCCAGGATTATTTTTTTATCTTAAGCCCTGGGGCTATTAAGAGATCTTTTTAATCAATCTCTTAACAGAAGAAGTTCCACATGACTGGCTGATGGCTAAAATCGTACCTATACATAAGAAGGGCAGCAAGGTAGAAGCGGGCAATTACAGGCCAGTGAGTTTAACATCAGTTTTAGTCAAGTTAATGGAATCACTCCTGAAAAGAAGGATCATTGATCACCTAAAAATACATAACTTGTTGGACCCAAAGCAGCATGGCTTTACTGACGGCAGATCATGTCACACTATAATCCGATTGAATTTTCTGACAATTATAAAATGGGAAATGAACCCTGCAATACAATGATTGCACTCACGGAACCTCGATGGTAAAAAGGCTCAACTGCAATCAGTCATTGAACGCCGCTCAGTGCTACGATCTCCTCAGAAGGACGGATTCGACCGTCGATCGCGTCACTCGGCTTCTCCCCCACGCGTATCGTCAATAGCCACTTGACTTATTCATGGGTTCCGTGAGTGCAATCATTGTATTGCAGGGTTCATTTCCCATTTTATTACGTTATTTGCACCATATATCTTTCTTTTCTCCTTATGAGCGGCTGATATCCTGTGTTAATCGGGGAGTCCAGAAGGAAAAGCTGCACACCAGAGGACTGTGGATCTCACACCTGTCTCCTATTAGCCTATGTACTGAACTGTGTTTTTTCCATGAACTATTTTTGCTGGTTCTATTTGAATTTTTTCACATTATAGTTTTTGAGTGGTTTTTGTTTATCTTTTGCACATATACCTCCCTGATTTGAGGTGTAGGGGGTTCTTATTTATGTATATGGTATATATATATGTATGCAATTTTTTACTTGATTATCAGCGCAACACAATATTTTCTTATTTATTCACTTTGGTTTTGTGCACCTCACGTGTCTGCAGCTTATCTTTAGTATTTTATATGGTTTTAGTAATAGCGCTGTAGTACCTTTTTACATATTATCACTTAGAATACTGTGTTCAGTTCTGGAGAACTTACTTACAGAAAGATATTGATAAACTAGAGTCCAGAGACGGGTAACACAAATGGTGAAAGGTCTGGGGGATAAGACATATCAATATTGACGTCAGGAACTTAGGGCCAGATTTACAGCAGAGATACAACGGAGTATCTCAGATACTCCGTCGTATCTCTCAGAGTATCTATGCGACTGATTCATAGAATCAGTTACGCATAGATAGCCCTTAGATCCGACAGGTGTAATTGTTTTACACTGTCGGATCTTAGGATGCCGTTGGGGGGAGTTGGCTTCGTAAACCAGCGTCGGGTATGCAAATTAGTAGTTACGGCGATCCACAACGGTTTTCCGCGTTCGCTACGTCGCTGCTAGTCTAGTTTCCCGTCGCAAAGTTAGCCGTCGTTTTAGGTGCCCTAACTTTACACAGCACACGTATGTGCTGTATAAAGTATGGCCGTCGTTCCCGCGTCAAAATTAAAACATTTTTCCTTCTTGCGTAAGACGTCCGGGAATACGGAAGTACGCTACTCACGTCGCCGTTTGAAAAAATGACGTCACTTCGCGCAAAGCACGGCGGGAAATTTAAAAGGGAGCATGCGCAGTAGGTCCGGCGCGGGAGCGCGCCTAATTTAAATGGCACACGCCCCTTTGAATTACGCGGGCTTACGCCGGAGGCCACCAGCGTATGTTTTCATGCAAGTGCTTTGAGAATCAGGCACTTGCGATGAAAACTTGCGGCAGTGTAACGTATCTACGATATGTTACGCCGCCGCAATTCTACGTGAATCTGGGCCTTAATATGTACAGCCTATAGGAAAGAAAGGAAAGGGAAGACCTCATTGAAACCTTTAAATACATTAAGGGAGTGTATAGGGTTCAGGAGGGCAGTTTTTTCAATATTAAACCAAAATCAAGAACACAGGGGCATAACCTCAAACTAACTGGAGAATGGTTCAAAACTAATCTTAGAAAGTATTATTTTACTGAAAGGGTAATTGATGCTTGGAATAAACTAACATCAGAGGTAGCGGGACAGTCAACAATAAATGGCTTCAAACATGCTTGGGACAAACATAGACCTAAAAAGTTAATGAAAAAAACAAAAACAAAAATGAGCAGTACACCACAAGACTCATCAGTCTTTTTCTGCCATCACTTTTCTATTTCTAAAACTCATCTTCTTTTAGCTGTCAGTTTGTAAAAAAAATTGGTGCAACCTACGTATGTGTAATGTACAATAGTGGTGGTCATCTCCACCTAGTGGCCGACATGCACACTACTTCGTTCAATGTTATCCCACTAGAGAGTGTGGACACAAAACCTCCAGAAAGCTGCAAGGAGGCCCCAAGGTTTTGACTGCCTAGGGATCTCCACAGGGTTTAATCCGGCACTGACCTTTGTTGAGGATACTGTGATAGGTGTAAAGGTTGGCCAGTGAAAAGCCTCCATCAACCCCCTAAACCTTGGCCAGGCTGCAGATTTAAAAAAGCGGTAAGGGGGTTTGTAGTTCAGGCATCACTCTGTATGCCACACATCCATGCTGCAAAATCCTGAAGGAATCCCGTTTCCTGGCTTGTATCATTTGAAATAAAGGCTCAGCATGGGAGGAAAATTTGGATAACCTTTATAAGTTTCATTTAAGTTATGTGACACTTTAGCTTTAGAGTTAATATTTAAAGTATATTTATTTTTTATTAGGCTTGAATTTTGCTTTAAGAATGTCTGATGCACAATGCTACCATGAATGAACAGATGTGTCATTAAAGATAGAGGACAGGGAGGCCTCTGTCTGCCCTTATGTCCACCACTGAACCACTGGGACAGCGATCTCCATTGTGGCTGTGACTATGACATGTGACAGGGAACGTTCTACATCCACACAGATTTATCTTTTATCACTGCATTCAATCTTTACTAAAAATGTGAGAACTTTATGGTAAAATATGGTGAGAATGGGAGTAAAAATCTGAATTTCAGGGCCTTTCCCCACCAAAACGTTTGTTTGACCACCAACTGAAGCCCACAGTGCATTTCCCGGCCAACTGTTGCAAGTGACGCATGAATCAGGCCAGAACCAGACCTTGTATGACCATGACAGACCCACATTCATCACCTCAAACACACCGCTTTATTATTAATGAAGCGTCATGTACTTTAATGTGGTTCGCCTCAGATATCCGAAAATAATCATATTGGTTAACCACTAACATCTCCTTTTACTGTAACAGTGACAAATAATTTTTGTTGGAAATGCAGCTGGGGACAATTCTTGCATACAAGGCTCCTTTCACACGATCAGCCCGCAACGATCCGCCTGTCTGTTTTTCAGGCGGATCTGAGCAGGCCACCAATTGACTTGTATGGGCAGTCGGAATACAGCTGTGCTGTGTTTACTGACACCTGCTTGCCATCCGATCCGACAACATCCGCTGAAAACAGATGGATGGCAATACGTTCGCTATCCGTCTAGCGGATCGAATAAAAACGCACATGCTGTCTGTTTTCATCCGATCTTCCCATAGGGAACAGCTGGGCTCTGACAAGTCCATCCCTGCACAGTGAGCAGTGACGGACCGGTCATCCGCCAGCTCAGTGGGGATCAACGGAGCGATCCCAAGCTGAGCGGATCCGCCCCGTGTGTAAAGGGGGCCTCAGTGTCACAAAAACGGTCTCTCAGACTAGTAGGAACAATTCCTGTTCTATTTACCAGCTCTGCTCTACAGCAAGATATCTGACCATTTAGTTCAACTGCGGAGCACACTGATCTTTTCCAGACTTTCAGATCTGTCCTGGCCAGAAAGAAAATAAATATTCATGTCATACACAACATAGCAGCAACATTCTGTGCAGGCAACCTTGTGATCAAGGCACCCCTGTCAGAGAGCACGGCCGAGACATCAACAGAATGTTGTAAAAAAAATATGCAATTTTAAATTCTAAATATTATTCATCACCACATGCCGATCGTACATTGTAGCTTTACTGCGACAGTGAGGACTGATTGCGCAGAATCACAAACATATACATAATTCAGCTTTTGCGGGTAGGGGCACACGCACCCCGTTGTGCTGTGATTAGTTACAGCATAAGCCGATCAGCGGGTGCTGGTCAATAGATGACCACCGGCAACCACTGATCAGCGAGGAGGAAGACTGGACAGAGCTCTGTCAATGTAAACAATACAGAGCTCTGTTCTGTCAGCAGAGGTGTGCTGCTTTTTGGGAAAACCGGCACATTCCTTAGTGAAAGCACCTCACATTACACACAAACACTGGTTAGGCACACATTTAACCCTTTGATCGCCCTAGATGTGTAACCCCTTCCCAACCAGTGTCATTAGTACAGTGACCGTGTATTATTTTAGTGCTGATCACTGTATTAGTGTCACTGGTTCCAACCAAGTGTCAAAAGTGTCAGTTAGGATCAGATTTCCCGCCATACTATCACAGTCCTGCTATAAATAGCTGATCACCGCTGGAACTAAAAAAAAAAACCTGTACATACAGTCATGGCCAAAAATATTGGCACCCCTGAATTTCTGTCAGATAATGAACCACTTCACCCAGAAAATTGCTGCAATTACATATGTTAAGGCATTCTCATGCTTGTTTCTTTTGTTTGTATTCGTACAACACAAAAAAAAAGTGGGGAAACAAAAAGCCGAATCTGACACATTGCCATGTTTTCCTAGACAAAAAAAAAAAAAAGATAAGGAGACATAATCCACCAACAATAAATGAAAGGCAGAGCTCAAAATAGCAAATACATGCACACCATGGCAACGTGAGCATGCATTTCTAGTTTATGTTCAGCGATTGGATACATCCACCCATTATACAACATCTCCTGCCTGCTTCAAACCCAGGAGCTATGTCTACCAAAAGGCACTAAGCTTCAAAATCTAGGGGTCCACACAAGGCGACTGAAAAAATGCCAGAACCTCTGGCAGAAAAAGCAGCATACAAAACGCTCATTGGTAGCTTGTATTGCACAAGAGTTTATGAGCATTTGCTTTAATAAGTGTTTTTTTCAAAAACATTCCCCTCTTCTTTTTCACTATAAACGCTTGAGTGCTCCTAAACTCCGCGTTTAGGCACATCAAGCATTTTTTTTGCCTGAAAACACTCCTCTGCAAATATGCCTGTAAATGCCCAAATGTGTGTGGACAAATAGGCCAAAATACAGCCTGAAAAGAAAAAAAGCCAAAAGCCTGCATAAGCAGCATTTGTATGCTTAGTGCGCATGAGGCCTTATGCCACGTACACGCGATTGGAATTTCCAATGGAAAAAGTCAGACGGAAATTCGGACCTTGTGTATGCCCCATCGGAGAAATTCCATCGGAATTCCGATGAATTCCATCCGAGTTTAAAGCGGTGGTTCACCCTCCATAGTAACATTTTAGCATAAATTAAGGCATAGTAGCGCGAGCTACAGTATGCCTGTCTTGATTTTTTTAGCGCGGTACTCACAGTGCAATCCTGTATAGAAGATTCCGACTCCCCGCGGGGAATGGGCGTTCCTATCCAGACGGAGGATGATTGACGGCCGGCTCTGGCACGTCACGCTCCCCGAAGACAGCCGGAGTAGGTCTCGGCTCTTCACAGCGCTATACGGCGCCTGCGCACAGACTATGCGCAGGCGCCGTGAAGAGCCAAGCCTATTTCGGCTATTTCCGGAGAAGCGCGACGTGCCAGAGCCGGCCGTCAATCATCCTCCGTCTGGATAGGAACACCCATTCCCCGCGGGGAGTCGGTATCTTCAATGTAGGATTGCACTGTGAGTACCGCGCTAAAAAATATCAAGACAGGCATACTGTAGCTCGCGCTACTATGCCTAATTTTATGCTAGAAGAAAATGTATTTTTATTTTTTTTTGTTTATAGGGTGAACCCCCGCTTTAAATATAGAACATGTTCTATTTTACGTCGATGGGATTCCGTCGGAATTCCTTTGTGCTTTTGGCCGGGCAAAAGCCTGACCATGTGTACGCAGCATTACAGTACAGTTAGTAATACAAGTTTCCCTATTCTGGCCATATCTGGACATTCGTGAATAAATTTACCAAGAAAAAAAAGGGAAGTGTATAAAATAAAAGCTAAGAGGATCCCAAAGACTTGCACTAATTCAAGAAACATGAAATCATTCTCCATTCTCTGGTTTGCTGGTCTGTACACCTAAAGAGACAACATGCTTCTTTGAAGTCTAAAGTGGTAGTAAACTCCTTCATTTGATTTTTACCTACAGGTAATCTTATAACAAAGTTTACCCAGGGATGGACTGGCCATCGGGCCTACAGGGACATTCCCGGTGGGCCGATGGCTCTTTGGGCCGGTCGGAGGTCCTGTGGCGATCTACCCGTCAATCAGCGACAGCTGGCGCCTGACGGGTAGATCGAGATTAGCCAGTATGCACAGTAGCGCAGGAAGCGTGTGTTCCCTCTCAAGTCACGCTGCAGCTGCTCCCCACCCCCCCATTGGCCCCTCCTCTCTTCTTGTCTATCCCCATTTGCTTGTGACATCATCTGGGATGGACGAGAAGAGAAGAGAGGAGGGTCTGCCGGGGGGCAGGGAGCAGTCGCAGCGTGACTTGAGAGAGAACACACGCTTCCTGCGCTACTCTGCATGCTGGCAGGGAAACGATGTGCCATGTGCCCTGATGTGCTATGCCCCGTGCCCTGATGTGCTGTGCCTTATTGTGGTGTTTCCTGTACCCTGATGTGATGTGCCCTGATGTGCTCAGCTTTGTACCGTGCCCTGATATGCACTGTACCCTGATGTGTTGTGTCCTGGGCCGGTCTGGATGCAGTCCAGGGCCACATTTTTGTCCCAGTCCAGCCCTGAGTTTACCTGTAATTAAAATGAATGTCTCCTAAACTTGCACCGTTTAGGAGATATTCCAGTGAGCAGCAGCGCTCACGGCCATTTCCTCAGAGCTCTGTGCCGTGGCTGTGACACCTGTGCACATGCTTGGGAGCGACATCATCACGGCTCAGCCATTCAAGCGGTCACAGCGGCCCTGCGAACCCGGAAGGAAGATCGAGTGAAGATTGAAGCCTCTGCAGCAGTGAAGCTCGTCGTTGTAGAGCTTCATTTATAGGCAAATCTTTCATAATGTGCTAGTATGCTATGAATACTAGCATATTATACCTTTACTTTGCAGGGGGAAATCTTTTTTTTTTTTTTTATTAAGTTTACTACCGCTTTAGTAAACCCAAGTCCAAAAATGCAATATTTTGAAGCCTACTAGCCTTTAAATGCGATGGCTGCATTTGTTTTCTTTTTTCAAGATAAGATTATTATATCAGGTACAGAAATGACCCGTTGAACTAGCCAGAAACTCCGTGTTCTTGATGCTTATGTCCGGTGAACTGGAAACAAAAGATTATGTAAAAACTACTAATCCGGTCATTCGCCATGTAATAAAAATAACCAAAGGCTGACATGTTCATAGTCCAGTCTTGGTGACAACCATAGCTCCTTCCATAGAAAGTGGTGGAGAAGTGGTGGCCACCCAAGGATCATAGACGGGGCTTATATTATTTGAAGGATTACCAGGTAAGAATGAAAGAAAAAGCTTGTTTTTTGGATCTGGGTATGCTTTAAATAGCACGTTCTATCATTAGTTTTTATTCGAATAACGGCATGATGCAAAGGGTGGACCATTCATAAAAGGACACTATTCAGCTGTACCTAGGACAGAATAATGGCTAAATACAGCCCTTCAATAACATCCCTTTTATAATAATAAAAACTGAAATCATTAATCAAATAAGACCAATAACAATTACTTAC
Source organism: Rana temporaria (assembly GCF_905171775.1). NCBI lineage: Eukaryota > Metazoa > Chordata > Amphibia > Anura > Ranidae > Rana > Rana temporaria. The sequence continues at coordinate 91,832,087 of NC_053496.1, forward strand.
TGACAAAGATTACCATGTACATAGTAGAACAATTGTGCCTCGTGCTCTTTGTTAGCCGTACAAAGCCAGTCCATCACCACAAAGGACCAAGTCATTTCATTTTAATATTAACTATGGAAAGAACTACAATAATATCTCATCCTGATGCAGCACCAATTACAGTTCAGACCCTACAGCCTACATCCACACCTGAACGCGGCGTATTTTACCGCGACTTGCCGCGACAAATTGGGGCGTTTTGTCCCGCGATTTGCCGCGACAAAACGCGGCGAATTTTACCTGCGGTTTTCGCTGGAGGGGTGATTACACATTGTCGGCTATGGCCGAACGCCGAAGACGCCTGAAAAAAAGGGTCAGGGACTTGTTTTGAGCTTCAGGCGTAAGGCGTTTCGGCGTGGAGATGTGAACCATCTCCATAGCCGACAATGTTAAATCACCCCTCCAGCGTATTTCAGGCTGCAATAGCGACAAAACGCCTAGGTGTGAATGGAGCCTAAATGACTCAAAGCCCTTTACCTGTTTGTTCTTCCTAAAACAAAGCATGAATGGAACTTTAAACATTTATGTAGGATCAAATGCAGATGTTGAATTATGAGCAATGCTTCCTCTAGGCCACACATGCAATTAACCTTCATTAAAAACATCATTTTAATAGCCAAAGTTTGCATTTAAAAACCAGCTCTTGGGAATTTGCTGCTTCAAAAGCACACCATGTCTTCTCTTCATTTACATATTCAAAACCTATGAATTGTACATACCGCATATAAAATAACAATCTTTAAACAACAGGTAGTTGTATTTAATCACTGCAGTGAGAAATATTATTTCCTATGCCAACTAATTAATTTATCTGGCACAGCACATAGGAAAAGAAGCATGCTGTGACATATAGGGGAAAATAAGGACAATAAAAAAAAATTCCAAAAGGCCATTTTCTCAAGATTCAGTAAACCAAGCCACATAATTACATCATTACGTTTGGATAAAATCTGTCACTGCAACAATAATGAATTAATGTAGGTAAGTGGTTTTTACTAAAGGGGGATCTTACAGGAGCTCAACCCAGGAAAGACAGAAAACGTCAACAAGAATGAAGTATGAATTATCCTTCACAAAGCATGTTTCCCTCTATAGCAGGGGTGTTGAACTCAATTTCATCATGGGCTGCATCAGTATTATGATTGCCCTCAAAAGGGCCGGTTGTATCGGTAAGATTAGATGTCCAGGGCATCCCCTCCCCCTTACATTAGATGTCAAGAGCCACCCCACCATCAGAAGTTGAGTCCCCCACTCTCCCTTACATCACAGTGCACCCCCCTTCCTTATGCTGCTGCTGGGAAGAAGATGGATGCATTGCTTGAAAGCAGAAAGTAAGACTCTGGAGTAGGACCAGAGGAGGGCTGGAGGACTCATGCAGCTGCAGGAGAGGTGCGAGGGCCAAATGAAATGGCCTGGAGGGCCGGAGTCGGCCCGCGGGCCTTGTGTTTGACACCTGTGCTCTATATTGTAACACAGAGTTGAATTCAAATTCAAACAAAAAGGGAAGCTTAAGAAAAAACACTTGCAGTAAAATGATAAATTAAGTGCTAATTAAAGACATTCACAGCACTGGACCTGCTCAGAGTATGTGTGCGTTATAGATGATTTTTCTACCTGACCGTTCCATGTCCGAGCCCTGCCACTAGTCAGAGGTTGTTGGGCTCTTTACTGCTGCTGCATCCTGGATTGCCTTTTGATGAGCACTTTACTGTAATTTTTTTGCAACTTGCTATTAAAATACTATTTTAATGGTGTTCCTATTTTAATGCTAAAGACTTGGGCATTTCTCCTTTTTGTGTCAGAGCCAGATATCCCTTGATCTTCAGGGCCAGGTGCACTTCCCATCCTCCTCTCAACCCGGTATTTACTGTGGACTTATAAAGTAGCTGTTTGGCTACGATTACTTTTATTTAAAAACAGAGTTTTTGTCTTACCTGTAAAAACCTTTTCGTGGAGTATATTCCAGGACAGGACACAGGAGGGTATTCTGGAACCAATGGGTTACAATGCCACCTTCAGGAGAATCAGACACTGGCAAGCAAAGCAATTTAGTAGCATGCAAGAGGGCATGCTGGGAGTAGGAGGGGGTTGTACTGGACAGCTTTGCTCACCAAAATACAATTCTCCTGAGGGTGGCAGCATAGCCCATTGATTCCAGAATGCCACGCTGTGTCCTGTAATTAACTAAGGGCTGGTTAACCAACATATGGGCTTTTAAATAACAATCAATTCACTTTACAGGTCAGATTTGATGGAACAACATCAAGATATATTTGGACAAATTGCTTATTACCGCTAGCTGATGAGTGGAAAATGTCCTTAGCAAGAAAAAAAAATATATATTTATATACTATATATATATATTTTTTTTATAAGTGTATTTTGTGCGTCTACTCGAGAGAGGAGCCGGACTGCAGTAGTTGGGAGTAGGCAGGCCTCCCCCAGAGGCAATCTGCCACCTTTCTCAATGCCCCGGGTGGCAATGACGGGTGCGTGAGGGGGTCCTCCCACACAGCCCGCCCTACCTGCTCCGCTTTGAAGCCCAACGGGGCAGAGGGACTCCCTATAGGGGAGTGAGAGGATCTAGCCCGCTCAACCAGCCCCGTTAGTCCTTCGCCTCTCTTTTTAGAGACGCGTGGTCAAAGTGCGTGCATGTTAACCCAATTTCGAGTGCGTGTAAGTGTGGTGGTTTTTGTGGGAGGGGGGTGGGCGTACTAAGCACAGGCTAACCTCACACAGCACACCCACCGGGAGCCGGGCTGAGACCACCAAACTCAATTCACATGTAGCCGAGACCGGGATCCAAACCCCTAGCTGCAGAGGTGAATGGCTTATCAGCGCAATGCCAATCGCGTTGAGCCACCACAGCTCCCACTTTATATACTATATTGACCCCACTTCTCTCCACTGAATTTACTTTTAAAAAACTCTTGAACTTTTGCTAGCAGCACAACCTCACCCACCCACCCCACCCCCTAAAAAAAAAACGCCCAATTAAAAGGGAAAATGCATTTCCAGCAAAAACTTTTGGGTTAAGGTATAGTTTATCTGAAAATAATGTTTCACATATATGTCAGGCAGATCAATAAACATCACCACTGTGAGCAAATCAATATCAGGAAAAGTCACCCTCCCTGGCAGTATGATTTTGTTAATAAAAATTACTGAGCTTTATCTACAGATCTACACTAAAGCCAAGGAAGCTGTATATCATAATCATTATAAAGCTCTGTTTTTTTCTGCATAGTCACAAATTAGAATTAGAACCAAGGTTTACAAGGATAAATATGTTTATGAGGTATTATATTAAATTGTATACAGTATCTCAGAAACTTCAGCAACTCTACATCAGTTCACGGGGATATTACACCCCTCAAAAGCTGTTTAACATGGGAACCCTACCTGATCTAATATGCAGTAAGTGCTGTAGGGACCATGGAGACTTAATACACCTACTCTGGTGTTGCCCTAAATTATATCTGTATTGGCCAGGAGTTCTTCAAACTCTGAACATGGTGTTACAGGTCACGTTTCCATCTTACCCTAAGCATTGTATGTTTGACATTTTAGATGTATTGCAGCCCCAGAAATACTATAGAGAGGCCAAAGCCAGAGCTTTAGTTCAGGCCCGCAGACTCCTTTAACTTAATTGGAAGTCTGTTGATCCGCCTACAGATTTGGAATGGGTGCAAAGTGTGGGAGACACCATGAGTTAGAAAAGTATATCTACATGCATCAGACAAATTAGAAAACAAAAATGATCCCCCTGACTAGACACTCCAGTAAACATCTTACACATGTTGCCTTACACAGGATCTCTTGATCTGTAGTTACTGTCATTAATGTCCTATTTTGTTTACCGCCCTGACATTGGTATAGGAGATGTATTCGTAGACTTGTATCTACAGTTGTATTCAAAATTATTCAACCCCCACTGAAATTGATTGTTTTGCCCAGTTTGACATTGATTTTGATCATCCTGTCATCCTGCTTACAATTAAATCAAAGAGGCACGTGTAGGTCAGACAAATATAACATAACATTTATAATGAAATAACCACAAATGTCTTTTCTGTGCTCACATCATTATCAGTTTTATTCAACCCCCAATTGACATTCAATCTTAGTACTTAGTACAACATCCTTTTACAGTTATAACAGCTTTTAAACTTGAAGCATAGCTTGACACAAGTGTCTTGCAGCGATCTACGGGTATCTTCGCCCATTCGTCATGGGCAAAAGCCTCCAGTTCAGTCACATTCTTAGGCTTGCGCACTGCAACTGCTTTCTTTAAGTCCCACCAGAGGTTCTCAATCAGATTTAAGTCTGGTGACTGCGATGGCCACTCCAAAATGTTCCAGCCTTTAATCTGCAACCATGATCTAGTGGACTTGGAGGTATGCTTGGGATCATTGTCCTGTTGAAAGGTCCAACGTCTCCCAAGCCTCAGGTTTGTGACGGACTGCATCACATTGTTATCCACTATCTCCTGGTACTGAAGAGAATTCATGGTACCTTGCACACGCTGAAGCTTCCCTGTACCTGCAGAAGCAAAACAGCCCCAAAGCATGATTGACCCCCCGCCATGCTTCACAGTAGGCACGTTGTTCTTTTCATCATAGGCCTTGTTCTTCCTCCTCCAAACATAGCGTTGATCCATGGGCCCAAACACTTCTAATTTTGTTTCATCAGTCCACAGAACACAATCCCAAAACTTCTGTGGTTTGTCCACATGATTTTTGCATATTGCAGTCGACTCTTCTTATTCTTTGGAGACAGCAAGGGGGTGCGCCTGGGAGTTCTGGCATGGAGGCCTTCATTACGCAGTGTGCGCCGTATTGTCTGAGCAGAAACTTCAGTACCCACATCTGACAAATCTTTTGTCAGTTCCTCAGCAGTCACACGGGGACTTTTCTCCACTCTACGCTTCAGGTAGCGCACAGCAGTCAAAGTCAGCATCTTCTTTCTGCCACGACCAGGTAGCGTTTCAACAGTGCCCTTTGGCATGAATTTGCGAATGATGCTTCCTATGGTGTCTCTTGGTATGTTTAACATCTTTGCAATCTTCTTATAGCCATTGCCCTTCCTGTGAAGAGTAATCACCTCTTCTCTTGTCTTCCCGGACCATTCTCTTGACTTCACCATGTTTGTAACCACACCAGTAAATGTCTAGAAGGAGCTGAGTATCACAGTCATTTTAAAGCTGCCTGATTGGTGCTTATTAGGCTTTATTGCTGCTCCCTGACATCCACAGGTGTTTTCAATACCTGATTGAAAACACTTCAATGAACCTCTGTTCTTCAGAGTGGTAGTCTTTAAGGGGTTGAATAATTGTGTAAATGAAGAATTCACAAAATAAACATTTACTACTGTATTACAAAACCAATTGATGTCATTTTAGTTGCATATGGTTCTTTAAGAAGTCCTTGTAGGATTTCATTCTGAATACAATTACAAATGTACACTAAATTCCCTAAAACCCTTTACAGCATTGGG